>NC_060215.1:44345000-44675000 GCF_021130785.1 Homalodisca vitripennis
TTCGACTTTCTTTTGCTAACAGGCAGACATACTGACAAATTAATTTCTTCTGCCTAACGGGATTAGCTGCATATTTAGTTAAAAATATATTCCAATAACTGGGTCTGGTTAAGTGATGGAACCATACAATCTGGTAATCCCTCTCAAGGCTTTAGCCTATTTATACTCACCATTGATATAGTGTTTCCTTAACGATTTCTTGTATTGAGTGGCTGCCTTACGAAAACTACGCTGAGGTGGTGAAAAACCTCAAGAACTTCAGTAGACATTGCTAGCGAGTCACTCTGTGCTAATGCTGAGACTTGGACTCCACCTTTACCGGGTATTGCAGACAAACTGCTTCGTATGGACTTCAAAACGACTGTGCTCTAGTGCCTATAGGTAAGACCTTTGAACATTAAATATAGATTTTGAAACATTCATTTAATATTCACAGAACAATACAAACATAAACAAATTCTAAATTAATTTGATGAATTGAGATTCGTTCATATAAACCTGCAATATTCCATCTACTAGCGGGATAAACTGACTCTCAGTTTTGATGAGCTTCACCCACATAATTTAGTCATATAACATTTTTTTCAATCCAAAAACCTATGATCTTTAAAAATGAAAATCTAAAATTCTCCGATTACTTTATCCGAACAAAACTACCTGCAGGTGGTGGTCTGGCTTATATTGTAAAATGATATAAAATGGGAGCCATTTAGGTAAGCTATTACACAGCGGTGGATTTGAAAACACATTCGGACTAAACACATTCTAAAACAAGGTACTTTCAGTATAATTGGGATTTAAGGATTACCAAATGGCCACAGTGACACTTTTTATTTAAACCTGAGTCTCCTATAATTAATTTTGAATAAACATTAATGCGATGGACAATAGTGACGCCTTACCCAATGGTTACGCGGGTCACTTACCTATTTGTATTTATCTTAGTCTGTAAACACTAGAGTTACTGATTGGTTTATCCCAGCTATCAACATAGTTATCACCAACTTGCCAAACACTTTGTTTTCTATACTGAACTTTGCCGTCTCTGACCATTTTGCGAAGCAGGTGGTGGTTACAAGTTTGCGAGCATATAAAAAACCACTATTTCAGAATTTAGAAGGGTTCTTTGACCCCGAAATGTTGCCTAGTTTATTTGAATTACGGACTGAGTTTTGAATCTTGAAATTTCTTAGTTGGTTTTGTGTGCTTGGATTTAATGTTTTGCACGTTTAACTATCCTTTAAGGTTCTATTACACATCTCTTACACTTCTAAAAAAGTAAAATTAAATAAAAGTGCCTGGATTAAGCGTAAAATACTCACCTCAACAGGAAAATCCAAATCCTATAAAACAATCTATATAAATACTGTGAATCAATATGTTTTACTCTGATTTAATTACCTGTTTAATTGAGTATATACCACTTGCAATGTTTAATTACCTTATTCTATACACATTACGTGATTATGTATGCTACTTTTCGAAAATTTAAGTCCAAATATTGTTTGATACAAGTAAAAAGCTGTATTTTACAGAGTGAAAACAAAGTTGTAAAAATAGTTCCATATGGTATACTCTTATACAATGTAAAACTAATGGACGATTGTACTATATTATATCGGTAAGTTCTTCTTCCAGGCTTACATTTACAAAACATAGCGAGTACAAATATGCAGCAGAAATGCAATCCAAATCAACTTAACAAGCCTCACATATCTTAAATTTATAATAGATGAACAGTTTAGTCCTGCCTTAATTAGCGCTTTATGAAGTGGCTTTAATTACAATTTGTACAAAAACATAGCAAGTACCAATATGCAGCAGAAATAAATGCATGTTAAATCAATTTAACACAAGCTTGACATATACTGACATTGAAATGGGTGTGAGCTTTTGTCTGGCCTTAATTAGAAGTTTTAAAGTGATTTTAAAATTTTACGCTCCAAGTGAGCGTCGTAAATAGAGTTTGCTCTTATATTTATCTTTGAATTAAATCTATTTTCGATCACCATCTCAATTACCGACTTTACGAATTAAACCAGGTACAACTCTCAGGCATAATTAGGATCTTAACTTTTTAATTAAATTCCAAAATATATGTAATGACAACTTAATATTACTACTAACTTCTGACAGTTCTCGTTCACTTAGTATCTTCAACAGTAAACGAGTTAGTCCGTAAATATTTCAGGAGTAGTAATTTTACTCTTGTATATGAAGTTGTAAATACACAAAACCAACTTGAGAATTTTCGTTTATTATGTAATAAATAACAATTATAATCATATTTTCCTAATACAAGGAAACAAAATTACATAAATTTATCTGTATTCAATATTATTATCTAGCAGTTTCTTGTATTCCTAACTAATCAGCTATCGCCGAAATCTCCTCTTTACATCTAGAGAATGTTATGCATTGACTAAATGATAGTCTGAATCTTATACTGAGCATTTATTACCTCACTCTCCTCCATCATACTTAACTAATGCAGCTTTAAACAATTCAACATTATACACAAATGTTCAAGGTAAAAAATCTTTAGGCCCATACCAGTAACTCTGTCACTCAAGAGAAGGCACTAAAATAGTCAGTCTGAATACAGTAAAATATAGAATTCTTTTCTCCAAAACATTATTTTAATTAACTCAAATGATCTCTTATAATGAAACAACTAGTACAATATTTGTTTACTGTCACAGCAACGTCATTAACTAACAGAGATAGTGTTTCTATATACTGTAAAACTATATTTATTTCTTTATTTCTTAAAGTACGTTATATGACAGTTTTTAATAAGCATGGACAATCTTTTACTAATTCGAAATTTCTCATTTATTGCTAATAATTATTACACATTTGACTGGTAGCAATCACATTGAATGTCCCAGTCATAACCCTCTTGGGTATGACTAGTGATAGGCGTAAAACATGGTAAGCAATCATCGTTATTATATTAAAGCAATCGCAAATTAGTATTGGAAACAGTTTGAGTGAAACAAGTGATTCGCTCAATTGCTCTAAACACTCGATCCGCTCAATAATGTGTCACCAATGGTTCATAAAAGATTTACTCGCTGCTCCCGATATTCCATTCATTACTTCTTATTCATCTCCTTTACTCGTCACATTTCAGTCAGTTATTTCGCTCATTAAATACCTTGTGATTGATTCACCCACTGCTTCGGGATTTTACTCATTATTTGATACTCAGATTCGTCCCTAATAACTTGTTACCCAAGTCATTCTTATTATTCAATTGTATTATTTGTTGGTCTCTACCACTGGACTCGTAAATCATTTATTACTTCCCTTATCATGTTATTCAGTTAAATTGTGTTAACACCATTAATTAGAACACAACACGCATACACATAGAATGCCAAGAAAACTTAACATAATGCACTCCGGGTAAATTTGGTGTGCAGAAATTAGCGTTATATTGTTCTATTAAGTGAATCTGTGTATACTTCATTGGTTCCTAACGAGTCTAATTCATTAAATAACTATTCAGGGGAAGGTGCGTAATGGAGATTGTGTAAGCCTTTCATTTGTATCTCTTCTGCGTCAGTAACGAATCAAGTATTTGTTGGCGTGAGGCTCAGAAAGCCTCTAAGCACTTTTTGGTGATTAAAAAGCAAATGTTTAATCAATTTGTAAAATCATAAAAAAGGCCCACTGTATTGTAATGTAAACTATGCTTCTGAGAAATCTATGTTTACAATAATTTCAAATTTGTCTGTCAGATAGTATGTATAACCAATCATGTAGAACTACATAGATTTAACGGAATAAAGTGATAGTTATTGATTGCAATAGTTAGTGAATGATTTGAAATGAACAATACAATCATTTAAAATACTATATTATTGATCTGAGAAATAATATTTTTAACAATTTATTAATATTCTTCTATTATTGAAAGCTTGGACAGATATACGATGGTCTAGAATATTAATCATGCATCATGTTTAGTTGTAAACTTCACGTGTTCGATTGATTAAACAATTTGTTAACTACATCTGAGGGTTATTCCAACATCTGAATGTTAACTACCGTTTTTTCGTCCATATTTATTGTATCTACCGATATTCCTCTATTTTGGCAATTTATATATTTAATTATTACTTTTGAATTCATAATCATGGAAATGAACTGTACTATTACAATTATCCTTACACTTTGAGTCATTTGTAATAATTATCCTAACACTTAATCACTTATGTTAAATTTAAGAATCAAGACGCTTTGTATTTAATTTTGTAACAGTACTTAGAACAGTAAAAATGTATAGTGAAATAAATCCACAGCAAAAATCTGTATAATAAAGGATTTCAGTTTCAAACAAATAACTAGGGGTTAGCTTTAGTTATTTATTTAGATCTGGTGGATATTTTTACAACTTTAAAACTAAATATCATATGTTGTATCTGATCATATGGTTTTTAGTGATGGAAAGCTCGGAGTAATGAAAAGTCTGTTCCGCCGAAAAACTTGACTCAATTTTACTTGTAGGTTCAACAAAGAACCAAATATTAGGCCATTTGTTACCATAATTTTAGACACATCCTATATATGTGTTTTATAGTTAGGAACGGTTCCTTTTGCAGTTTATTTTCCAATAAAGTATTACTATTTGTATAGTTATCGGTAACTACATAAAGCAACTTCATGTTAAAAACACACACGTTCATAAAACGTTTAAGCCTACCAAGTGTTTTTCGTGTGTTGTTTATCCAATTATTTTTCAGTAATTGGGAATGTATATCTTTAAATAATTCTGTTTTAATATTGTCTTTGGTTGTCTCTGTCGTGGTTTATAATTTATCTGAGTATACTACAAATCACATTAATGATTATAAAAAATGTAATTTTTGAAGCCCAGAGTGAATAAAACTTTATTTTGAGGTAGACGACAGTGAGGTATTTCTTTGAAAACAGACACTTAATGAAAGGGTGATCAGTTTGAATAGTGCACGACATGACAAATTTATGTGTGAAACGAATTATTGTTTTATATTTGTTTTAAACTATTGCAAACTTCCCAATTTCATACCATCCCATTTGATATCCCCCAAAACTAGCGTGACTAACAATCAATCAAAAGAATCTTAGAAAACATCGATTTCAAGAAAAAACCATGTTGCGTGATTATACTGATGGTTTTACCCGGGCTCATAGTTTAAACCTTATGATTATTTCCGACTAATTTCATTTTTGAAATGCTACAAGAGAAAAATGCAAAGTACTGCAGGACTTTTAAGTTTGTTTTCAATGGTCAGATGTTATTAATATCAAGGATGTTTGTTTTTCTACTTAAGTATTAATTAGTTTAACAACATGACGTTTTCTTCAACCTTATTATTTTCAGTTTATTTCTTAAAGGCTATTTTGTGGTAAGGTTTCTATCTTTGTTAAGTAAATGAACTGGCTTACAATATTTCTTGTTACCTGATGTTTGTTTTCCTCCCGATTTCGCAAAGATGAAGAAATATTAAGATTCGCTGGAAACAGATTGATACGTCATAGGAGAGAATGATCATACAATAGCTGGTGGTCCAACCCTTAAAAAGGCTCTTCAAAGAAACTGTACCAAAGTGACTTCATTTCATATAAATTTAAGTCTTTCACATACATGTGAATGAGAAATTATTGCAGCTGACAGTCCATTCGAGTGAGAACCAACCATTCAAAGGTTAGTACTTGATTATACGAGTACAAATAATGTGAGACCACACAATTGGTTCGCGTACATGTAAAAGATTGGACAAGGGACTGCAAGTGAAATGCTTTGGTGACTTCCTATTCTGGTATCATCTAATTTAATTCATGTACTGCGTCCTTTCTGTTCAACAAAATTACATGCCTTATTTGTTCGCAATTTGTTTTATTATTGTTATGATATTTATAAATAACTCAACCACGTACGATTAGTTCTATCAGTTGTACTGATAAGGATTTTTTTAAAATTAATGTTTGATAAACTCTTTTGAAAGTGATGATTACTTAGATGCAATATGAAAGAGTACTTTTTAAAATTATATTTAAATACTTAACAATAACTGACAAAACAATATTGCTAACGAAATAGGAATAAAGTAAAAAGTTTTGAATTTTTCTCGTATTTTTCATGACTGCAAATGATTCGACTTTAAAATGCAACTTTAATCAAAAAAGCTACAGGATTCAAACATTCACGAGTAATCAAAACTCGTTAAAATTCTTAATATTTTGAAACATTCTCAAATCCTAAGCAACAGCAAGACTGTACTATCCCTTACGTTATAAAAAATGTATTAATATAGGTAAAATTTGTTTATTTTACGAGGTACTATTTTAGAGCTTTGCGGCACATTAGATTGAACATCCAATTCATTTTTAAAAGAATGCTTTATAATTGACAAACGTCTTTGTTTGTAAATATAATTAAAACATTAATTAACATCATCATGTGTAAAACATAAAAGTTTGATAATCTGATATGTATATGATATCACTATGATAATAGCTCCCCACAAGTATGGAGTGGCGACCGATTGTCACTGTACACGAAATACTACTCGTATTACCTGATAGTTTACCAGATCTTATGTTTGAGGTGTTAATGCTATACTGTAAGGTCATCACTGTGATATTAGCTCCTCCCGAGTGTGGAGCGGTGACTGATTGTCACTGTACACGACATACTACTCGTATTACCTGATAATTTACCAGATCTTATATATGAGGTGATAATACAGTACTGTAAGGTCATCACTATGATATTAGCTCCACACTAGTGTCGAGCGGCGCCCAATGTAACTGTATACGACATACTACTCGTATTACCTGATAATTTACAAGATCTTATATTTGAAGTGTTAATGCTAAACTTTAAGGTCATCACTATGATATTAGCTCCACACTAGTGTCGAGCGGCGCCCAATGTAACTGTATACGACATACTACTCGTATTACCTGATAATTTACCAGATCTTATATATGAGATGATAATACAGTACTGTAAGTTCATCACTGTGATATTAGCTCCTCCCGAGTGTGGAGCGGTGACCGATTGTCACTGCACACGACAAACTACTCGTATTACCTGATAGTTTACCAGATCTTATATTTGAGGTGATAATACAGTACTATAAGTTCATCACTATGACATTAGATCCCCACAAGTGTGGAGCGGCGCCCAATTGTCACTGTACACGACATATTACTCATATTACATGATGAGTAGAATTTAGTCTGAGATAACATATGTACAAATTATTTCTTACTGCATGCTTGCTACGTGAAAGTTATTGTGAATTTATTTGATATTTTAATACATATTTGTTTTGTTCTTTAGCTACCAGGAATGTTATTAAATAACTTATACATTCTTATATGTTAGTAATCAGGTACTGTTGTTTTTATCTCTTGTAAATAATGCATTGTTATATGATGGGTTTTATTAGTTATCTTAAAATAACGAACATACTCAAGTTACTTATTGATGTTATATTATTATCTGAATAATTATGTTTTGCCCTTAAGTGTGATAAATGCATTGTCAGATTTAATGTTTTAAACATATTTGTTACATTTTGATACAAATTTGTAAATGGCACTTTGAATTTATGGAAGTGACGTGTGTTTTCGAATGTTTTGGAATAAACATTCTTATTCCAGACATTAAATCTAGAATTTTTATTTTTTTAATTCAATCTAGGCATTTTATATTAGAATTTCTTATATATATATATATATTTATTTATACATTTATGAATAAGGAATAAGATTTTTAAAGGTAATAGAATCTACAATACTGAATAATTTGAACCCTACAATAAAAAATATTTTAAATATCTACAAGGTAAAGTTCTGATTAGGCAAAGGAAAGAACTTTACAATGAATAACGAATCAACGCGAAACAAATGTATATCATAGTAATTCTATAAAACAAGGCATATGTGCTAAGCTACTTACAATACCGGGTAAAACTTATCCCTAGCCACAGCTAACAGCTGGCACAACATGAATGTTTAACAGCTGTGAGGCTCAGTTTCTCTTAAGCCGCTATGTTGTGTATGGATGTGCTCTCGTTGTGAGATATAACGAGATTTTCCGGTAGAAATATCCAAAATTTTGACGTGATATTTAATTTCACAGTGACCAGTGTTAATATGCCCTTTTTTGTAAATGTAGGTTATTGGTTTGTAATTTTACTAAACCAAACATGACGAAAATCGTATTTTTAAAATTAAGTTTTTCGTTTGAAAGCAGTTTATATATTTAGATTAGAAAACAGAGAGTGGCATTTATTTATCGTGGTTATTAACTCAACGATAAATAAGAACGCAGCTCCTGAATCTCCTCCAACCAGTAATATTTCTGTTATTTTAATACGGCCTCTCTGATAGCCAGAAAGGGACATATGAAAAAATGCAAGTGTAAGGAATGCGGTGTAGAAAGAGATGTGGAAATATATACAAGATGAACAGAAGGAACATGCTTGCCGGTAGACGTACACATCAAAACATGGTAACTCGGCTAGAGGTTTCTTTGCACATTAGAATGCAGTTCTAAAAATAATTTTATCGATGAATTTTTTTAATCGGTTTGAAGTGTGATTTATATGTAAAAATTAAATAACTACATGTGGAAATATTTAATAAATACACAATAGAAAGTTGCCGTAAAAGACTGAGTTAAGAATGGCTAAATATCGACATAAAATTTTCTTTTCTAACATTAAAATAGTAAAGTGTTTGACATAAGTTTGATCTGATTTGAATAAGGAAATCAGCAACTAATAGTAAATTGAACTTACTTGATATACCTTTTTATCGATCTTAGACTGTGCGCAACTTAAAATATGTATGTAAAATTATTATTTTTTTACTATTATAATTCCTAAAACACAGTTACAGGAATGAAATATAATTTATTAAAGTTGAAAGTATACCTAATTATTTCATTAAGTAAGACATACAGGCCTTACAAATGTGGTTAAATGCCTTTAATCTTAACTTTTATCGTGTTAATTTGTCGTTTTAGGAGTAAAATAATACATTATAAAAGTGTATAAGAAATACAACACAATCATCTATTTTTCAAACAGTTCTTGTCCTCACATTAAAAAATACAACAACAGTTTCAACTAAATAGTATTTTTTACAAAATTAAAATATATTGCATAAAAAAGACACGAACGAAAAGTGTTGTTACAAAACGAGCATTAATTTGGTCACATTAATAAATATGCAACTATACAGCCAAAATTTAACCAGCGGCATATTTCAGGGCAGATATGGGAAAACTTAAATTTGAGTCTCGCTGTACGGATATAGTAATACAAATTAATATTAAGTTATATGAAACCTTTTTTGAGTCATTTATATTTCAATTAATGTATGTTTAATATTTCTGTACGTGACTTTTATACTATCAAGATACCAGTTGTTTTGGTATACAATGCATGGATACTAACCATTTTTACATAACTTTATTGTATAAATTAAAATACACTACCAATCTCTAAAGCTACTTGTTTATCAGTTTTGTTTTCTTCTTTTCCGATTCTCTTGGAATCGTCTGTTGTATTTCAGTCTCCTATCCCCTGTCTGAGACCATCTTGTCTGATGCTGTCAATAGTGCAGTCTAGCATCTCGCGATAACCGAATCAAGCAAATAGCAGCGTCGAGTGTGGCTGCTGATTGGATGGATGACCGCTAAGAGATCTTGTCCTTGCAAGCAGTCCACTTGCCCAGCCACTGGATAAGTGTTCTTTATTTAAGAAATAATATTCCATTCTAATAGGAAAAATATGAACTGAAATTGGACTAAAATAATTAGCACATTAAACAATATAAATTATCTTCACTAATACACATTTTTGATAGTCAATACAACTACCATAAATTAAAAACACTTCCTATTCTTTTGTACGCATTATAATAAACGTGCAGGCAACTTGAGAGTAGAATATACGATGTTTAAGCTGAGTAGAATATATAAGTAGCTAAAGTACACCTAAGTCTGGCTTAATTTATAAGCCGTAAGTCAAGCAATTCATTCTGGATATTTGTGTTCAAGGGTAATATGTATCAGTGTATTTACAAAGAAAGTATCGTAATATTCTATACAAATTTATGGAAAATTGCATTGGTGTATACGCCTTCAGCATTCTTTGATTAAGTTGGATAGCAAAAGTAAACATTATTTTAATTTAATTAGCAAATAAAATACTAAATATATATGAAGAAGACTTACATAATCGTATAAAATTGACATAAATCATTTGAAAAAAAATCCAGAAGGTTGGAAAAGGAAAATCGTAATTTTTGTAAATAAATAGCTTTTAGTCTTAAAGGTAAAATATTGTCTTAAATTTTAAATGAAAATTGATTTAAAATTTTCCCTAATATTTTTACTCATGGTGGATTTAATTGTGTAATATTTGAGTTATTTACATCAGGAGAACCATGAAATGATCTGTTCCTATACAATTTTAAGCCTTTCCATCCTACGATAGTTACCTTGGTACGTGGAGACTATTGAAAGCATGTTTTCAAGGTGTTTTGATATCATTCTGTTGGTGGGTTTCTGGTAGGATGTACTGATCCGTATAATTTAGTGTCTTTAAAGTGTGCAATACTTAATAGTCGTGTTTTTCTTGTTCACCGTGTACAAAATTAAATGCTTAAGATATAATGTGTTGAAAAATTTCATGTAATCGATGTTATTTACGAAATACAAAGGACTTTGCTCTAACAGAACACCCGACTGTGAGAATCAGGTGAAAACTAAACGCTGGTGAGATATTAATTAACCAAACCTTTTAATAGTTCTTGCGGGAACCATTTAACATAAATTTGTAAAGGTATTAGCGCAGTCATGATACTACTGCATAATAATATTGTAACCCACCGTATGGTAAAATCAGCTTGAAACAAAAGCGTGCTGAAATATGTAACCAAAACGTCTGGTTAGTTTTTTGCGGAAACCATTCCACATACTGTTCTGATTAGCAGTTATTAGAATTGCGAATATTAGGTAATTTGAAGTATTGTTGTTTGATTTGGAAAGAGAGCGAGAATATTGAAGGTTTTTTATTGAAGGTGGCGGTCGGTTCCTACGTGAGATGGCATCATTAGCTGACAATACAGTAGTGTTATGTCAGATAGTCTCGAATTGTTTTGTCTATCACTCACTGAGTTTACTGTAATTTAGTGTTCCATGCCTCTGTTCATTTAAGCATAAAGCAATAACCGTTTATACGTCCTACTCTCTGATCTGAAAGTGAAGAAAACTAGTAAAATATGGATTAAAATTACTGTAGCTAATTAAACTAGAGTATTAAAGTTACAAATCAGCATACTACGATGGTAGTGTAAGATTGCAAACAAATATGTAAAGAAAAGCTCATAAACACATATAAAACTTTACTATTAAGGATATATTTTTCCAAAAAAACGTAATAATAATATGCAATGATAATATTTCCGTTATATAGGGTGTAAAAATGTCCCGCACGGGCTTGATAATTCCTAAAGATTACATGTAAAAAGCAACTACTCCTGATACATCACTACTGCACCTATAAATCTACCTTTTTAAAGTAAATACAATTGTTTGTAATTCCAAGGGGATGGCCCGAATGGAGTCAGAAGAAAATCTTAAATAAGAGTATATGTCGAGTAGTACACTCAAATAAAGGTCTTCATAAAGGTAATGTACCAAGTTTTATTGCTTTACCTGTAAACATTCGGGAGTTACCAAGCCAGTGCGGGAAATTTTTACACTCTGTATATATTTTAAAGTACCTAAAATGATTAACTTCTCTGGAGTATTACCAAAGCAATAATTAATGCTAAAAGTTGTTATAGATAATATGATATGAAGGATATGATATTTTTATGAAATCTTACATTACGAATCAATAATTATAAACACTGTAAATATGTGGTATAAACATACATGATGATTTGTGTACGAAATGAGGTTTAGCAAGTTTATATCACAAGAAATCACGAAAAAAGATTTTCTTTGACTAAAGTATAAGGTGGTGTGACTTTAATCAATAAATCTTCTAGGGATAAATGAAAAATATTCACGCTTGATTTTGGAATGTTAAGAGACATTACAGTTCTTGCAATCGTATATTCTGGAAACTACATTGTTTGGTTTTATATTAGAGAACAGTCACTAAAAATAATATTTTCGAAGAGCTATAAGCTAAGTGATTAAAACTTTTAGCATATATTGTAAAAATTGTTTAAATGAGTGTTAAAATGAGTGCCAAGTGACGTGGGTGGGTAGTTTTGTAGGATTTTTTCACATTTTCATCTTTAAAAGTATGTAGAGATATCCCTCCTGTACTGAATGTTTTAGCAATATTATAAATTTATTGGTAATCTTGATAGTTGTTTTAATTTTAATGAAAAAGAATTTTATCGCAAGACTATGCTCTTCATTTATCCTCAGTTATTTAAGGATTAAAACAACATTTGATAGTTTGAGCCTTATATTTTCAATACACAAATACCTGAATACCTGAAGTATACGGATGTTTACCATATATTTATAATGGATTAAAGACAATATATCTTTATACTTATATATATATATATATATATATATATATATATATATATATATATATATATATATATATATATATATATCAGCATTTAGAGGTTAAATGTTTACCCCTTATCTTGTGAAAAGGAAATTCCTCTCTTAGATGGTCTGAAAGTTTTCTGAGCTGGTTCAAGTATATTTTCTCTAAATCCAATATTGTCACGGAACCTATCTATCAGGAGAAAATATAGCCAAGATAAGCTTTTTGTATGAGATATTTATTTCTCTACTGTGGAGTTCCGATTTTTTACATTTTTTGCATAACAAATACTACTGAAATTAGATTCTTCTAGAACATCTTTTTCGGGCTTTTATAGCTATAGTAAATAACTAGGTATGATAATTATGTGTACAATGAAAGATTTGGACGGTGAATTGTATATTATTCCTGTAGTGCTTCGACCCCAGTAACATTTGGGATTTGATTTTTCGAGACTCCCTCCAGTCGTGTGCCATTATCATCGGAGAGGTTGGTTGGGGGTTATGGATGGGTAAGTTTCAGGGGCGTGTAGAGCCTCAAGGAACTGTTTACAAGTATCACGCTATCATTTAGTGCATTACAATCTCATACCTCTCGTCATCTCATAATGCCAATAATTATTTAAGACTACTCCTTGATTAGTCCGGAGTAGATGGATAAATATTTTTGCCCTCGTCTAGGTCAACTAAACTCAACATAATGTAGCTGGTAGAATATATAACAACACAAAGCAGTTAGAGGTAACACATAAAGCCAGCTTTAAAAAGGATGGAAACAATCTTAAAACGCTACATAGACATATCATAAAATTCCATGGACAAGTGTAGATTGTTCACGATTGAAGGTATGAAACAGTCGACCTCTCATGAGCAACTTAAGAGTTTTAAGAAGAGATCACGAGGATGAGTGAATCTTCTGGATGTAGAGATAAATTTGCTTGTGTGTAAAGAAATGAAACCATACCGAATGTTAAATAGAAGATTTTTAATAAATGTGCTACAAGATAAGTTAAAACGAATTATATTATGGTTAGTGGGTGATCACGGCAATAACACATCTGAAGTATAAATTTATTTGTAAGCTTTCTCTGTCTTACACAGAAACACATTTTCCCGTCCTAGCAGATAGATTCAACAGCCTTAAAATTGCGATGAGTTTTAAAAACCAAGGGTTGATTCTGAAATAATATAAATGTTATAAATTTGCCTGATCACGTCAATTGCTTCCTAAGAGATTTAACTAGGGTAACCACACATTATAGGTTAAAATAAAACTATTGGGAGCTATTGTTTTTCTCAAATGTAATTTCTCAAGGGTACGTAAAAAACTAAACTTATCTGTTAGTATATATTCTCGTAAAAAATCATTTACAACAGTTAAACATTAAATGAAATGTGTTAAACCACTATTCAGTGAAATGCTAAAGAGAACCGGATACAAGTATCATAACGTACATAGTAGCAGCAATGATTTGCTTCTTGCTATGATGGAACTTTGGCCATTACAGTACAGTTTTTGGACAATGACAACCTTTCATTGTTTGTACCATGTAATCTATCGTATATTTGTTTTCTGTTTGAAAGTTGTTTTCCAGTATTATAATAAAACATTGCTTAACTCTCCCCCCGTGGTTCTATAAACCGTCATAAAACTAAGGGTATAAGATTTCAGTAAGAAATACAATGTTTACCAGCATCCGTGAAGCATTTATGAAGTATACTGCCTTCGTACTTTATAATTAAATAGTCATAAGATATATACTCATATAATCTTTCTTTCGCAGCTAAATCACCACAAATAGTAAAAGCGTTTAAGTAATTACATAGGTGATAAAAATTACCTTTGTAACATTATTAAAATAGATACCTACGTTTTACATCGATGACTGTAAATTTTTACGGTAGAAGTAATTTAATGATTCGTAGATGTGAACTAAGAAACTGAACATCAGTATGAATACTTAAAACAGTATACTCTGTATTAACTAAACAGTATTGAGTGTAATACAGCATATTTGGGACTAGTAAAGTTACTTCACACACAACGATATCGTTCCTTCACATTGATAGTTTAAATAAAGCCAAGCAACATGGAGTATAAGATCAGTAAAAGGGTTATTGTCCGTAAGTGTTTTGGGAAAACACGTGATACTTAGTTCTTGAAATTGTGTTTATGGCTCAATTTCGATATTATTTTCATCACTTAAACACACATTTAATACACACTACTAATACATTGTTACCATCAAATAAAAACCCCTTAAAAGCTACACATGTATTCTTTGTGTTTAAAGTACAAACTGGATATATATTTAAAATATTCATAGATTCTGTGAAAAACTCATAATATAAATGCACATGTGTAATACTAATGAGAAATGTCTCATTTGATAAAATAAAAATTAAAGCAATATATTGTGAAACCAAATTAAGAAACAAAGTTCTTATTTAAGTGTTTTACATTATTTAGTCGCAATATGACACACAGCAATTTACCTAGAATCTATAGGCTATATTCCTGAAGCTCAGAATAGGGCTTAACTTTTGCCTTCATGATCTGGTTTTTAAATTAAAATTTGGGATTTAAACATTTGAAAAGGAATGAATTGGTAAAATTAGGCCAAAACAAAACTAAGATAATGTTTGTACTTACAATGATTTTTCTTCATATTGAGCAAGAGGTGACATATATTGGTTGGTTTTGTATCATAATTATTGTATTTGAGGAAAAAAAATATTTTTTTCAGTGAGTGACGAAAAAACCGCCTAGAACAGCGTTATAATTACAACATAAGTAATTTATTAGACATCCAACAATCCATATAATAGTTTATGCTTCCTAATTCTATTTTATCAATATAGCTGTTCAATACAACCAATTTTGCTCTAAGTTCTTATTGGAGGGATGGTAGAGTTTAAATCTATAAGTTAAAATTGACAGAGGTGAACAATGGAGTGGGATTAAATTGTCATAAAATAATTTAAAACACTTATCGATTGATAACTGGGAAGTTTCATACCGAAAGGAGTTAGGCCTGTTTAGCTTAAGAAAGATGATAAAGTATGTGACGCTGCGATCACATTATAATGCTCAGCTACAGTGCTCAAAATTTAAAGGTATAAATAAGCAAAAAGAGAACACCTGAGAACAAATTGTTTGCTACAATTACTAATGATCAGACATGTCCGTATCAGAATTTTTTTACTACTAACCTTATATCTTAAATAAATTTCTGTCTGTGTTTCTTTTCCTTAGTATGAAGAAACACTATTCTGATAAAAAATGCCAAAGAAAATTTCAGCGTTCCTCTACTAACGCAGGAATGCCAGAAATCAGGTGATTGGTAGTTTTCTCCTAATCTAAACATAATCTAAAGAATGCATAGTCCTTAAACATATCGATTCTATGGAAATATTTTAGTAAGTTTTCATATTCTTCAATCATGTTACAAAACTTCAGACGAGAGGAATCTGGTCAAAGAGAGAAGGTCAGATGCTACACTAAGAAAATGTGTCTTCGCAACCAACCTATTTAAATCCTTAAACTCGAATCCTTCATCTGTTTATTTACCTACACACCTGAAAACATTTATATAATACAATAAGACACCTAGGTCTCCACCAGCAATTTTAAACCAGCCATCAATACCCGAGTGTCAGTGTAGTAAAAAGCTTCTTCGATGTTTGTAAACAATCACTCATGGCTAAATCTTGTGCTTTCTGGGCATTTTCTACCCTACACACAACTAGATGCTACATAAAACAAATACATTATTTCCCTAGCATGTCACGATACTTAACAGATTTCCATACAATACATGCACACACACACACACACACACACACACACACACACACACACACACACACACACACACACACACACACACACACCACACACACACACACACACACACACACACACACACACACACACACACACACACACACACACACACACACACACACATACACACACACACACACACAAACGCGCGCGCGTTGTGTTTGTGTGTCTGGAGTCTGAAGCCATGCTAGTCTGGAGATATCAAAAAGGTCGACGACCATTGAGTGCACTACGATGTTACTGACACAATATCTAAACACAGTGGAGAAACGGAGTTTTTACACACAACGTATCCATGGTGGACACGATTGAATGAATGTGAATGTTACGTTTAGCTGATATCCAAAGAAAGCTAATATTAGTTGACAACAAATTTCCCACATGAAAATCATAATTGCACGATAAAAGAGCTACTTACACAAAATCCCGCGCATACTTGTACAGGAATAACTTTTAGTTTAGTAACACACAAACGATTAAACCGCAAAATAATACTCAAAAAGACGCCGAGATGAGCGTTTATGCGCGAGATGAGGTTTTTATACCAACTTATTCCCCTAATCAGCTAACTATCACCCTGCGCCTTGATTTGGTCTCCAACTGTCCAATCACAACACCACAGACATTCATTTTTAACTGAATGTCACCCCTATAGTAATCCCGTTATCAAAGTTGACTACCAGAAAAACCAGCTGTCTTTCTGTACCATTCTTACATCCGCGGGCCCTTTCTTGAGAAACTACATTATTTATATCTTACCTATATTTTGACATCACTAAATACTAAAATATTTTCGTATATATATTCCCCCAAATACATTTGGTAAATAAATTTTAAATTGCCTATGTAGCAAATGCTACAGTAATTCATTAAATGACAAGGACATGTCCTATTGGGGGCACAGTTAAAAAAGTTGTACGGTTATTTTATTTTATTTGTTTTCATTTTATTCCAACTAACATTCCCAATTTTGCTTACTTACATAGCTGGCTTAAGTTATTTCAACAGTAATGCGCGATAAAAAACATTAAAAAAAGTTAGCAATCAAATAAATAGACGTAGTGACAGAGTAACAATATATTAAAATATTGAATGAATAACAAGCAGTGTAACGAGTAGCAATGATAAAATATAAAGAGAGTAACAAGGAATATTACACAGTAACAATATGATAAACTACAAAGAGAAAAACAAGCAATAGTGGTTGACAACAATGCAACAATTACACAAAAGCAGCAACAATGCGCAAAAATTACAAGACAATAATATTGATAGTAAATAACAAACAATTTAGACAAAGAAATACGCTATGAAAGGAAAAATTGCACCAAACAATCCAATACGTATGTTTTATATCGGCTGATATATCGCAGATTTCATAAATGTTTAATTTTATACTGGCTTAAAACTTTTATATTACTTAAAATAGTTGAAGTAAACGATTTAAGTGTATATTTTTAAATTAAGGCAAATAATATAGTTATGTGCTTGCGCATGAGCAGAGCATTTAAACATTTTACCATTAAATGTTTCAGAATGCGATACGACTTTGAAAAAAAGAAGTACTCTTTTTAGGTTAATTTTGACCATAATTTCACGTCCGAGAAATTGTATGAACATTATAAACCAGGATTGTTATTTAATGATACACATAGTTCATTAGCTCTAGAGGCCAATAGCATATTTTTATGCAAAATCACGAAGAACCGACTCATGTGCTATATTCTTTGGCCTCTCTTAAGTTCACTATACACATAAAACTGCATTATATAAAACACACACGAAATAACCCTTTAAATTATCGTTACATGGAGTATTAAAAAAGCAAATTAATAATGTACTTTAATTAACTCCTTATAACAGAACTAAATGGATATTGGTGTTGTGCAACATATTTTTTGTTAGAATGCTTAACGTAATATCTGTAAATCGAGAGATATTTTTGTTATTTAATAACAACTAATATAGTAATAAAATATCTCCTAAAGGGAGCCTCCATTATATTTCAGACATCAAAGATTTGCGGAAATTTTAAAAACTTACGCTCAACGAGACATCATAAATACATATTTCTTAGTACACAGTAGCTGAGGGCGATAACCTCGTAGTGGGCGATAAACCACTTCAACCCTTCTAAATATAAAATGTGTGTAACTTGTTCGTTGGTTCAAAGCTCGATGATCTGCCAGTACTCTTTTTCTGCCCACATATTCATATACATATAGAGGTGCTACACGGTAGCATAAGTATTAACTTCATAGAAAGAAATGACAAAAATGTGCTTAGGTGTTATGAAGGTGATCTTGTGAAAATTTTGTAACACTGTAAGATGTAAAATAGTAGATCCGTACGTTAGTAGTCAAAATTTCCAAGTTGAAACTTTTTAAATTCTGCAAAGCTTTTAAATGTTGATAAAATTCACTGTGGAAAACATTTAAAATCATACATGTTTATGTACAATTTGTTTCACTCGGCTGAGTAGAAAATTTAATTATTTATTGTTTTATAAAATATAAATAGTAATAACTAATAATATTGAAACTGTTTAAGCTTAATAATAATAATTGATAATAAAATAATTGTATTAAACATAATTTGGGAATATATTTTTTTGAGTTATTTTGCGAAGCTCATTGGAAATAAACCTTAAATTATTACTTTAACTTGCGTGGTGTAATTTCCTTATAATAAAGAAAAAGATAGGCTTTTTTACTTGAGAAGTAGGTTAATTGATTTCTTTAACTTAGATGAACAGGAGAAGAAAATAAAAAGAAACAAGAAGCTGTCAAACTGAGCTTTATATTTTAATCTCGGGCACTAACTTTGGCTTTTCAACTTTATAGTTAACTTTACAGCTTCTACTTCTTGTGAAGGATTTCTATCCATCGATAAAAGACATAAGTCGTTAGTGTGTATGGATAACTCTAACTAGATTTCAAAACATATATAGCTCTGCTTACATTTATAACATTTGATATTAATTATGTTAGTAACCAAATTATGGTCTAAAAATGTGAATTGAAACAAGTACTGATTGAAAAATACAGCAATATAGAGAAATATTCAAATATCATGGTTTTAAAGCGACATTTGAAGGGTTTGTTTGTGTATACTATATTACTATATGTTTGCCTTTGGTATACACAGTAGTTCATGATATTTTATTAAACATCAAACACCCATGCAATATCAGTCACATTCCAAGATTGAATTTTAATATGATATTAATAGATTCGTTTGCCATTATTAACACAAGTATTTTATGGCACATGTGTCTGACAACACATACATTTTCTCTTTTATGAACAAAGTAATATCTATATAACCAATGCCAACACAAATAATAATAGAAATCAAGCGTTTCGTATTCAATATTCATGGAAATGTGCCTGAGTCCATTATAAATATCTAATATGTTATATATAAGTGTTACACGATTGCTTCTAGCTATTAATTGTTACTTATAACAATATAATGATGTCTGGTTGGAAAAGTATCATTAACACGTATAGATAGCTGTGTTGACGTTTATTGAAAAAGTTACAAGTCTGGATTTGTTTTTGAGTATGCGTAATATCTAAAGACCTGTAAACTAACATGTAAAACCATAAATATATAAAAACGATTATCCAAATATTTCATATAAGAAATGAAGAAATAAAAAAAAACGAGGAGTATGATTTGAAGGTTTGGAAAATTTATTATAGTAAAAAAAGTATAATTTATAGTATTAAAGGTATTCATAAATTGCACAAATCGTACTTATAATTTTTATACACGAACAACGGCATCGGGCTAAAACTTATTTAGTTGTTTGAAAAAATGTATGGAGCAGTATACAACTGTTTACAAAGTTATTTGGTTTTTTTTCTCGGAATAATGTTCGCTTCCCAGTCTAGACTCAGGCAATAACCATAACATGTAACTACCGATGAGTACCGTTACTAATAAATATTGGTTTGTATTTGTTACTGGCCACAGTAGTACCTTTAGTATTGGTCAAACTGTTCTTTCTATTTCCTACTTATACAATAAACACAATTGCTTTGTCATATTTTTAGTATCCTCAGAAATGTAGAATAATAGGTTTGATTTCATTTCAATTGGTAATAATCAATAATTGTTTGTTGAAATAATGAATTTTTAAAGCTTAGTTACCTATTTATATAATAATTAAAAAAATCCTGTGAACAGGAATTAAAATCATGTTAAAATGCCCTAATTTATCCTAAATAGTCAAAATAATAATCTAATGTCAACAACCCTCTTTTTTAATTACATAAGTTTCGGTTTTCAACGTTGTGATTACACGAGATCCTATCCGCAATGATTTATTCTACAAAATATCAGGGGGTTCATTAAGATTTAAAACTAAAGTGGTACTCCCACATTAACATGCTAGTTAAATGCCCTAATTATGCAACTTTTGCCCAGAGGCGCGTTTCTCAATTTGTTGTCAAGAAAAATTACAGCTTGGATAATAGTGGCTTATCGAATAAAAGGTTATCTACGGTATTATATTCTGAGGTTTCTTCAGTGCTAACTCATTCAATAGGACGTTTTGCATCCAAAAAGAACATTCAAGGTTGTCTGGGTTCTGGAGTTCTTCCAATCAAGTGGTACTCTCACCTCGGCATACTTCCTCATTTATCACACAGTAGTTTTTTGTGTTTAAAATCAAACATAGTTTTTCGACCGCGTCATAATTATAACATTAGACAAATGGAAAGTCATGGTTAACCGATTATATCTTTCTTTGCCTCAAAATAATAATAAAAAAAAATAATTTCCTTACAAATTGTTTAAAAAATCCTGAAAGTTTAAAAACTTAAAACAAACTTCATTGGGTAGTTTTAACTTGTTTATACTTGTAGAATAATTTAATATAAATTACAGTGTGGGTTTTTTTTTAATTTTTACTTATTAGTTCTAATGTAAAATGTTCATTAAAATTGTGCGTTAATGTTTTATTTTCATATATACCTGTAGTTATTTAAATTTTGATTGATAAGAACATAATATAAAATATTTCTTAAATCTCTTAATATTTTATACTACTTAGTTCTAATGGTTATTGAGTAACGGAAAATAAGTTATCCTACAGTTTTAAAATTAATACTACTATGAAAAAACAACATAAGTTTTAATTAAAAAAACATACAGAACTGTTTATTGAATTACAGAGTTCAATCTTGAAATCCTTTCTTTATAAAACTTTTCCTTCCTTCCTTCCTTCCATTTTTCCTTCACAATACTTTGCAGCAAATTGATTTTTTTATCAATAAGTTTCATTAAAAAAGTCTATAACTAATGACGAAGAAATAGATTGTCTAAAAGTATTTATATTATTTAACATATTTATACTTTTCTGAGCTTCTGTGACTTTTTTGTTTAATTCGTCTTTAATGAAATATTATGTAGGCTTCATTTGCATATATCTAAGAAAATATTATGCTGTCTATTTGGTGTGAGATAACGAAGAACGTATGGTTATTAGATAGGAACATATGAGTAATACTGTAGTACAATATCGTTGCGTAATCTTATATAGTAACTCGTTAGGAATGGAATGGGAGTGGTTTTTATCTACAGTACTTACCGGTTTTTATACCTATACTTTAGGACATACATTAAGCAAGTGAAAATCATATGTATAATTATTTAAGATAATATGTACTACTCACAATCAAGGAAGCAAATTAGGTGAAGTCAATGCTATGATTATATCAAAATAGAGATAGCATATAAAGAGTCAATGTTAAATTCATATTTTTCTCAAACAGCTTAAAAATTGGCTATTATCTATGAAAGATATTGAACAGGAACTTTTTAAAATTAATTTTTAAAATGAAATTGTTAAATGTAATCTGTTTCCAATAATTATAATAATGCATCATTTAAATAGTGCCTCTTACAAGATGTTCTCCATATTTATTTGTCTAATTTTTTGCATGTAGGCTAAGTTGATCATCTTATATATAGATAAGATGTTTGTATTAATTTAGTAGGGTTTTCACGAACTCCACTCAGATTTAAAATAAATATTTTGCTAAAAATATTACTTTATTGTTTGTAATGCTGCTAGTTTTTCTGTTATTTTATGATACTTATCACTCCAAACAGGCTTTACCTTGGAGTTTTTTTCTTTATTTCTCATAGTGATGTATAGTGTAATAGTTGTAGTATGTAGTTGTAGTTGCATATTTATGTATTGTTTATGTGTAAGTACATGTTATGTTTTTGGTCAGTCTGTGCAGTAATAAAAATTGTATTTGTGAGAAATAAAGTTTCTTTCTTTATTTCTTTAGATACCTAACGTCAGTTTGAGAGTGAAGCATTGATTCCTATCCCTTCAAGAACTATGAAGCAGCACATTTCCGTCTCACTGGGCATTTCACAACTCACCATTACTGATAGCAGTCAATTTTAATGGTTGTCAGCTATTTACAACATGAGTTTTACATGTATTATAAGGACGTAAGTAGAAAAGAGAATGAGCAGCACATGTAACCCTACTAACATATTTTATGGTTAAACAATGCATGAACGATAACTATTTCAACAACATAACTGTGTGCAACATAAAATTTGGTGCAAAGTCAGTTCTCCAGCTATACCCATGAACTGCGCGCGTATAATTTGCAGCGTTTACATTTTTCACAATGAAATTATTCTAAAACAGATGTTTACATACATCTTACCTCACATTAACCGCGCTTGCAGAGACCATTACTAACAGTTATAACTCATCTGGATACGTGATACTGCAGTTGTATGAACCATTGTTCTTAATTTTTTACACACACCTTGGGCTATAAATTAGTTTAAAATTAAATATTTTTATGTTCTCAATATTATAGAAAAAAATAAATAGTAAGTAACAAACTTGAATAGTATTTGTTAGTGCTAATTACAAGTTTTTGTAAGAAAAGTAAAATGAATTTTAATAACCAAGATTCAATTTGTAAATGTAATTTTTTATTTATAAATAGTATTAAAACTGATATGATTACAAATATTTACATTTTCCTGTCTCTTACACAGTGTAAAAGGTTCGAAGTACTTAAAAAAAGTTAAAAACATTTCTAATCTTGTTTTAATAATAGCAGGAATTTCTGAACATTTTAGATATTTGCACCTGAATTGGTACTGAATCAATTTTCATTATTTAAATTAACTTAGAACATTTCACAAACTTCTGAGACATTTTTGGACTTTGATATTTTCATTCAATCAGGATTTATATAAACCAAAATTAATATCAAAGAAACTAACGCCATGAGCTACTAAATTATAGCAGTTGCCACCCTATTCACATCCGAAATCAATACCAAAACGCTTATCAATTAGATCTAAGCTATTATGTACTAATAGTTCTGACGTTCATCGATATATTAATAAATTAAACAAAGCCTTAACTGATAGAAAATAACCTGCCGAAATTGTAAATGATCAAATATATAAGTAAAAAACTAGAAATAACATAAACATAAATATTAATTATTAGGATGATCCACAGTTTATTACACGTTAGTTTCCTGACTTGTAACAAAAGTAACAATAGTTTTAAAACAGCTTACTATATCTTATAATAATCAATACTGGCTCAATATTCGTTTTTAAGGCCCCTTAAATAATATTTAGTATAGCACCTAATTTAAGGAATCTTGTGGTATTGCCTAAATTATTACCCGACACATTAAACATTCATAAAGCAGTAAAAATTATTTACGTTGTCATTCTTGTCAAGATAAATCTTTTGATACATGCAAAATTATAAATCGTTCAAAAAGTTTCACAAGTACCACAACCAAGAAAACTATAAAATTCGTAATAACATCAACTGCAAATCTAAATATATATTTATCAATTGTGTTGTACATTGTTTCCAAAAGACTATATTGGTTTGACTAGAAATCCCTTACTACTAGAAAGTTGTTTGATATGCTCCCACTCTCGAATAATTTAGTTAGCTTCTGGGTTTTAATTATATTCTGACTTTATTTGCCGTGCTATCCTATAAGATCATTTAAAGTCAGTTTTTTCATTTGAACATTTTTGTTGGTAGTTAAGGAGTTATCAATGCTGTTGAAATATTTTGAATGATTTGTAACGTGTTTCATATAAATCTTTTCATTTCAAGCTTCAGCATTTGGAAGTATAATTATTTAAGTCCTGATAATTAGCTTGAGAGAAAATTGGACTACAAGCAATTTTTTTTAACATACCAATGTCATCGGAATATCAAACAGCAATTATGAAGGTGTCTTATCGAATTGAATGAGAAACGCAGTGTTTGATAATAAGTTTCAATTGAAATCACACGACTAAGACAGTTAACATTCTTCTCCGTTGGTCATATAGGTGTATATTTTGTATTAACACGGTTCGAGCAATGAAAAAACCCAAACATTCCTCAAAATATTAGATTTTAAAAATTGCACCAAACTATTAGTACTTTAGAATAATGATTCCAGTCATTCAATTTCATTTTAGCGTTCATATAAAAATTGAAATTTTTTTAAACACACATACACACACACACACACACACTCACATTTGGTGTGTTTTACTAATATTGCAATTAAGAAACTAAATATGACGAAAATTAATTATTATATAATTTAAAGCTTATAACAGTACATAATAATAAATGATAGCAATACCATGAGTGTAGTAACAACACTACATCAGACAAGACATGGGCTGTGTCTAGAGCAGTGTTAGGTAATTAACCCACCTCGTACACAGCCGCAAGCTGGCCCTGATTATCTGTCACATTGCTCCTACTTGACCTAAAATTCTGCTGGGTCCTGCGTATTTTGATGTACCAAACTGTAACTTAAACAATCTATATTGATAGTACAAGATAGCAATACCATAATGTAGTAACAATTGTACATAAGACAAGACATGTGACTGGGTCTAGAGCAGTGTGAGGTAATTAAGCCACCTCGTACACAGCCGCAAGCTGGCCCTGATTATCTGTCACACTGTTCCTACTTGACCTAAAATTCTGCTGGGTCCTGCGTATTTTGATGTACCAAACTGTAACTTAAACAATCTATAATGATAGTACAAGATAGCAATACCATAATGTAGTAACAATTGTACATAAGACAAGACATGTGACTGGGTCTAGAGCAGTGTGAGGTAATTAAGCCACCTCGTACACAGCCGCAAGCTGGCCCTGATTATCTGTTACACTGCTTCTACTTGACCTAACATTCTGCTGGATTCTGCGTATTTTGATGTACCAAACTGTAACTTAAACAATCTACATTGATAGTACAATATAGCAATACCATAATGTAGTAACAATTGTACATCAGACAAGACATGTGACTGGGTTTAGAGCAGTGTGAGGTAATTAAGCCACCTCGTACACAGCCGCAAGCTGGCCCTGATTATCTGTCACACTGCTTCTACTTGACCTAACATTCTGCTGGGTCCTGCGTATTTTGATGTACCAAACTGTAACTTAAACAATCTATATTGATAGTACAAGATAGCAATACCATAATGTAGTAACAATTGTACATCAGACAAGACATGTGACTGGGTTTAGAGCAGTGTGAGGTAATTAAGCCACCTCGTATACAGCCGCAAGCTGGCCCTGATTATCTGTCACACTGCTTCTACTTAGACCTAACATTCTGCTGGGTCCTGCGTATTTTGATGTACCAAACTGTAAATTAAACAATCTATATTGATAGTACAAGATAGCAATACCATAATGTAGTAACAATTGTACATCAGACAAGACATGTGACTGGGTCTAGAGCAGTGTGAGGTAATTAAGCCACCTCGTACACAGCCGCAAGCTGGCCCTAATTATCTGTCACGCTGCTTCTACTTGACCTAACATTTTGCTGGGTCCTGCGTATTTTGATGTACCAAACTGTAACTTAAACAATCTATATTGATAGTACAAGATAGCAATACCATAATGTAGTAACAATTGTACATCAGACAAGACATGTAACTGGGTCTAGAGCAGTGTGAGGTAATTAAGCCACCTCGTACACAGCCGCAAGCTGGCCCTGATTATCTGTCACACTGTTCCTACTTGACCTAACATTCTGCTGGTCCTGCGTATTTTGATGTACCAAACTGTAACTTAAACAATCTACATTGATAGTACAATATAGCAATACCATAATGTAGTAACAATTGTACATCAGACAAGACATGTGACTGGGTTTAGAGCAGTGTGAGGTAATTAAGCCACCTCGTACACAGCCGCAAGCTGGCCCTGATTATCTGTCACACTGCTTCTACTTGACCTAACATTCTGCTGGGTCCTGCGTATTTTTGATGTACCAAACTGTAACTTAAACAATCTATATTGATAGTACAAGATAGCAATACCATAATGTAGTAACAATTGTACATCAGGACAAGACATGGGCTGTGTCTAGAGCAGTGTGAGGTAATTAAGCCACCTCGTACACAGCCGCAAGCTGGCCCTGATTATCTGTCACACTGTTCCTACTTGACCTAAAATTCTGCTGGGTCCTGCGTATTTTGATGTACCAAACTGTAACTTAAACAATCTATATTGATAGTACAAGATAGCAATACCATAATGTAGTAACAACACTACATCAGACAAGACATGGGCTGTGTCTAGAGCAGTGTGAGGTAATTAAGCCACCTCGTACACAGCCGCAAGCTGGCCCTGATTATCTGTCACACTGTTCTTACTTGACCTAAAATTCTGCTGGGTCCTGCGTATTTTGATGTACCAAACTGTAACTTAAACAATCTATATTGATAGTACAAGATAGCAATACCATAATGTAGTAACAATTGTACATAAGACAAGACATGTGACTGGGTCTAGAGCAGTGTGAGGTAATTAAGCCACCTCGTACACAGCCGCAAGCTGGCCCTGATTATCTGTTACACTGCTTCTACTTGACCTAACATTCTGCTGGGTCTGCGTATTTTGATGTACCAAACTGTAACTTAAACAATCTACATTGATAGTACAATATAGCAATACCATAATGTAGTAACAATTGTACATCAGACAAGACATGTGACTGGGTTTAGAGCAGTGTGAGGTAATTAAGCCATTAAGCCACCTCGTACACAGCCGCAAGCTGGCCCTGATTATCTGTCACACTGCTTCTACTTGACCTAACATTCTGCTGGGTCCTGCGTATTTTGATGTACCAAACTGTAACTTAAACAATCTATATTGATAGTACAAGATAGCAATACCATAATGTAGTAACAATTGTACATCAGACAAGACATGTGACTGGGTTTAGAGCAGTGTGAGGTAATTAAGCCACCTCGTATACAGCCGCAAGCTGGCCCTGATTATCTGTCACACTGCTTCTACTTGACCTAACATTCTGCTGGGTCCTGCGTATTTTGATGTACCAAACTGTAAATTAAACAATCTATATTGATAGTACAAGATAGCAATACCATAATGTAGTAACAATTGTACATCAGACAAGACATGTGACTGGGTCTAGAGCAGTGTGAGGTAATTAAGCCACCTCGTACACAGCCGCAAGCTGGCCCTAATTATCTGTCACGCTGCTTCTACTTGACCTAACATTTTGCTGGGTCCTGCGTATTTTGATGTACCAAACTGTAACTTAAACAATCTATATTGATAGTACAAGATAGCAATACCATAATGTAGTAACAATTGTACATCAGACAAGACATGTAACTGGGTCTAGAGCAGTGTGAGGTAATTAAGCCACCTCGTACACAGCCGCAAGCTGGCCCTGATTATTTTTTACACTGTTCCTACTTGACCTAACATTCTGCTGGGTTCTGCGTATTTTGATGTACCTAACTGTAACTTAAACAATCTACATTGATAGTACAAGATATCAATACGATAATGTAGTAACAATTGTACATCAGATAAGAAATGAAATGAAATGAAAAATGTCTTTATTTACAGAGGCGAAGTTAGAATTTAAAAGTCCTCTCTACCACTTAACCTCCAAACAAAAGAAACAAAATAAAATATAATCATACCTATTACAACATTGTAACTGCCACTTAAACTAAATCACGTTAATAATTAATTACATATTGCATGTAACTTAATAATGTATATATCAATTATAATTAAAATTAACCATTTCGATTAAACTCTAACATAAATCTCTTTATACAACAGGCAACTAATAAAACTATCCTATCCTAATCAGCTTTCATTCCCCATCCACGCAACTTACATACAGTTACCCCAAGTGTGACCACAAGAACCAACAACCGTCACTCCCGCCGAGTCCGCAGCAGAAAGGCCCTAACCTCCATAGACATGTGACTGGGTCTAGAATAGTGTGAAGTAATTAAGCCCCCTCGTACACAGCCGCACGCTGGTCCAGATTATCTGTCACGCTGCTCCTTCTTAAGCTCACATTCAGTTTGTTTCTGCGTATTTTAATGCACTACCACTGATACTTAAATACCATTTATATCACCTCCTTTGCAACAGTTTGTGAATATTATAATACATTGCAAACTCAGTCATTATTAATTTTATAAATATAGACAGTTGAATACAATTTTTGCGGTATACCTTCGTCCTGTAAGACTGGTCCATTTTTAGAATTGCATACTTTCACTAATGCCAATAATATGGATAAAAATCATATATTTTTTCATAAGAATGCATGAATTATTTATCAATTATTCATTGTATTGTTAAATTTAAGAGGAAGACCGTTAAGGATACCATACTGTGACGTTGTAACATCAAAATTGGGCATACAAATTAGAAAAGAAAATGTTATTAAAAACGAATTGAATTGGTAAGAGAAACATCTGATTCATACCAACCTTATTTTAAACACTTCTCAAGGTTGAAAATATGCGTGAGCAGATTGAATAGCTTCGTAAAGAAGATGTCGATCGTAAATATATATCACATCCTTGTTTATTGTACTTAAATGAGAAAGAACCCTGTACTATAGTTGACTATAAGTAATAAATGTTATAACATTAGTTCCATTATCCTTTCAAAATTCAAGCAAAGCATGATTCATTAATATTTTTAGTTTGCAAAGTAGCTGCAATAAGCTATTTCTGGGAGATCAATGTGCATTAAAAATATTATAGTGGCGTTTGTATTTTACGAATGGTTGCTTACGGTCCCCTGAAAACCAACCCACAGTACTGATAGCAGTGAGTTCAGGCCCTGTTCTACATATGCCAAATTTGGACTTAACATATATCCTCACGATAGATGTATGTTTAAGTGGTTTAGGTGTGGTCATACCTAACGTCATTTGGCCCCTGTCCCCTTACGTCATTATTTTATACCATGGTATTAATCCTAAATAATTGTAAATTTCTTGACCAAAATTACCTTAAATTTTTTCTTAAGACTGTTCCAAGGGAATATTTGAGGTAGGCAAAACTATGCACTCCTAATTTGGTTTCTTATCCGTGTATAATATTTTTGAAGTGACTACTTAATTTAAGCAGGCTATGGATTGATATGAATATATCTAAGAACTAATTATTTATTTATTAATGAATCCAACGTAAACCTGATTTACTTACTGCTTCATTTAATAACAGTATTTAAAGCTCATTGGATTCTAAGTTTAATTTCAGCACCGGTTAATGTTAATACATATTATCGTTCAATACTGACAGAACTTAAAAATGTATTAGACCTTTTATAGATAACAAAGGCGTAGTGTAATTTAATCATAGAAAAAATAATCTTCCTCGTGATTATAATTATAATATTTACTCAATTACGTTAGGCCTGAACTAACACTCAATTAAAAAAACTAAATTACGAAAAATAGATTTTAATTCAAATTTTACTGAAACAAGTGAAAACCATTAATTTGTCTTTTAAAAGATAAATTACATTTACCAATTTCAAACGATAAAAACATAAGTAAATAAGATATTCATAAACAATAGATGCTGTGCCATATTTCCTTATTTATGTTATTGTAATAACACATAATTTAATAAATAAATAATTATAGAAACTAATACAAACGATAATAAAGGCAATTTATAAATATTTATTACTTTAATATTTACATGTCATTGATCATTGTAATATAAGAAATGTAAAAAGTTTTACAAACAGTATAAAACATAGTTTTTCGAGATATATAATATAGGAAGCCCCGTTATATGAAGTAGTCGCTTCTGCTCCGCGACTGCCTTTCCTTTTTTTTAATTTGGCAGCCCTACATAACAATTTTCTTTTTAATCTCAGTAAATTTAATCATTTAAAATTTACACGGACTTCCTCACCGAAGTCTGTGACATGTATTGAGAACTGTCATTTTCAAGACTAAAATTCATTTTAAAATACCAACAACAAATTCCGCAATATTTCAGCAGCTGCGATCAGTTCACATGGAAAAATCAATCCCAACAACTTTGGAAATCAGGGAAAAATATCCTTTTAGCAATCAATCTGATTTACATAACCATACAAATACACTGTCTAATGTCCTTTTTGAAATAGGCTATCATAAATCTATTAAATAATTGAATTATATTTCAGTGGTATTGAACCTAATGGTACTAAATTGTGTACTCAGTATTTTCCTGGTCTTTACAAGATATATACAACAATATTCGTAAGGTATATTTTCCTTTTTTTATTACTAGGCATTTTTTAAACCACTCAAGTTATCCTCTAAAATATCCCAGTTCAAAAACCCTTCTTTATAGGCCAAAGTTAAAATATGAGTTTAATTAATAATGTAAAAACATCAAATGCAGCTTGTGCAATCCCAGTAATAAGCCACGATGTGAGTCAGTCAAAAGTGAGTCAGCCATAAATAATGCGATGTCAGAGAGAATACATATCTAACACGAAGTAATAAAATTATGTAAGTCTGCAAATAGATAGGTGCACTACAATTCGTACAGTAAATAAGTTATAAGCGTTAAAAATCTATTATGTCTTCACTGAATATTGTTATGAAGACATCTGTTGGAATCAAAAGAATTTCATAAGCACATTTTCCAAGCGTTTCACTTTGACTCCATTATTAGTTTGTTTCAACTGTTTTGATGTAAGTCAGTTATTCATGTCGCATCGAAAGAAGTCAGTGAAATTGTTTTTATTCAAAATACAGTAGGTAAGTATGTTTTATTATTTATTTATAGTCAATTTTGTTTAGTTAAAATATTGCAGTAGCTGAAAAGTGTCTGTTAAAAGATCTCATTAGTCTTAAAGGTGCACAATAGCTTAAATCACAGCCCACATGCAAAGGCCATTGCATAAAAACGGTGTGTGTGTGTGTGTGTGTGTGTGTGTGTGTGTGTGTGTGTGTGTGTGTGTGTGTGTGTGTGTGTGTGGTGTGTGTGTGTGTGTGTGTGTGTGTGTGTGTGTGTGTGTGTGTGTGTGTGTGTGTGTGTGTGTGTGTGTGTGTGTGTGTGTGTGTGTGTGTGTGTGTGTGTGTGTGTGTGTGTGTGTGTGTGATTATTAAATAATATAGTGCACTCACAGAATCGTATTGTATCTTAATCAAGGCGAAAATAAAAACTTACCAATCCAAAAAATCCATCAGAGATTTAGTTCAGCAAAATTGTTAATGGCAATTATGGAAAAGGAAATTACTGCCGCTGAGCAATTGAGCTCAATATTGTACTACGTAGTAACACTATACGTTATGTACTCTGAAAAATTGAAATATATAATTTGTGCAATTGCGCAAGAGACGTTTATAGATTCAGTTCGTTTAAATTCTATTAAGAATTCAACATTTGGTTCAATTATCTGTTTAAAAATATGAAGTAGTGGAAGTGGTTTTTTGAGCGACCCATACAATGTCTGCTGAAAGTATGCCAATTTTGGTATTCAAGTATATGTTGTTTTAGTCGTAAAACGTCTGAACTTTACCTTAGAACGTTTTTAAGGTAAATTACAGTTCAGTTCGTTCAGTTGTAAAGGTGAACTCATTGTATGGGATTATATGTATGTATTTTGTTTCTCCAGAATGTTATAATCCAGGTACGAATTTCGTTCTATTTATATACAAAAAAAATTACATTAAAGTTAGATTTTTGTGTTTTATTATAGTTTCTGATATAATATTTTTCAGGGGGAATATAGTAACTAGGTATGAAAATGTGTCAATACTTTTTTGTGAGATGTTTTTCTGATTTATTTTTATATACAACTCTAATTAGACGATTTATATCACATGAGAAAAGAAAAGACATGTTTGGTATTTTCTTGTTTTGAAATTTGATATGCCCCACATAAGTGGCGATAAAGACGTTTGAATTTAAAAAGTCTTTTCAAAAGGGTGATCAAAAATATTTTTTATTTTCCCTTTTTTTCTTAATACCACCGTGTGCAGAAAGAGAGGTGGGTAGTACTTAGAGAGGAAGCTTGTAACGAAATTTCTTGTAAAAAGGAGTCCGAAGTCTCAACAACTTTCGATATAAATAAAAGTATCTTTTTTACTTATGCTATACTTATGCCCACACCTTCAAAGTCCCTACAAATCTTGAAGCAGTTAGAAAAACGTACCGTGTTAGAACACAATTTTTCAATTGGATGCAATATCAGTTTAATGGACAAAATATTTTAAAATTGAAAAATAAAATACTCATAAAGAAGAAAATAACAGGAGCAGCAACAAAAACAAATCTTTTATTTAAGTAGAATATAGCCAGATTACACAGCGTGGACTCAGAAACAGACTGAAATATTCCGGTAGACGGTTAACAACCACAACGAATCAAACAATGGAACTAGTGTTTATGAGTTAAAATGTACAGACTTTGTTAGTATACATATCAGCCAAATTGGGCCGGCCATTAAAACTAGATGCAAGGAACATAGTCCCGACCCGCGGTTTAAGTAAACAAAAATCGACTTTTTGCCCAGCATCTCAAATAAAACAGTCACGACATGGGAGACAAATAACGCTAACTTATAAATCTTACATAAATGCAATAAAGACTGTAAACACGATACTCTTGAAGAATATGAAATATACAAACATTTCAAACATTAAAACTCAAAATGAATATTTTAAATGAGAACCTTAAGTTTAGTTGGCATTGTAATTTTTACAATATTCTCGGACAGAATATTTTGTCATCAGCTGATAAACTAAAGGACAAGACGCACGAGGAAGAGGAGTGACGTAGCAGCACTGCCTGATGTCCGCCCTGTCGTGATCATGTGTGTGCAGTAGGCCTACCTTTCGTGATATGTTATGTGTCATAAATCCGTATCTATTTCTGTGTGTCGTTTACTCGTTATTTTAAAACTTTTTTAAACATTTATAAACCTATGTGGAACGCTTTTAACCTTTTTTAAGCACCTGAGGATGGAGCGGTAGTTTTGAAACCTGTAGGAAAATACAGCTTTTAGGAGCTGTTTGACAAGGTATAGTACCATTTCGTAGTCAATTACACAGTTCCGGGACTATAGGCTATAAACTTCGATCACATCTTATATGTGACTTCACATCAACCAAACTTGGACTCCTCAATAACTTTTTATCTTCATGTATTCTGCAATATTATTGATACACAGTGGAAGACGATATAAGTATATAGTACTCACTTACCCCGTAACTAAGAAAACACAGAATTTCAAGACCAAATATTTCCGATTGGATTCATATAATTTTATTTCTGTAATACAAAACATTAGTATTTACGTTTTCGCGAGAACCAGAAGAGCTACAACCAATGTTGTATGGTTTATTTTGCATTCCGGTTTTTATATTTCTTTTCTGAATTAATAGTCTTTTTGTTGTTCTAATAGCGTGCAGCCCATCGTGTTACCAGCAATTTATACTAATTACTGTAATATAATGCACCTCCACGCACATAAATATTAAATAATCAACTGTTACTAAGTTAAACTACTATAATAATATAAATCACAGCCTATTGTCTTGAAACTTGGGGGAGTGGAGAGCAGTACACCTGAAGGCATATTCACGAAAATATTACAGCTTTGTCAGAAAACAATAAATAGAATAAATGTAAGTAAATAATATAGTGATAAAAAGAAGTTATATCAGATTAAAGATTTTTATATAGATTTTTCCACTTTTATTTGATCCATTTTTTCAATAAACGTATATTTTTTCAGAAGGTATACACCCAGAACTGATTCATTGACTTGATAGTCAATACTGCCAACTTTTCAGTAAGCTATTATCCTCCATCAATCAAAGTTGCTTAGTTATGTATGACCTTACGAGTGCCAAGATGCCATCCGTTCTAAAAGGTAAATTTTTCATAGTTTTGATAGTGATATGGATTTTGAAATAAATCAGGAAAACAGATACACATTATGTACAAACATACACAAGCATGCAATACGGGACGGAAAAACACAAAACGTGATTTCGCAACTAATGTACATGAGAACTGCTCGATGGGAGGTAGAGAACTCATTACCTGAAGTCCATAATCCTGTTATTCTTTCAAATAATCCATTGTTAATAAATAATGTTAAATAAGGAAATCTCTTATTTCAATATTTTTCGAAATTTAAAGCTTCAGACTATTTTTATCAAGAAACTTTGACATGCTACCTTAAAATTGATAGAGAAAAACAGGTAATCTAAATTTAATAGTATTTATAACAAATTACCTTCTAGATTTCCTTTGTTTAGCAAATTCAATAGTTCAATTCTAGTTGCTGAAAATTTACAAGAATGAAAAAATACCAAAACTTCCGTCGCCTTGTAAAGTTTTTTTCAAAGTAACTTTATCTGTATGAATTGTAGTTTTTTAAAGAAAAATTATCGTGTGTAATAGGTAGTCACAGTTTTACTTTTACAGCTGTGACTTTATGTCAATTAATATTTTTTACATACATTTTTAAAGTTAAATTTATTTTCTAAACAATACGTAAAACGACTGAGATTTATATTTGCACATTAAAAATCTTACTCTGAGAAAATAGTCAATGTTGGTGCACTTTACACAAATTAAAGTATTTATTAAAACGGTTATATTTGCTGAACAAAAAATATAATTTAGTTTGATTTAAAGATTTTTTATTTAAAAGCCAGTTACATTTTGGAATAGCAAAATTCATCAGTTTGTAAAATACTAATAATATATTTTGTGGTTCCTACCCTAATCAAATTCATCCCCAAAACAGCAATTCAATTAAAATGTATGTTGTAAGGGTTTTTTGAATAAACGATGTGTCTCTTCATTTACATTCGAAAGTTTCGCAATAAAATAAAAAATTTAAATTCCATCCAATGTAACACAAGTAGTTCTGTAGTGTGCAATTGATGTAAGCAGTTTCCAATGTAACTTTCATGAGAAAACTGTTGTTATCCTCAAAAATGGAAATGAAGGTCTTGATTGTTAACTAAAAGCAAAAAATACACAGGCATATAATATGTGAAGGATAGTTATAAATAATTAACTTGTTAATGAACAAAATTTTGTTTTGAAAATAAAATCTTTTACAGAGTTTTGCTTTTCAGTAAAAGAGTAGAAGTGTTTGTTTTAACTAAATTAAAACCGTTCGCCTTGTAACTGTCAGCACATGTTTGTTCTACTGAATGCTACTTATCGATTTTGAACAAGGCAAAATTATTTGATATTCCTTTCGCAAGGAATGTTGACAGTAGAATTGACAATTAATTATTTTCTGTGTTTATTTTCAGTATTTCACTTTTATATTTCTAATTAGCATAAGTTTATTAAAAACAAGGTCACAATTAAAATTAATAGCCAATCGCTTAGCATAATGTTTAATATTTTACTACAACTTGATAGCATAATTTAATTTCTACATTGTTATGTTATACGCCATGGTAAACAAAATACAGTTGTTTACTATAGTATTATTCTATCGCGTAATACTAACATGTTGCATTAAACTTCCTCATTATTTTGGAGTAATGTGTTATAAATCATCCCGTATGAAAAATGTACGTTTATAAAATACCTTTGTCCTTGATGTTTTACGTGGAATAAGCGCCTTTTTTGCACTTAATATCTTGCCTTGATGTTAAATAATAATGTGCAATACTCTATTTGTGGCCTTAACGTTATTTATATCTAGTGGATGTAAATACTGTACACTAACATTATTATTAGTGTATGTTAATAATAACGCATTAAAAGTTGACTTACTGAATTCTATAGCACCAATTATTACTGACATTAAGTTTTTCATTAATAACCCATCAAATTTAAAAACTGCGCTAAAGACGGAAACTTTCATCATATACGAAAAGTAGTTTTGTTGTTACTTTAATAATACATGCTAAGATTTATAATATAATAATATTTTTGATAATATACTAATATTATTATGAATTATAAAACATTTAAGATAATTTACGTCGGTTTATAACTCTAGATCAAGTATAACTAGTTAATATTTTGAGCTTATCCAAGTGACTTGCAACTATCGTCTGATTTACAGGTCGTCTCTCATTGGTGTACACATCGCGTGTTCCCATCTGTCTGTCTGCCGTCCATGAGCGTCCTAGAGACGCCTTTAGTTGTATCGTAGGAACCGTTCTGCAGACATGGTCCGGTTGCGGTCACTCACCCCTTTGTTCTCGTTGTAGTGGAAGTGTCGCCCAGATCTATATGCCCTTTTTTCTCGTATTCTTTATATAGTGTCTCGTTGCTCCTGTCGGAGGTAACATGGACCGATTGCACCCCAAGTGATGGTTTCTCTCTACACTCGTTTCTACTCCGATGCCAGGGAAGATTGTTAGTGAAAGTGACTTCCGTGGATTCCACTGCAGCCCTAGAGGCCCTGGTCAAAGTGGAAGTTATCCCCCTTCGGATGAAGCGAGGTAAGAACCAAGATCAACATCGGTAAGTTGGCATCTAACCTGAAATGCACCCTTTATACCTCATGCCACACCCGCCCTTACATCTACGGATGTCTTTATATTTTAATTTAATTTGTAAATCTCTTTTCAAGTAACAATTTTTCCTGCGGGCCAGATTCTTTTGTCCCTCCGAACGTACCATTTTGGTCTTCCGTGTCAAGATATTTAATTTCTCAACTTTATTTTTATCAGTTTGTGAACTTATTATTTTGATCCTGACGGAACCGGATATTGTTAAGTCCTATTGATGTAATTAATACAGTCCACTAAAGTAATTTGTTATTGTTTATTGCCCCTTCACTTTGTCGTATGTTGTAACTCGGCAACTTTATATTTAGGTCTATGTTCTTGTCTTCGACTGTTTGTCTTTACAATTTTGATTAACGTGTGTACCATCGTAAAATGTGGATTAGCGTTTAAATAATAAAGTATTGTTTTTGCAGGAATATTTTCACTCTGGAAGTGTCGACTGCCTCCCCGATCACACTCAGTACATAATTGATACGTCTAGCAGCCAGCTGGTGTCTAAATGTCACTCCAAACTGCTCTGAGCCTAACTCGACTCGATCAATATATTCCATTGACGGTCCACGGTTGTTTTGTTTACGTTTCGAGTCACCGAATTTGCGCTCTTAATTCAGTTTGGAGTCTTTTAATAGTCATACGAAGAATTTAGTTTAATTCATTGTATCAAATATTGGTTGCTCATTATATGTAAATTGTAACAATTTGTCTCTTATAAAGTGGTTCAGTTTGATTGTATTTATTTATCTATACTGCTCACAATACGCATATTTAACGACAGGAACTAATTTATTGTTAATTTTCAATTCGTATCTACAAATTCATTTTACAATATTGTAGATTAAACTAGTACTGTGTTTTAATAGTTTCAATATTTGTTCTCTTAACAAATTTGTTTCTTTCTTAAAAAGACGTAAAATAAATTAATCCATTTTCTCTATACTTGCCTCATATGGAATAAATATATAAATTTCTCTCTTTAAATGAAACAAAATACAGGTCATATTGGTTAATAATGTAATCGGTGGATAATTTATTACATGTCATAATTGAGAACCATTGTTTATAGGTATTTTTATTGGGCAATACCGGGCTTCCTTACCTCCCCAGTATGTCAGATAGAGCTGTTCAGCCAAGGCGTGCTTTTGTTAACCCTTTCTAAGAGCATAAGGAGCTCTTAAATCCCTGCAGTGCGATATCACTTAGAATAACCCTCTCCCCTCTGCACACCTGTTGCGAAAACACGATCACAGGTTGATAAAAAACTTGAACACTATCGGCTCACAGCTACTCAAGGTGATGAAGTTCACTCTCTCCTCTGCTCAGGAAATTATACAGTTACTGAACACTTAATGTTCTTCCGTTGAGGATACCAATTTCACACAACGTCTAATGAAAATAAACATTCCTATTCTAGGCCTAAACCACTCTCACCTCGCAAGGTTTATTTTTCTCCCCAAGATGTAACAATGCGTGCCACTTCTGCCCCTCAAAACGGAAGCTAGCTCATTCTGCTTTGTAAACAACCGGGCCACCGTGTGTACGCGTGTTCTGTATTTAGGATACATACCTCTCGTGACCGTCACAATATTGTGAAGACCACAACCGTTGTTTCTCATCCCTTGGTACATACGTTTTATCACAATGTAACTGTAAGAGAAGACATCACACTTTGCTCCATTTTCAACCCAATGACCCTCAAGGTCAAAGGTCCTCTCAGGCATCAAGGCATTCCACTCTACAGCCAAACCCTGCGGCATGCACCTTTCAGAATAAGAACCCTCTCTATCGCTCTGCAAGTAGCCACCATACCACAGTGATTCTGGGCACTGTGATTCAATATACTTGGTTCTATTGACATACTATTAGGTGCTGCCATTTCCCCTCAGTTGCTCACTCATGATTATAGTAATCTCTCTATAAACATCCCACATGTTCTCGGCACCAATCTAGGCTTCACAGTCATGGCTACCGCTCCATGTTTTTACCCTGTGCAGCCAATATCTCTACTCTCAACCAATAAAGTTAACATCCACTCTTCTCTCCAGCGGTTCTAGACTCAAGAAAAGCTCCATTTCAGCGGTAGAATCACTTACTGATGACCTCTTCAACTCTACTAACTCTAGAGACCGTCAAGGACGATATGTTGTCCACTTATCTTTAATCCCTCTTGGAACTTCTAAAGCCGTTGCTCTGCGTAGGTTCCAGTCTCTTGAAGTCAAACTTCAAAATCATTCGGACTTCAGAACTCTTTTGCACGAAGTGCAGAGCGATTCCGCATTCTAAGTTCTTAACTTGCTTTAAACAAAAGCCGATAAATCGGTCCCTTTTAATCGTTAATCTAACCAAAATCAGTATGAACCCTAATCGTGCCTTCTTGGCTACCAGTATGGTCTATGGTAGTCCTTTCTCTATAAGGGTTCACAACATCCGTGCTACTAGGCAAATAATAGGTTATGTATGTATCTTCGTATGCCTCTTCTCCAAAGCTGTACACACCGAAGTGGTGACAGACCTCTCATCCGATGCTTTCATAGCGACATTCACTCGTTTCGTTTCTAGTCGCGGCCTCTGCATTGACTTGTACAGTGATTGTGGCACCAACTTCGTGGGTGCTCAAAATTCTCTCTACATGATCATCTGTTCTCTGGCCAATCTGATGTTGAGAACTTTGCAGCTAAAAATAATATCAAGTTCCATTTCAACTCCCCTTCTGTCCCTAATTATGGGGGCATATAGGAAAGTGGTATAAATAGTGCCAAGTATAAATTCAATCGTGTCGTAGGAGAACCAGTTCTGACAATTTCTCAGTTTATTACTTGAACCATTCCAATACAGGCGATCATAAATTCTCGTTTTATCACCCCCCTCTCGAGCGACCCGAATGAACTTTTAGACGGTCACTTCTGGTCACTCCTTCATAGGTGCCCCCTGGTTGGCATGCTTGAATCCAACCTGAGTGAGCTCCCCTCGAACAGCCTAAAGAACTGGGAACTCGCCCAGGTGCTCTACCAACGATTCTGGGAACGATTCTGAGCACACCTTTCAACAACACATGAAGTAGTGCGCCTCAACCCCCTCACCTGAAGTAAGGCGACCTTGTATTGGTGCAGCAGGACACCCCTCCCCTCTCCGAGTCATTAGCGCGAGTCATCAAGGTCATGTCTGGTAGTGATAGTGTGGTACGTGTGGTGCAGGTGGTGACTTCAGGTGGAACCTCTAACAGACCTGCAGTTAAGACGTTTCCACTCCCCTTCGACTAAGCTGCTCTACGGTCCTCTCTCGCTTTAGTGTTGTTTTAAGTATCTCTTAACAACACCAACACTCTTAACAGGGTTTGGTTTGTTTTGTTGAGCTGCTGCGTGAGTTCAAGGGAGGAGGTATTTAATATTTACAATATATCCAGTAGAGTGGGTTTTAGTTTTTTAATATTCGGTAGAAGACTCCTTGTTTTATCGGAAATAGTTTAGGGCATTGCTATGAAAAATTCAATACTGGTGAGATTATCAAAGTGGCCGTTGTACCTATTGTCCGATCTAACCGCCCTCTCTCATTGGTGGAAACATCACGTGTTCCCATCTGTCTGTCTGTCTGCCATCCAGGTGCCTCCCTTAGACGCCCAAACTTTCAGTTGTGTCGTCTGAGCCGTTCTGGAGATACGGTACGGTTGCTGTTGCTCATCTCTTTGTTCTAGGGGCAGTGGAAGTGTCGCCCCAGGTCTCTATGCGGTCTTTTCTCGTATTATTTGTATAGTGTCTCGAATCTCCCGCTGAAGTTGACAAGGCCCGATTGCAGTAGCTTAGCTCTCGTGATAGTTCCTCTCTACACTTGTTTTCACCCCGATGCAAGGGAAGATTGTTAGTGAAAGTGACTTGATCTTGCGTGGATTCTACTGCAGCCCTAGAGGCCCTGGACCAACTGGAAGTTCTCCTCCCCCCTCGAATGAAGCGAGGCAAAATCAAGATCATCATCGTTGAGTTCGCATCTATCTACAAATGTACCCTTTATATCTCATGTCACACCTGTCCTTCCATCTACGGATGTCGTTATATTTTAATTTTATTTGCAACTCTCTCTTTTTAATTAAATATATTATTTTTGCCTCTGTGCCAAATTATCTTTGACTCTCCAAACGTAACAAATATTTTATTTTTATTGATTCTATTTTAGAGTTATAATGACGAATTTGTTTCAACTATTTATGTACATGCGCCGCTCTACATAAACTATTAATACATATATCCAGAAACCATGAAACCATTTGGTTTATTATTTATTCTTATTTCTTTTATTATTTCCTTGAAATACGTAAAGATATTTTAAAAGAAGTCCTTTAATATATAGATTTCAATTTTAATTTAATAGATTTCAGAAAAATCAAACCAAAACGTATTAATGTATTTTTGTAAAGGATATTCATATTTTATTGTTTTTATTACTATAGAAAACCTCAATATCCTTAAAGGTGTTACATAATTTGTGGTACTCAATATAATTTTACATTTATGGTAGTGACAAATGAATGAAACTTTATCTGCACATCTATACAATAAATAAAACAATACGTTTACTATCATTTTAGTAATTATTAAAGGAAGGTAACTTATCCCAGTATAATGAATTTGAAATAATTTCTTCTCCAACTAAATTATATTTATATATCATAACATATTAAATGTGTTTTTTCATTACAATTGATATGCAATACAATTAATAAAATGTATAAGCTGTTATTTTGCTAGAGCATACAATCGAAGGTATAATAAGCTGAGAGTTGTTTATTACCACATTTTTAACTAGTAAGGATGTTTTACCTATAAAAGCGCGTTGCTATCCTACTTGAGGTTCAAAACAAAAGGCAGCTATAGATAAAGGTTTCAACAGAGAAGGATGTTTACAGCACACAATCAATTAGTATGTTATATTAATATTTTCTCATAAAGAAAATTGTTCATTACTAAACTAGTCTTATGCAAGCCGTAATAAAAGAAAATAAAAATATAAAGAGCAGATGTAATAAAAGATGACTTCACTTTTCATAAATTTAACTTTTTATTTTTTACTAATTATTTCCATTTGAAAAATAACATAACACACAACGAAACATCCAAAATCATCGAAATCACATGATTAATAGGGTTTTTCAAAACATAGGGGATGCCCTAGACTACTCAATGAACCAAGAGGTATGCCAAGATCAATGCTTCTCTGTTGTATATATGTATAGTTTATTACTTATTAGTATTATATAAAACACCTCAATATATTTTGTTATATTTATGTTTTATCTGACTTGCTGCGAAAATATGCACAAATTTAATTTTTTTAAATATACATATATACATAAATTTTAATACTATTTATGTAACTGTTTTACTCACTAATCACAAAAAAGCAATACCAATATATCTGCACACTGCAACCTTAGTTCCAAACTAATAAACAAAATAATTTCAGGACAGTATTTAATATCTATATCACTGAAAACAAATAAAATATCTAGTTTAGGTGATACATGACATTCTCCAAAAGCATGTCATTGCATGCTTTAATTGTATTCATAATCAATATCATCAATGTATTGTAATAATGTATTGATGATAACCTATAAAGGTATTCTTATTTCAAAATTGTTTATATTTAACGATTGAACAAAAATATATAACTTAGTAAACTATAATAGGGATGATAACATGGTTTAAGGCAGATTTTCTGCTAGTTTTTTCTTTATTCTTATTTCTGTAAAATACTGAAACTTTCTCTAAAAAAACATGCATCAGGTTTAAACAACAAGGAATTTGAAAAATCTCAGACCGTGCCGCACTAGACCACAATAATAACAATAGTTTATGACAATTTAAGTTTTATGTGAACAAATCAATCAGTAAGTTTAGGACATTCTCCACACCAATTATTATTTAAACCATTTAACACCATTTATTTACTACTAGTTGAAGTAACTTTGATCCTTAAAAGACTTTCACAAAAAATGTGAATTTATCTAAACCCATCCACTTTAGAAGAAAACAACACCGTAAGTAACAGCGATTGGAACACGTTGGAGTAAGGTAGACACAAGAGAGATTAAATACTTTTGTAAGGGATTTGTACGAGGCATGTGTCCATGAACAAATCCAGTAACCCCCTCACCCGGCTTTATTACAATTTAATAAGTTCACCCTTGGCAGTAAGAAATAACATGAACATTAAATACGTATATTTCTTGTAACACTCAATGTTATGCCCACCACCGAAAATATACATATACATATATATATATACATATATATATATATATATGTATATGTATATATATATATATATACATATACATATAGAATTTTTTTATTTTAACTGTATAGTTAAATGTTTTATATATATATATATATATATATGTATGTATGTATATGTTTTTTATATGACCAACCACATCGTGTCGTTGCCTAAAATGGAGGTGTAGATTAAAGGCATTTATAGAGCTTTTTAACAAACGTATGTGTTAAACAGCGGAGTTTACCCTTTCCTTTTTATTTTAAACAGATATCGTGCTTTAAGAACCCATTATATTGTTTGGATATAGCTCTAGAATCGGTTTTCTACTGTTCTGCTCATATTTTTCAAAGGTTGTTGGTATTTCTTACCCAAAGAGCTTTAAAAAAATAGGTGAGCTGAGAAAGCTACGTATCAAATCAATATGAAATAATTTTGCGGTGCTTGGTGTTATCTTTGTTTATAAATCTTGCATGTAATGCAATTTTACAGGTCTGCAATGCAATTTATATGTTACTACCCCTTTTATAGAAGTGTGTCAGCTGTTTTATGATTTTTTACTCTTTTGTGTACATTAATCATATTTATGTACTTTTTAATAGGATAAATGGTTTTTATTTTATTATTCATCTCTCATAATTAAAAACGATTTACGGGTACTCTTCTTTCGGCTTATTCAGAAAAATGATTGAAAAACTAGATTCTTTATTATTTATCTTTAAATTGTGATTTATTATAGTAGTTTGTGATTCCATTTCTTACCAGGCTGTTTACTACCGAATATTGAATCTGTTTAATGCAAAAATCATACTTTGCATCACTTTCCTGACTAAAGAAGAAGGGAAAATAAAAAATTTTGTTTAATTTAAATGCCATTTAAAATCAGCAGTTTGTACGCACAAAGCAGTTTTATTAATTATTCAGAAAAAATCTCAGAATCCAGGGAAATAAGTTTTGGGACAATTTGCACATCATTAAACGATTAGTTTATATCAGTATTTAAAGCACTATCTGATGGACAACACGTATTAAGATATAGGACTTGCAATTGACTTAAAAAAATACTCTAAAATCCATCTTTTACCGGAAATATGCAAAAAAGAAAATAAGGAGCTAAAAACTAAAATATTTGATATTCGAAAGAATTTTAGAATCCAAACAATAACATTAGTTAGGGAAGTATTTGTAGGTATAATTAATAAGTAATCATGAAACACTAATTTATTTAGTTGTAAATAAAAAATGTTAAAAAAAAAATTATATCGCGTTTAAAGGCACTAAAATTCATCCCACTAAAAATAAAACAATAAGTCCTAAAACACAATGATGAAAAACTAAATTTCAAGAAATGTTAGTTTTTAAATTAACATAGTGTTATATGGATATTATTCTATGTTATCGTTGTAGGTAAAAAGTAGAAACATTTAACTAAAAAAAAATAAAAAAATGCTATATATGTTTAGATAAAAGAAGTTAGGAATAACTATTAAAGCAGCTTTGAAATTTATCTCTTGAAATGTGTTCAACAATACAATATTACACTACTGTTTATATATTAATAGTTAAGAAACACCCTAATAACCTTTTTGATAAAATATTGTTTTAAAATAAATACCTAAATTATGTTAATATGATATTATAGATTAGGTAATTAAGTTAGATAATTTAAGAAAATCAAAGAAAAAACTCAAACCTTTTTTACTAGGTAATTTTATAGAGCTTACACTCTGGAAGGTCATGACCGGTCTACTCAACAATTACAAGAGCTTTTTGTAATTACTATTACCATTCTATGGAATATTTTTACCGTGAGAATGGTTACAGTATCTTTGTAGTAAATGAATAGCTTGTTACCTAGAAGATGATCGATGTCACTAGAAATATTATCCAGCTGCTGCTTGTTCCAGACGAACTCGGCCTTCACCCCTCTTTTCTTCTTATCTCTGAGCCAGTCTTCTACCTGGTTCGACCGTCCAAACGTCTGCCTTCGTCCGTTACTTGCTCCAAGTCCCTCGTAACTTTAGGTAGCCAATGACACCGACAACCTCCCAGGATAACCTGTTCGATAACCCAAAAAGCAATTACATTTTTAACCAACAGTTGCAGCTCTTATTGTGCCCTATTTCAGCAATACGGATTTCATTTTAAGTCATATTGATACACTGAGAATTTATTTCGTAATTGTATACGTCTATTTTTAGGCTGTGGTACGTAAAATCGTATGACTCTATCAATATGTCCACTCAGGCAAGAAATATTTGTGTAATTTAGCATGAATATTTCACATTGTGAACATGAAAAATGATTTTTATTGAGTTCAAAAACGTCAAAAGTTATCTTTTTAAACCTGTTAACACTTAAAACGTAGTTGGAGACCCGATGTTTAAAAACTAAAAAAAAAAATATTAAAATCTTTTTCTCAATTTCAAAATGAATAGAAATCGACTATGATATTTATGAGCTGGTAACTTAAGTTTATATTCATTTTGTTTTAAATATTAAAAAATCATAAATAAAAACACAACATAAGCAATTATAATCGTAGCGCCATAAATAAATAAACGCTTTCTTCGTTCAACTTATACACTTAGATGTTTGGTCATTGAAAACGGTTTATTAGGTAGTTAACAATCTGCAGCTAGTTTATTAATACGGGTATTTTGAATATACTAAATACGAGTATACCAGAGCTCACAGATATATTTTTGCAAATTTGCAGCAAGAAAGGGACTAAGTTTATTTATTTTAGCTTTTCAGACAGTCTTAAAGTGTGTGCATTATTCTTTCCAATTAACCAGTGTTACTCAATGTTTTGTACCTTTCATCCCATTACTATAGTAATATATTATCTGAATAGTAACTAAAAATTGGCTTTACGGGATCCTATTTACTAGGAGCCTGTATTGTTTATTTAGAAATATGGACTATTTTAGTTTTTACCGCCGCAATTGTACTATTGATTATGAAACTAATATTTTTAATACCAAGCCAAGCATAAAAACTACATTTACTATACATAACTTGAGGGATTACATAGTTACAGTTTAAGAACATGATTTAAATAAGGTATCAGCCGTAGAATGACTAATTAGGGCTAATTAGCTTACTTTACGCTGAGATTAGGTCTGGTTCGTTTACTTGAAAAACTCTAGTTAGATGCCGCAGGCGTTTAGCAGCTTGGAACATTATTAGAGATTATGACGTCACCGTTTATATGTATCATTTATAGTTCATATTAACCATCAGGATATCATTTATATTAGTGAAAATGAACATGTTATGTTCCATGTTATGAAACATGATTATTTGCTTGTTGTTGGGTTGATTCATCATAATTGCACTATACATTGTTATGTAGTTCATTATTTTCAGAGCACCTTGATTTGAAGTATACATTTGAAGTATAATGACATTCATTTAGAGAAGATATTCAAAGTCCATATAGATATAGCTGAACCTCACAGCATTTATTATTATTTTAAGTTTGAAATTGCCAAGGAAGATACAAGCTAGACAATTTCATAGCTATTTAATCCTCATCAATGCATTCGATCTGCTAAAGGCAGTAATTGTATCCAACAGAAGTTTCTCATATACGTACCTATGAATAATAACCAAATATTTGATAGCAATAAAATATTATGGGATTTAAAGCAATCGTTCATTCTGATTTATTTTTGGTAATTTATGTAGCATATACTCTGGACATTTATGTAGCAAACATATGTGTATATACAAAATTATGGTTAAAATGAATTGAAGAGTTTTCCAAGGACACCTAACGTTTTTAATAAATCATGAAAAGGTTACATCAAGTGTTCTGTTGTTTTATTTTCTTTTCATATTATAACTTAGGATCTGAAAACATTAATATTTACAACAATTCCGATTGCTTTCGTTCTTAAAACACTTACAGTAAGTATGTAAATATGAATATATTTGTTCATAACGGGTAGAAGAACTAAACGTAAACACCTTGCTACAGAGTGAGACTATAAAAAAGTGATGCTGTTTCTTGTTTGACTCGTCGTATTATTCACGCAATGCAGGAGGAATAATGTATATTGTCCAAAACAATTCATTTTGCTATCGTTTCTATAAGTTTATGTCCTTTTTTGGACCACTTAGTGAAACCCTGTATGGGTTAGCATATCTGAAACGTGCATCAACTGGTTTTGGTTTATTGTAGATTGTATGCATGACACTTGGATCTACACGTTACTTTTATTATTAATACAAAACAATATTTAAATAACAGAAATTAAATATTAAGTTTAAACGCACTTACGTTTTTACAACATGTACGTAACAGGTGGTAACTAATCCAGTGTAGTTCTTAAAAAGTATAAAACCTCTAATTTTATTATATGTTTTTATAGTTTCTACTAAAACCATATTTTAGCATTTAATATTTCTTTATTATCTATATTTCATAGAAGGATGCATACTTAACGTTTTTATTGTTAGAATAGTAATTAATCTTAGAAATAAACTGTCAAGGCAAACAAAACATGAGATTATTTTACTACAAGTACATAATCAGCACAGTCAGAGAATGTTTATTTTATTATTTTTTTACCACGACAGTTTTGAAAGTGATACTATAAATGGTTTTTAATATTTATGGTATTTATATTCGATTAGTTTTAGGAATAATCAATAAACTAAAAGTCAAGTTCATGTTTCAATTTATATTTGATACAATTATTAATCTAAATATATAGTTTGCTATTCGCTATGTGTAGAGTTTACAATTCTGTTATTAAATAGTAAAAAGAAAGAATTACTTAGAAAATAATATAGAAATGTGTATAAATTAATTAAATAATGATCAAATTATTATTATTAGATATCATTTCATAGTAAATTTGAAAATTTTATTATTTTTGGACGTAAAATGTCCTTTTGAGATTTTATAAAAATATAAAAAAAACATTTCAAAAGACAGATAAAAATACCGTAACATGAAATAATAGCCATTGTTTATAACGCATTAGTAGTTTGGAATCTAAAAAGGCCCTGTTAATGAGATCGACTTCCGCAACGACATATGTCGCGTCGCTTAGGCGCCGCATGTATGAATATGTTTAGTTTGTATAACGTGACCATTTGTAATTCGTCGCAACCATCAGCTGTTTACTTTTTATACGAGATTATTTAAGCCTGCTCAGATGTTCTTCTGTTCGTGGTTACTTAATTATTTTTATATGTCCCTAATTAGAAGGCAAAAAGCTGAAAACCCAAATAAAATTAATGCTCATTCAAAACCTCGTAAACTAAAAAAATGAAGGAAAAGTATTGTTGTTTATTTTTAGCAAGTTATATTTTGGTTTTTTTTGTTTCTATTTGCTTACTTATCTCTTATCAAGAACAATACATTGTAATATATATACATTATTTCAATTACGCCTTTGTCTTGAAGGATATTTGAAGGCCAATAAATTTCAAAATGCAATATTATTTGATATTGGGTAACTACACAGTTTAGTCCCGTGTATAATGACCGTTATCTTAATTAAATTTAAATCTTACACTGAAATAAAACAGTTTACGGTAACTATTGCTCAGTGTTTGTTCCATTTACTGTAGTTCAATAACATTGTAACAGCTGTATTATTATTATTATTATTGAGTTCAGTCCGTAATAAAAACGAAGCAATAAATTCTATAGGTTATATAATAAGAAAATCGCAAAGGTTTCTTGAGTTATAACTCACCAGCTTTTTTCATTAAATGTCTCATTATCAACTCTTTACTATTAGAACCTGTTGTTTCTAAGTAATTCTAGGTTAAATAAGATCACTAAAAATTAATAAATTGTCCTTCCGCTTAAACGTTTAAGCGAGGCATTTTAATAGTCATTGTGTAAGACTTTATAGGAACTTTAACAAGTAATCTACTCTAACAGATTTTAAGGCAACCTGATTTTAATGGCCTGTTATACCGTTATGAACACGAAGTGGATCCATATGAATACAAATCTCTTGTCAAAATCTCAGTAACGGAGTGTAATTATTTCCAAGTGAAATTCACATTAATAAATCTGCCAGGCTTGTTTTCGTACAGCTTTGTACTTGGCTACAACCTTATCCGCCTCCTGGCATCTGGTGGCATTTTCTGTGATTCTCGTACTGTAAACTTCTCACTGCATTATGAATGCAAAGTGATGTCCGAGTGGTACTACATTGTGACTTCTGCGCGATACATTGATCTACTGACTATTGATATCCTGTCACACCTCCTTGGCACCCGGCGGCCCCTTGCTGTCATCAGAAATCAGAAATCAGAAACCCTTTATTACAAAATTTCTTAGAGAAATGTATAGCGTCAGTTTACAGTGGGTACAATTCAAATTGTATACAAAAATAATGTCACTCTTGTGTCTTTCCAGTGCACATATTCATCTAGGGTGTAGAAGGGTCTTGATGTCAGCCAGTCATTCAGCGATGCCTTCAGCTTCATTCCTTTAAGAGCTTTTAGTTCTTGTGGTAATATGTTGTACAGCTTCTTGCCAGCATATGACGGTTTTCTTTCATACAGTGTAAGATGGTGGGCTGGTAGTGGGTAGTTTCCAGGATGTCGGGTGTAGTAGTCGTGGTGGTGAGCAGCTCGAGGTAGGTTCTTCCCATCAACATACAGTATAACCTCCCAAATATAGAGGGCAATCACTGTCATGATTTTTAGGTTCTTAAAGGCTTCTTTACAGGTTTCTCTGGGGCCCAGGCAGTTAAGAATCCTTATAGCTTTTTCCTGAAGTCACAGTAGTCGTTGTAGGTTCTCTTGAGTTGTTCCTTCCCAGGCGGCTATCGCGTATCGAATATGAGTTTCAAATATTGCAAAGTAAGTAGTCTTTGCTGTTGGGGTGTTACTGATTGTTTTTATTCGCTTCAAGATATAAAGACTGGTATTTAATTTCTTACATAGCTTGTCAATATGTTGTGTCCATGACATTTTTTCATCGATAATCACTCCCAGAAATTTAGTGTGTGGTTTTACATCAACATCTGGTAGGGCTAGTACCTGGTTTCGCTTTCTACCAAATGCTAGCTGGTTAGTCTTAGACATATTAACTACCAAGTCGTTGTAGTGGCAGTACTTGTACATCCTCTCAGTAATAAATTGTCGTATTAATAAAGTATAGGAAATAATATTCAAGTGATACTCACATTGATACTTCTGCTTAGCTCATTCATGACCAGTTGTAAGTTGAACATATCTTATCCAATTAAACCATTCTATAACACCGTGCTGTGTGGAGATATAACATTATGTAAAATGTTACTAAGTTAACTCCATACAACGTGCTTGAATAAATTTATTGTGATTACAAATAGGTAAGTAATTATTAATGATTAAGAAGCCATTTTTTTAGAATCGGAGTGTTACCGTAGTTTTTTAGATTTAAAGAAACTGATAGTCCAGATTTAATAGGCAATAATGAAATTATTAACACATCTGCACATACAAATGCATATTATAACAAAAGCATATCATAGCAAAGGAACATGAGCAGCGATATTGGATATGATAATGAACACAAAATACCTCCAATCCTACAAGCTGATAAGAGTTTTTGGCCCTTGATGGCAAAACGGAAATATATCTCCAAGACAGAATTATAGTAAGCAGTATTTGGACGTTTTTTAAAAATATGAAAATAATTTTATCCCTATAAAACGTTTAATATACTTCCCTGTTCAGATGTTCTTGGCGTTTCCTCCCCTATTTGGGCGTCCATGTTGTATTTTTGCGATAAAACATTAAATAGGTTATATAAATTAACACTACAATTCAAGCTAATCTTTTACTAGAGTGATTTTATGTGTTAACTAACAAATTGTAATTCTTAACAGTTTTCTGTTTAGGCATTCACGGAATATGAAATGGGGTCATCCTGCAACGAATGATTTATCTACTCGACACAAGGGGGCCGTAAATATAGTAATTAAAACTGTGCACTGAATATTAATGTATTCCAAAACTTGCCAGGCAAAACGTTATAACTGCACAGTGAAGTTGACACAGGTTTACTGTAATAGTTACTGTAGCACAAACCTTATTCCAACAAAGCATTTATAGAATTTTGAGTATAGATATTATAGTGTTATAATATATTTTAATATATTTGTAGTGTTACTGATTTCTTGTTTCACTGAACGATGGCAAATGTCCGGAAAAATCCTGTTTCCTTCACAATCCTTCCATCGTCAAAAATAACCTTCAAACAAAGGATTTTAATTCAGTTTTACAAACTATTGTTTAAAGAGAAGTTCATTACATCATGAAAATATATATTTTATGGCAAAACCTTGGTCAGATAATTTGAGGTTATATTGCACTAAACTCTTGTAGCTATCTAGAACCTTTCATTTATACATTTCACAGTAATCTACTAATTGTTGTTTTTTTTCATATTTATGGGTGTATTCTGTAACGATGCATTCTATTTTTAACAATTACTCTTTTAATATTCAAATAGAACTCTCCTTCCAAGTGCACTACTTATCATAATCTCATGTTATTTATAGCTGCAATTAGATTTGAATTGATTAAGTTAATATTTACCGCTAACATCAGCCAATATTTCCCACAGTAACGCTCTTATTACTGAAAATCAATGAGTATAAAAGTGAGAGCCAGTATTTTTATATAAAAAAGTGAAAATATACATACGTTTATCAAATACCAAGTTTTCTTAAAATAGGTCAACATAACTTTAAATTAAATACTGAAATTGTCTTTAGTTCACGTTTTGTTTGAAATAAAACACAGGCATACAGAAATCAAGACATACAAAAATAAAATAATAATTTTAAGTTCCAAGGATTTCATATTTTTTAAATTTATTGCTGAATAAAAACTAATTGAAAATTAAAGATGGATCTTATGTTATGAGTCAAAGCTTGTTTGCGGTATTTTTTCACTTACTGCCAATCTTTCTAGGCTACAGGTTTAATTTTATTCTAGGAAATAATTTTATTTAAGAGAGTAAATTAGTACAGTACGAAATGGACAGTGCTAATAAAAATTGTTAAAATCATAAGTCTGGTTTAAACCTGCACAATCTCAAAGTTAGACTCAAAGTTCTGTGTTGTAGACAGTACGGTCACCGGCTTTTCCAACTGTGTAGCAAATCTAGTCTGGTCGATAGCAAGCAAACATAACATATTACAATAAACAAGTTTCTGCATTCAACCCATTTAACTTAGATCATTGTTGCAAAGCTGTCAAAAGTGATTGCATTGAAAAAAAATTATTGGAAATAAAAGATATTAACTATCTAACTTGCTTAATGTAGATCGTTCAACAATGGACTCTCACCTAATAATACACCTAAAGTTTCTTATTATTTCAAGAGTGTGCTTTAAAATTCCTCAAAGTACTCCACTGCAATCCATTCCTTCACGTTAGGTAATACCGATTTTGGGTTACTTTTCTTTATTAAAAGGAAGGTTCCGTCCTGCATGATTTCCAGTCTCAAGACGAAGCACGGTTTGCACATTTTCTAATGTTTTTCAGAGTTTTTAATATGATTTGTTGCTTATTCTTGGAGTATATGTAAGGCATACTGGTATATTTCTCATTAAACACATAGAAAAATATGTCGTCTGAATCAGAGGAACCATATAACTTGCGAAGAAATAAGGGAAACTTAACAGGACAGGAGAGTGGTGGTAGAAAAATAAAGGTTTCAAATTTTCTCCAGAAACTTATTAATTAGGGATAGTCAAGGAAAATATGGCAAGAAAGCTGAGCTTTTTAATCACCACGTGATAGATTAGTTCTTGCAGGTGTGTGCGAGGGTTTGATATTGCCTCCCCGACTCATGATTCAAACACTTATAATAACTAAAAATATGAGGAGAAATCCTGAAGAATAACTTTGGTGATATAAAGAAACAGTAGATATGTGCTAAAAAGAGCTTATTCATAGAGCAATGCGGTCTAGTGTTTTCCTCCTAAATGCCAAAGAAGCCTTCAAATCTGAAGATCCATAATTACTCTTTACGTTTACTTGGGTACGATTTTTTCGGATATAAAAAAGGAGACCAAATAATGTTAAACAGCCAACTTGGTAGGAAACAGACATATCGTGGATGCCGCCACCGTATAGGTCTTCTTCACTCTGTCCAATATTAAATAACTACGTTATATTTATTTTATAGCGAGTAGCATTAAATTAAAAATAGGTGTTAGCTCTATTAGTTTTTATTTTAAACATAACAAAAATTAATAATCATTATGTGCGTATTTATAAACATAAAATGTAAAGAATAAAATGACTCCCAGGAAAATACAGCACCAGTAGTGTAATAAAGACCGGGCTTACTGTGAAGAGCCTTGCGCTTTTCATGGGCTCCAGTTTAACCATCTTCTTCCCGTTGTAACCTTTGCCAGGTTTTTTGTACTGAAAATTGTATGAATAGCGGAGAGATAGTGATTTTACATTGTCTTTTTTATCACTCTTCTATATAAAACTCCGTCAACGTGAATGACAAAAGTAAATTTCCTGTAACTAAGGGTACGGTTATTCTTAGCACATGATTATTATTTCCAGAATGTTAATTGATTTATAGTTAATTTCTTCTTACTTATTTCATAAGCTGCGACACTATTTGCTACTAACATGTATGAAAGGGTTGCAAGCCTGGCTTGTTAGTGAAGTTAAGTTTTTTTCACCTTTTGACTCATGCAATACTACTTTAACTCACCGATATACTTCGTCCGTGCGACATGGTTCATGTATTCTCTACTACGTGGAGTTTTCTAAGCACTTTATGGGACATAACCAGTTTGTTGCGGACAATAAATAACCTCTAAAACATATACCCAATATTTTTTATTACCTAACTTTATTAATACATACTTTATAAAAGTCCATCTATTCACTTGTAATTCTTAACTGATCACAAAATAGTTTAAATACTTATAAAATTTTAAAGGTAGTAAAATCAACCAATTTTAGAGATAAAATCAACCTATACGAGTATATTCAAATACATAAATTATATTACGTTTTCTTTTAGTACCATGAAAATAACAAACTTTTTATTTACTAGGATCAAAATACGGAAACATGCTCTGTTTGAACATATTTGAAGGAATCCATATGTTTAAACAACTAATTAAACTAAGCATATAATATATTTCAATTTATTATTACATTAAGAATAGCAGAGCCTCAGTTACACGTTGTGCTTATTTCTATTACGTTAACTATTGTGGGTTTTAAAATTTTAAAATAATATAAAAAGTATCAATCTTAACCTAAACTTTTCGTATGTTATATGAGGTGTGAGATGTTACTAAACATTTCCAATACAAATAATATCTCCCATGTTTTATAACAATCTTATAGTTCTATCTTTTCGTAAATAGATATAAAGGTATTAATATTTATAGCTGAGTGTTTTTATATCCAATACTTATATATAGATTCAATGATAGATTGCATAAACTCAAAATGTTTGTTTGCACGCAGTTATCTCTTATTTCTTAGATAGTATTTTAGGAATAACTAATAATATTCTTTGTTTAGACCTATAACAGTTAAAATTGAGGCTTTCTAATTACTCTTGATTTACATTTCATATAATTTAAAGAATTATCGAAGTATATATAGAAACGAAGTATCCAAACTGGAACAGCCACTAATCCAGGTTTTATGGACTACAATATGTGATAACCAGTCAGCAGCAGATTATTGATATTGGAAGCACACGCATTTTTACTTCAGTATTACACAGTTGTGTTTGCGCGCTTAACTATCAGTACAATATAGATACAGAATATCTACTTAGATAAACTTAAGTTGCAGTGTACTTTGAACCGTCTTGATTTACAGATACGTAACGTGCAAAACCATGGTACGAAGGCAAGGTTTAGCAGACTATAATATCATCATACCCTGTAAGATAACTTCCTGAAAAGAGAAAAAGTAAACAATTTACCATTCCGTGTGAAATTGGAGGTATTTAAAGAAGAAAATGTATGCATTTAAAATTAGGCTAAAAATGAAGATAAAAATATAATATTTCAACACCATACACTGTTACATAATATATGGCCTTACAGGTTGTTTTATTTATAAGACAATAATGTCGGTGGGAAAAAAATATGTTATTTTGTTAAATTTCATTAAATAGTATAAGTTTATTAATTCACAAATAAATACAAACCATGTTACTCTCTGAAGCTATTATTCATGTATATACTGTTCAAATTTCACATTGTTATCTTCAACTGTTATTGTTTGAGCCTGATTACAACATTTTAATTCTCATCTATTACAAGTTGTTCAGGTTGTAGAGCTTTATTAATAATTCTAATTTTATAATATTTATAGATCCTGAAATCCTTAAGTGCCAGACGAATATTTCGTGGCATAAAAGAAATTGAAACACATTAAAAAATGAAATTGTTATTAAGAACAACTTTTATAGGTTTACAAGTATATATTGATAATCATTGAGGAATCTTTACCTGGCTGAGAAGATCCAACATACCTAAATTTTACTCTTTCTCTATCAAATTCTTGAGTGTCCAGATCTCACTCTGTTGGACTACCGCAGTGCTAATTCCAAGAAGTTGACAAAAGTTACGGCACTACAAAAGTATAATTATCAAAAGTGTTGTGGCTTCGCTTCCTTACCTTCAAATTTAACATCCTTTTAATAAAAAATTGCTTTTATAATTCACGTGTAGATCGTTTTTTGCGTTTTATTTGAAAGATATAAGAGATAATTTGATAACTCTTAGGATTTAACACTCAATCTCATTCACTCATCCAATAGCACCCATACCATAAAATATTGTATATACAGAATTCCATTACAAGAAAGTTGGCACAAAATTATACTGAACACAACATTATACTATTGGATGAGACAGTATCTGGTGTTAGGAGTCATCAGAGCTTGAGACTGTATTCTAGAAAGAGTCAATTCATTTGTTATTACTATTTGAAAGAGTCAATAATTTGTTATTATACTACTGTCCTCACATTGTACTGTCCCGTCTCCTCACTTGTACAAACCTGTCGCCTAGTTGCAGAGAGAATAGGTGTAAGGTATTTAATTGTTTCTATGTATTTATTTATCCGAAATAAGTGTATATAAATATTTGGAGGAACTAGCATACATATTTGTGATACTAATTATTATTACTAAAATAATCAAACCTATCAGTAAATGTGTTAAGCCTATATCAAGTTAAATGATGATAAACGGATTGAAATTATTATTCTAATTTTTAAGGAAAAAATATAATATAATGTGTTAGTAAGTCAGAAAATATTTAAACAACGATATTTATTTTACAATCGTATTTTTTTCGGAGATTTCTTAAAAATGATAATATTGTAATTTAAATGCCACACTAATTTGAAACCGATATTAAGACATTATTATTTGGTATAATACACAAACCAAATAAAAAAAGTGAAAATCTCGCGAATAACCTGTGTTATATTGATCTTCTAATTTTCTCAGAAGTTATGCTTTAATCTACTTATAAGTAAACTGGTACAACTTGCATTTGACTTTTATTTTTTAGGTGCTTGTCTCTGCTTGTAGAATCAACTTAAAAATCGCACGGAAAATATTTACCTGAGATATCCTTGGACAAAACTTCCAGGGTTTGCACTACAGAACACAGTACAAATTGTGTTATAAATGATTTATCATGTAAGATCAAAAATATTTAAATTAAATTCTAAGTTAAATTTCTAAGTCTTATTTTAATGTTTGTACTATCTATAATTTTTTATCCATTTGATTTATAAATTTCACCATAAATATAAAAACTATTAAATACACTGATGAGTGTTGTAAACTGTACTGTTGCATTTATAAACTACAATTTTATTATATAATTATTCTTAAATTACTAAGTTTAATGTTTTTATTAACTATACATTTTTAACTTGATACTTTTACAAACTAGTTATGAATAAAACCATTAATGATGAGTATAAAAAAACTGAGAAAACTAGTATAAACTTTTCCTCTTTGAGCAAAAATGTTTATATGTAAAAAGTATAATTAATTAATTGTATTATTAAAAGTAAAAGTAATATTAAAATATTAAAGACTGATTACATCTTATTTATGCTGTATATCTTATTTTAAGTGTCGTTTTGGTTATCTAAAAATATTAGTATTTTAGTAATATTATCAATACAGAGGCAAACTTACATGTAAAATTTGTGTATGTTCTGCATAGTGGAGGTACTTATTTTGTAAGATAACCATTACCTGTAGTGTAATGTTAATACCAGTTAATATCTAAATAAGATAATTAGTAGTCTATACGGATATAACTGAAAAAAAATTAAAATGTATGGGAGAGAATAGCACTTATATAAAGTTAAGTTAAAAGATGGTTTAGTACTCAAAGGAACAGTTTCCAATCTTGACTTAAAGTTCAATATCACCGCATCCTATTAAGATTACGGTTAATGACTCTAGAAAAAACTATAATTTTAAAAAGTTTGTGTAATCTATAAGTCCCTACTGTTAAACTGGACATTATAACCAAATGTGCTTTAACATACATAACGCATACCTTAATGACTGTCGCCAACTTTATTATCTTAACGAGCTCTACCCCATTACTTGAATCAACACAGTGTTGTTTCTTTCCAGCTTAAAAGAATGCGCTTCAGATAGGATGTCACTATGAGATAAAATTCCATGATTAAAATAAGGATGAGTTAGAAAAATACATAAAAAACGAAAACATCATTTCTTCATGAGAAGCTTAATGTCAGTAGAAGAAGTTCCACAAAACGGTGGAATGGTGATATACGTAGGGGTTTTTTATCAACCGATATTCAACGATATTAAAATAAGGAAGAGGTAGTTAGAGTACATCAAAGATCGAAAACTTCAACTCCTCAAGAGAAGCTTGAAGTCAGGAGAAGAAGTTTTACAAAGCAGTGGAATGGTTCATATTCGGTGCACAAGTGTTTTCGTATTATAGATCATATCGTCACCAGATGTTATACACATTTCTTTTTCTTTTATAAACTATTTTACGTATTTTAGCGATTTTTATTCATTTTCTATGGTATCTTGGAAGAATAGATATGTGTAATGAGTATGTAAATAATGTATCTAATTTGAATCATAGATTTATTTATGAATGGGTAAACAAGAGGTAGTGTTTGTTTGTGAATGGATATTGTTTACAATGTAGACTATTCCCAACGCATTATATATGAATGCGTTTATTTCGATGGCACAAGTCAATGGCAGTTTGTGTGTCAGTTGTTTGAGGTTTTAATAGATGATAACTATGTCAATTATATGAATTATGAACGGGAAATTACAGGTGATGAAGAATAGGGAAGTGCCAGGGAAAGGAAATCGTTGCCCATCTGTTGGATCACAGTTATACCCCAAACTGCGTCGTTTATTCAAAGAGGAATATTTAAATAAAAATAAATAAGTAAAATATTTATCCACATATAGTGTGAATTTGAGTGAATGAAACATTTCTATGCTTTATTTTTTATCATTACAGTTTAAAAAAATAAAATGTTAATGAGTTCTATGTATTATAATGTATTAAAGCGTTGGTTCTTTATTAATTAAAATCACACATTTAAAATTTTATTTTAAATGTGTCAAAACAAATAATTCTTTGATAACTAGTTAATATTACCAAGAGGGGTGTTAGGTCTTCCATAATAAAAAAATATATATAAGATGGAAGATAATTCGTTATACTCCACCTTCAACAGAGGTCAAAGAGATCAGTAATTAATAATTTTATTACAAGTCGTGATAAACCGTGAGATTTTGTATAGTTAATAACATGGCCGTACAATTAGAGCACAGGTACAAACATCAGGTCTAAACATGTTAGTTATAAAACTACGAGGTTTAGATTTTAAAGTTGTTTCAAGTATACACAAAGTTTACACACAATACAAAGTATAACACAAAAGAAGAATTGAGTGTATTTCAATAAAAATTTCTATCAATTATAAAACTGTTTAAAAAAACAACGCAGGAATTTATTATTTATGGCCTTTAAGAAGAAAACCAAAAGGAATTTATTTTATTTACTAAGTCTGAACGTGTTAATACAATATACAGTTAAATATATATACATATATATATATATATATATATTTTTTTTTTTTTTTTTTTTTTCTTAAGTAACCTTGATCTTTTCTCTCCATGGTTTATTGCCAGCAATTTTAGTATGCTATATGCATATACAAAATGTTGTCATACCATTGCCACCTTGACAATGTTACATTTAGTGTAATTTTTATTGGTAAATAAGACTTAACAGGCCATGTTTATGAGAATTTGCAAGATCTATGTCCCGATATATCTTTCGATTCCAGATAATAAGATTTGCTTGAATACTGTATTAAACCTTAACATAAAGAAAATCTGTTTATAAATTTATCTTAGATTTAGATTTTTTACGATTTAAGTAGTTATTTTAAATTACTAAGAAAAATGTGGATTACAGAGTCATCTTATTTATGATATAAGTAAGAGTGTTATAAAATAGTTTCACCCAGACCTACTCGACGAACTACTAAACAAGGCAACTGCACCAGTCGAGCTTAAATAAACGCCGGATGTCGGTGGAAGTGGAATGATTGATTTGTCGGAAGCGAGTCTTACTATTAAGGAAGTTATATTCTACTTTTAGCATGTATGGTTATTTTTGTGATGTTTTTGAAAGGCTCGTAACCCGCACGCAGTAAGTTACTTATTTTATTTTAGGTTTGAATTCTATTTGAAAACCAATTAACACATTCTTTCAACTTGTGATTTCATTCGGCACGTTTTACAGATTACATTGTGGTCCTTTGGGTCCATGCTACCCTAAACCGGTTGCCGCTACATCTTTTCAGTAAGTTTCTACATTTTTCAGTTATAGTCGTTACCCTGTGGTATACAAAGTAAGAGTATCCCAACACCACGTGACTCGTAACTGCCTTCTTTGAGGGCGAATGCAAATGTTCAAATCTATTTGTTACTCTGACACGTGTTAGAATATTATATTATTGTACTCAGTTTGCTTACAAATGTTATTTATTGAATATTATTTATTCTGTGATTTTATCGTTTCCGTCACGATTAAGACTAATGTAAAAATCAGCAATATCCCCTGGACGGAAATGCACTATCATCGAACGCTATTACGCGTGTATAGAAATAAAAGGCTTTTTGCAAAATCTCGTCTATAGACCACTTCTGGAAATACCATAAGGACAAGCAGACAGACAATCTACAGAGAAATTAAATTATTTCAGCCCCACTAATGATAGACTTTGATACTGCTCAGACAATAATGAAAATCAAAGTCCATATAAAATTATTAGAAAAAATGCAAATTATTACACATTATTAAAGTGAAATTTTGTTCAGTCACAGACAAACATCAGCAAAAATAAACCGTAAAAAAATATTACAAACGTGTTTAAGTTTTTAAAGTAGTCGCTATATGATTTTGTAATTTAATTTAATTTTAAATTATATTACATTAGTTAAATAATGTTATTGGTCTACTCGATAAATGAAGAAATATATTCACTCGTAAAGAAGTAGGTTAATATATGACTAGCTGTCAAAACCACCTCCTACCGAACTGATTATTCCCCCTCACCCATTCAACCGAATGCGACGAAGATTTATATAATCTTATTGTAAATTCAGCAATGATTCTGGAGAATAATTGAAATCATAGCCACTTGTATTACTATGTAAAGCTTTTGAAAGCAGCATTCCCCTGAAGAAAATTATATTTTAATTACGTATAATATAAAACAATCTTACACTATTACGGAGTCATTCATTAAAATATTGAAACTTTCAAGGAAAACTACATTTAACATCATATTATTTGCTTGTAATCTAACATAAATATTAATCGGGTTACTTGTCATGTTTTTGTACTCTCAGCGTCTCTCAATCCAAACCACTTTACATTAGAAGTTTGAAACAAATAAACACTAGGCAAATATTATAATACTTTTGATATTTAAATAACGATATAAGAATTGTAAAGGGTGTAAAGAAGCAAACTAGTTACCCAGATGTGGTGTTTTACCTGAATAATGAAATATACTTACATCTGATCAATTACGATGTCCTTTCCGTTTCTCATCAAAAATAAAAGTATTTGCAGACTTGATCTTAAATCTCCCAGTTAAGTAACTGAAAAAGCCAATATTGTGGTAATAACGCTCCTTTTTTATCATACTCAATTTTTTTATTTTGATGATGGTAAAATCCAATGAATATATTTCATAATTCTAATAAAATGCAAGAAATCTTCCTTGAGAAATTACACAAGATAGTACTGTTATAACAGGATGTTGAGTGTTGGAAAATATATTCCTATGACTTATTTGGTTTTAAAAGGTACAACTCATAAGAAGTTAGTAAAAGGACATAATTAAATAAATATGAAAAATACAAAAATTTTTAAAAATTTGTATGCCTCGTAAAGCAATATTCAGGATATTTCCAAGGCCCATACACTATATCTAAATATATAAACTAAATAATTGACGTCTCTATTTTACCCGAATACGCCCGTACATGGGGTTTTGTACGATATGTCTAATATCGTGCCGCATTCTCTTATTAGTGGTAATTGTCTTTAATTTATGAAGGTCTTAGGTGTCCACAGTCATGCTTTTATTAAGCCTTGTGTTTAAAAGCTTGTGATTGGCTTATGTAACACAAGAACAATACATCCATTCTTCTATGGCAATAATGTTTTTCACACCTATGGTACGATTTGGTGTTTTTTTATTACATGTATTATTATGTCTATATTTTAGTTGGGCTATAACCAATGTTGCAAATCTTTTGCTCACACAATTAAGGTTGTGTAAAATGCCGGCCCCTACGTTTACATTTATTTCGGTATATAATTCTGTTTTTACACATTCTGTTTAACTGAAAGGTACATCTTACAGGTCACCATTTATTAAAGTAAATATATGGGTCAAAGTTTGTACCTGTTTTACTTTGACATTTTATAAATTGTTTGTCCTACTTCCTTAAACATTGCACATCGGAAAGTACTCCGGTGAATATCCTTCACCGTAAGTGTTATACTTACAATGTCTATCATTGAACTTATGACCTTACAATTAATAATTTTGCAGCGTTTAAACTTCTGACCTTTACATTTTTAGGAATTAGGTTATTTTTAACATGTACATAAACAATGCCGATGATTAAATTCCTCACATAAAATTTTAAAACTATCTCTTTGGAAATATTTACCAAAACTCTTAGTATATGCAATAAACATACAAATACAATGCTATGATACATTAAATTGTAAATTACCTACAACTATATTATATTCCCTTTTTTAGTGGTTTAAAAATGTAGTGACAGTGAAATAATAAAAAAATATCGTAGTATAAAAAAATTATAAAATATTACTAATATAACTATTTAGTATACTATAAAGTTTTCCATAGTTTTACTGACTGATCATATTCGTATATATTTTGTTTTGTTTTATATACTACAACGTGGTCTCATTAATGATGGTCTGAATAAATGAAACTTATTTGATGACAATTAATATGACTTTTTTGCGAAAAATACAAGTGAATAAATATGATATGATGCATTTGAAGAGGTTCATCATAAATTGGCTGGCAGTTTAAGCGACATTAGGCACCACTATATTAAGAATAATAACAATTTATAACATAAATAAATCTATAAAAAGTGTTTTTGTTTATTATGCACCTCATTTATCTAACTCATGATTTCCATTTTAGTATAATTTATACCTAACAATTAGGATGTATGGTAAGACTATCATAAAGAATTACTATTAAAATAGAAATAGTATCTTTGTTAAGTGTTACATAAACTTAACTTAATATTAATCTAATTAAGTTCATAACAGGATGCTTTAATAACTATTCCGTCACACTTTCGAAATATATTACAATGTCCACACTTAAAAGTGACGCGTTATATAATTGAAACAATTGTTTTCATTGTGAAATTAAAATAATCGTCGTGATAGAGTAAAATGCATTTAACTCCATTGAATTGTTTCGAATCGCTCAATCGTTTGCCAGCCTCAGCGAGCCTATTGATTAGTCTGACGCTAAACATGTTCTGACAAGTACATTCGGAAACTGTCAACGGTCGCTTTAATCCGATCGTTCTCCACACCTCTTATTTCGTAGCGGTGGGTATTCCTTGGACCACGTCACATGAAAATGGCTTTTCCAAAATGCCGGGACTAAACAACGGCAGAAATCCAGCTCCTTAAACATCTCTTCGTGACTCTAAGAGATTTAAAATTATTATAACTATTGTTTAAGTTTGAATCCTTGACATTATATCTAGGATATCTTCTCCAAAGTCTCAACCTGAACGAAAAATATGGGCATGCAGTGTCATAGTAGTGGGCCTGTAACACTTTAAGGTTTGAAGTTTTTGATAATTTATGTAAAGCAAACCTAAATGCCATACCATAGATAAAGGCAAACACTGTCCACATGACCGTCTGAGATTCAATCCCGATGCATTCTGCGTAAAAGGCTTAGTAGGATTAGTACCTTGGGAATTGCATAAGAAAACTCAATAAATAAAAAATCCCTTCTTTAAGAACGTTTATTAATTACTGTTGTTCATAGCCGCTCGTGATTATTGAATAACTTACAGATCTTCAACAAAAATACACAAAATTTTTTACAAATTCACATTAAAAGTAACAAATAAAATATGTATTTAGCTATTAAATACATATTTATTAAATATGAATTCAACTAAAATTACTGCTAAAATAGCCTCAAATTTAGACTAGAAACTTCACCCACTAAAGACACTCAGGGATGCTGTTATACATTGCGGGACAAATATAAGAAATAACTCTCCCTCCGCGTTCCTGTTTCAAATACTTACTACTATTCACTGTTTTATTGAGAATTATTTCACTGCTCTCTGAGGTGTATGATAGTGTAAAATAATAGGTAAGAGTTACTAAATAAGGCAGAGAATGACAATTCATATTTGAGTAACGGAAATATCAATGACACATATTCTGAATTCACTTATATATTGATGTTTAGTGTACAGTTACATCGTGATATTTTTATGATTATCTAATTGTCTTAGAATTCAAAAATAAAAATATAACTAAGATATTTTAACAAATAAGCTATGATTACTGTTAAAATATGTCTGCAATGTCTAAGAACTTACAGGACGCACTGCTTAGAGTATGGTTAGTTCATTTATATAAGAAGATGTTTTTCAATTACTTTGTTACAAAACTTCCGGTTGAAAAACACGCACTCAATGTGGATGAATTATTTACCTAATATGTTTTTATTCTAGTGTTTTTGCAACGTGATAAAGAAACTGGCAAAAGATATTTCTCTTACTTTTTTCACTTTAATTTCTCATAGGATAGGGCTTTGTACAATAATATTGCATTTGTTTCTTAATATCTATAGTCCAGTTTCCAGAGTTTAGCAAATCCCAAATATTATTCTAGCATTAGTTACATAGCTAATTCAAATTTTTATTTTCTGAATATCGATGGGAGAAAATATTATTCCAAAACATGTTATGATAAGCATATTCTTGATAAAGTACCTCAAATCTCCAGTATTAGGACGATTATTATTCTACATATAAACCCATATAATTGAATCGTCCGCATGAAAATTTAACATAAAATCAAATATCTCTATTTATACCACGCGATGTTTTATCAAGAATGTTTTCACGAACGTGCTTTTATGAATGAAAAAGTTACGCCAGGAAAACAGCCATACACCGGGTTGTTGAATGTTGAGAGCCAGTATTTAACTAACCTGAAGGTAATAATAACAAACATTCTTGAATGATGTTTTTAGTTTACTATATGCAGATGTTTCTCAGCTTAGTAACCCTTAGTAATTACACAGAATTAAATATTTACGGACAATCTCACAGGGATAAACGTATGGTTAAGACCACGTTATGCTTTCTGTCTACTGGATATCTTCAACTATACCGGAAGTGGGTTTTATTAGCTCAGCACATATAAAATAAAGATTACTTACTATGACTGTGAAATATTCAATACTTATAATCTTTACAGAGTAGGACAAGTTTTGTTTTACAATGTAATACAATATTTACTATATGTTTAAAACTATAAAATAATTGTACATGATGCATGAAGTGTTGTTATAATATATATTATGACAATCACAAACGTAATAGCCTTATATATTCTGATATTCATATGACATTGCACATTAGAATTAACAAAAGGTGCAACGATACTGATCTTAAAATTAAATCCAATCCTATTTTGACGCATGTAATCAAGCATAGCATAACATTTTATTAGTGACTTTCTTTCATGGGTATCAAGAAAATAAAAATGTACTAACACTGTGATTAATAACTTAGAAATAGCTCATAAAAGGTTTTTAATAAACTAAACATTCTGGTGGTTTAAATAAAATATGGACAATTATACAGAAAAAGTTTACAATTTAAATTATATTACATATACAAATTTACATATAAAATGAATTTATAAATTAATATTCCTTGTGAGGAGTAAAATGTTTGACGCTTTGTCAATAAAAAAATTGTTTTATTAACATATAATATTTTTATTAGTCTATATATGTATATATGTTTTCACTTACAGCATAATCTAATTTTTCATTCATCGTATGCGCTTACAAACTTGGCGCATACGACGAAAACACGAAATATAGGAAGATATAAACATAAAGTTAACATTTGAAAACCGGAAGTCACTAAGGAACAATCATTGACGCTATCCTGCCATCAGATATTTATCTTGTTAAAATACACTCAGAGTAGATTGACGGGGATTACTTGCAGTATTTTGTCTTAAATTCTCATCCACTTAAATAACCCGTTCCTCCAACAAACCAAATCAATAAGTGATTGAGTTACTTCCAGATTTAAGTCACATACAGCTTAAAATTGGCTCCCAATAAATACAATTTTTTAAATCTACTCATATTTTATAATAACTTGAAATAAATCTTAAACAATATTAAAATACATAATATTATAACCTCTAATTAATTATTATCTAAAATTTCTATTAATCTCTATTCCAGCAAAATGCATTGTCTCACTCATAATGCATATCAGTTCAATATATATATATCACACTATATATCATATTATAACATTATATACATATATATATATATATATATATATATATATATATATATATATATATATATGACAATTACCATTCTCTGATTCACTTACAAATCTCGAAAACGACAATCTGTGATTTCAACTTGGTATGTTCCTCTTGATATATACGTGCTGGGGTTTAAAAATTGATTAGTACTATAAATTAAATATAGCTGTTTGTCCATGATGACTCTTAACTCTTAATTGAAGCACTGTCATCGAAACTTGTATACCAAACAGGGGTTTTTACACTAAGTAGAAATGTATTGATTTTGTGATAAAAGTAAAAAAAAGACTTAGAGATAAATCCAATTTTAAAACATTAAATAGCGGGAAAGAGTAAATTAATTACTCTCCTTCCACAAACATTACGGTTCGAGTTTATTTTTGGACTACTTTTATAGTGAGGAGAAATTTTAAATCTAAAAGAATAACACAAAACTCTATTAGCATTTTGTCAAATTCTATAAGAAACAGTGCAAACTTAATTACTTATTTCCTCTTTGTTTGATCACTATAAATATTTTGAGACTAACAGCGCCTACGCAGCTGAAAATTCTAAAGTGTATTTTTTGATTATCTAGATGAAAAAAAAAACACGGTATTAAGACATTTATCTTTAAAACAATATAAATTTTGTTTTGCTTAAACATAAAATTGGTGTCTTTTCAATCTATAGCTGTTTTCTGCGAAAATTATATATTAAAAATCACTATGAAACTCGTTTCAACTTTAATTTTAAATTATTAAATTGTTTTTATTCATCTAAACCTATCATTGTGTAGTTTAAATAAGAATGGGGATTGCTCTAAAACGCTAAACTTAAACACCAGGTACAATCTACAGCTGAAGTGCTTGGTAATACTTCATTTTATGTCGATGTTGTAAAATTAGGCATAGGAGGTAGAGTGTGGTACTTTGTACCGATTCATAAATAGAATAATATTGACTATTCCTAATTTGGTAACTTTGGAGGACAATGAGAGAAGATTTCCGAAGTTTCGACTATGATCACGGAAAGCTGATTTTCACTGTCTTGATGATTAGAAATAATGTCATTATCGATGTTCAGAAAACGGTGAGTAGGTTGTTTTATGTAAACAGCACGGAGCTTTTTCATAATACAGAGGTATGAGTTGTGTGTGTTAATGAGTCGGCGAAGGCCTGCCACGATTGCGTCTGTGAGATACAAACACACGACGGGCTGTAGTTATCTTTATCCAGTAATTATCAAGATTTTCCAAAGTAGGCCTACTTTTAAATATTATAAGGTCTCTTCGCCTGTCTCTTAGAACTTTAGTGCACTCCTATGTCCACCAAGGACTGAAGTTCCGCTTCGGTAATACAAAGGATTTTGGTATGCTGTCTTTTAATATGGATTTATTTATAGCCCCATTATTTTGTCACTGATTTTTACAGCTATATCTAATGGAAATTATATATCCGGGGTCTTTAGTTTATCTATAAATGTGCTCCAACCTGAATTTTAATATCCCATGTACCCTCATATTTCTCCGCGCAAAACTTCCTTGGGACGTTATGCGGATAGGAAAATGATCACTTCCAGGTAGGAACGAAACTACCTACCACTCCAGCCTCCAGCCTCGCATAGACAGTTCAATGGCTGACTAAGACATAGTTCAGGGGCATCAAATTTGTAGAGGTGCCGTTATTTAGAATTACCAAGTTAAATTTATCACAGACGCTGTCAACTAGGCCACCCCTTGTGAAATGGTATTTGAGCCCCACAAGTGATGGCGAGCATTGAAATAGCCACCCAGAAGAAAGGGAGACGGACATTTATTTGGTATGATTGATCGTGCATGTCAAGGACATATTGAAGTGAAGGGAGGTATTGGAAGTAAATAGTTAATGTAATAGAGGCTGATATTGCGATGTAGGAGGCATGGAGAGAAGTATTTAAGTTTTTCCTCCGACGTGTCTATTGCTTCATCCACGCAAATAGCAGTACCCCCATAGGTGTTACCATCACTGGGGTTGTCATAACGGTGGATGTTGTATCCCTTGAAGGTATAAGGAGTCACCAGTGTAGGCCTTGTTCTTGGATATATATAATATTGGCTTTTATTCTTGAACTTTTTTCATGCCATCCTCAAAAATGCTCGAGTGAGATGAAATACCTGATTGCTTAGAAGTGTTTGGTACTTCTTTGCTTCCGCCTTTCGTTTTTGATTTTCATACTTTGCTTTAGCTTTTTGCTTAGAGAATTTAATTTCTCTAAGCAAAAATAAAGCAAATGGTGTTTGGGGCTTTTGGCTTGTTTTAAGTTGGGAATTTGGTTTTACAGTACGGTTCTTTTGATTTTGGGATTTATGGCTTTGTTATTCTGGGCTTTCTAATAACTTTGTTGTAGATGGATTTGCAGTGACGCACGTAAATTAGTTGGGTGAAGGTTTAATGACATCAGTCTTTCATTCCATAAAAATTTTGACCGTTGTTTATGACAAAAACAGTGTTTACAAGAAGAAGCGAAGGGGGTCTGCATCGTGTGCACAAGACATATTATGTCCTCGGTTATTTTAATTTTATTCTTCTCCATTTTTTGAAGGCGTAGTCAAATTATAATTTACTTATAGTTGTTATTTTTTCCTTCTAGTTATGTTTTGCAGTATCGTTAAGCTGCTGAGTTCTGCACCTTCGAATTTACACAAAAGGGTTCAAATAGATAGGTTTTATCGTTGTGATCTTCCTTGCCACACTGTATGATTGTCTCGCTGGAATGGCAAAATTTCCGGCTTTTAAAACTTCTTTCACGGTTTATAAATATAAGCGGGTAATATCAGCTATCTTTTAATGATTTCCAGCGGATGAGGCAAATATAAGGTTAGAATATGCCCATGAGTAGAAATTTCAGTAGTTCCCTCTTTACGTGTTATTCTTTTTTCACCTTGTCTAGATAACTTTAAAGAAGCTCACGATAGAAAACGATTTCATTAGACGAAGTTAGGGTACTATGGGGTTGGACTTAAACTTTATATTGGTAATATAATAACATACGCTTCAGCAATGGAGTTCATTGTTTGGCTTTAGATGCTAATACCAAGATGACTTCATCTCGCAAAGTGTTTAATGGATTTCGGCTGACCACCTGTTTCAACTACCATTTAATCAAGGGGCTCGCCTTGGAAAGAAGTTTATATTAGTCATATTCCCTTGACTTCAATATCAGAAATAGTATTGTGGTATAAATACATATATGTGATCAAATAATAACCCTAATAAAATTGTTTTGTATTTTGTTATATAAAATGATTAAAAAATAATAATAACACATAATGTGAGACTTACTATCGAGTTGCATTCTTATACATTATTCTTTAAATAATTATTAATTCAAGCAAATATTATCGGCTCCTACTGAATAATCTAATATTAATACATACACAAAGGGGTACAGGTGAATAGCAATAAGCTGTATCCATGTTTGGAACGAAGGCTGGATTGTAATCATACGGTCTTGTTAAAATGAACCGGGCATAATACTCTAGTAACAATATCGCCACCTTGCGTAGATTTGGCATATAAATTATAAATGATTTTCTTAATTTTTACAATTTACAATTATTAAAGTGAAACATATTCGAAGTACTTACCAATAATTAATTTATCGTTTACTAATTTGAGTGAGAACGTCGACGCTTTATAAAATGTTGAACTTGCTCTTAACTGATTGGAATGCATTTTAGCAGATGGAGATATTACGATTTCAGAAGTGGTGTTTCACCTGAAACTGCCATTAATATTATGACAAACATACAGAACATAGTTTTGCGTTCAATAAAATTCAAGATATTAAGGTACGAGATTGTAGTAATCATCAAATATTTCGAGAACACCAGAGGATCATGGCTAGTTAGTCTATATCCCTCTAAAACTTTCTTGGTCATAATCAGAATTTGGGTTGTTTTACTGATTTGTTTTTTTAATGTTTTTAATACAATTTAATAGATCCTGAGAATGCAGAGTGGGGAAAAGCGTAAAGGAAAATATGATGGTCGAGGATGGTATGATTATTTCAGGATCAGGATGAATTTGTCGGCGGTATTAACTCATTGGCTTGACCTTTGGTTTATTTCATTCACTACATCCTATTCTTCTCACAACGTAATTATTAACTACTTAACCTTGCAATTACATTTGTAAACGTATTGCGTACATTATCGACTCTAAAAACCTTATGTTACACACTCATATAGAAAGTTGTGACTCGTATTACTTTGTTGAAAAATAAGATTAAATATTTAAAATATTTTACCTGCAGTAATGTTACGGAGTTCAATAATAAATAATAATAAACCCTGTTCTAGCTGTATATAGTACATGAAACTGAAAATATGCTTTGGCCTTACCTAACGCCATAAATTAATAAAACTAAAAGCACCGAGCAATGGTTGAAACAAGTCAATTATACGTTTATATGTATAAAGTGTTTAGAATTCAAACAATTAAAACTAAACGGCCATGTTGAAAATCTTCACTAGCCATTTACTCTACTCTTAACTTTACTCCTTTAATACTTAGTTGATTAAGCTATTCACTTACTAAAATAGAAAATATTCATGAATATATTTATTTCAGAATACACTATAACGTAGGGTAACAATAGCAATAACCCTCAGGCAGCGTTATACACTATGGTTGTTTCAAGCCCTGGTAGATTGTACTAAGGCATATATTCAAATGTTCGCTGAGGGAAAAGTGCTTTGTTATGTCTACACTGACTCGGTGAAAGAGAATTAAATTCCCTATATATAAATCATAGAATATTACTTTAACCAGATATATAGAACGTATGCAATTATTTTATAAATACCTGTTTCGTAAAAGTTTAACTGATAACTATGATCCTATTTGATGAAATAATTATAATACATAACAATTGAAATGCATACTAGAATATCTCTATGCAAGGTGAAGGAAACAGGATTTTTACGGACATTTGCCGGACATCGTTCACTGAAACAAGAAATCAGTAACACTACGTTTCGAGATCTGCAATCTGATCTCTTCTTCAGGTAAAGAACTAACCAAATACATAATTACAACCTACGTTAAAATAAACAAATCATGCTAAAGTGTTGTGGCAAGTCAGGAATCACAACCACCATGTTGTTTGCCAACTTCACTAACTCTAAAAACATGCACTTAATAAAAAACTATACACAACACTAATCATTAAAACTGAACTGCAGAATACAGGCCACTATACGTCTGTATTCGTCTACCTCTCAGTCGTAGTAACTGTTTTCCTCAAAATCCTTGCATCGTCAAAAATAACCTTTAAAGAATATATATATATATATATATATATATATATATATATATATTATGAAAATAATTGAAAATATATAATATGATGTTATATCTTGGAGAACGAAAATTGTATCTGGAGTTTTTTTTTGCTTAAATGAATGTACCTCATCCACTTTTCAAGACCATCATCAATACCTCCCAGGAATACAATACATAGATTGTGTGTATTACGAACAAACTTTATAGACTTTAAGATAAATTATATTTGCATTTTAAAAGAAGTCATTTATTTCTAGTTACTCATCCAGTTACTCTCGTTCATTGAGTTCCTGAACTTAATTTTTTCAAGAACTAGCCAAACTATCCTGGATATTTAATCCAAAGAAGAATTTAAAATATATTTCATCAACTTTTGTTCACTAAAATAAAACTACATTGTATTGATTCCTACGCCTAATATATGCGACCACACGATGAAATGTAAATAAAGGAATAAGAAGACTAAAATGTTACTTGGGATGAAAGTTCCTGTTACACGTTTGGCTTAAAGACCACATGTATTTTTCTGTCTTAATTCCATCAAGTTCTTAGAGGGAGAAAAGAATGCTACTTAGAAACCCAGTAGAGAGCATGGCTAACATGCAGGGGATGAATTTTGAAGAGGACTTAACGAAAGACATGCAAAAGAATATTGACTACAATTACCATCGCTAAAAAATCGACGAATTTCTTTTAGCATGGGATAATAAATAGGTAGATATGACTTGACCCTAAAAATGTTATTACAATAGTTACAAATTATATGATACTTGGGTGCCATAACTTTATATTACGTTAAAAATAAACCAAGCATTCATCGTTTAAATAGAGAAATAATATAAACGCGAGCACTTGATTGTATTTCTAAGAAAGAAGAATTTAAATACTTATTAGAAGGTAATCATAGTTTTTCTAGATTTGCGACATTGACATGTTTTTTTCTAAACATTCGAAAATACACGTTGAATTTAAATGCCAACAAAACATTGAAAAACACCGCTGGATACTGAGTTTTTATATCGTGTTTAATGCTTTGTGAATTATATCTTCATTTACGAACTAAACAGAAATAAATGAGTATTGTAATTCTTTAATATACTAATTGAAACCATTGTGTTCACGACATTTCTCTGCTAACAACTGTACTATTGTAAAACGTCATGAAACCTTCCGGTTCTTGAATTAGTGTAGGTACCCAAAAGACACTCTTATATTTGTACTACGCTTAAACAATTTGGGTTAGTACAATAACGTGAATGTCAGTTGAACAATATTTTTCGGTGATGTATTGTTCTATACTTACCAATTGTAACATCTTAATACCAATTATGATACTGTAGTTCATTTTAAATAGCGAACACGTATCTAGTTTAAGCTATTTGTGAACGACTGTTATCTGGATCAGCCATTATTGCATCAACAAGAGAATTGTACTCATACCTTATACGAGAAATAAAGAGGAATTATCAATTCAGAAAGGTAAAGATTTTATTTCACTTTCCATCGAGATTTTACTGCAAACAGTTCATAATAAATTTTGCAGAAAGAATCTGCTTTATATGACGAGTACTTACTGTCAGTCAATGATTCAACCAAAACCTCTAAACAAGTTATTAAAAATGAATAACCCTAGTATATACTGTCTGTTACCCGCGGCTTTGCACGCAATCTTTAGAACCGAAGTCCGTATATTACTTAGTAAAAGCAATGATGATTTAATATGATGTGAGTCCTATACATAATTTAAGAAGTAAGTAGGCATACATCATGTAGATATTATTTAAGTTCATGGTAAATAGGCTAGTATCAGAGTTTAACTTAATTATTATATCATGTTTGGCACATGTGGGAGAATTTCTGGTTCTAATTAATTATATACATAACGTAACAGCTGAATCTGCCTTGTCATCCCCATCAAGAAAACTCAAATCTCAGATCACACTGGTCCCGGAAACTTACTTCGGTTAAACGGCGTATATTTCCAGTCCTTGTCATATATTTCAGGTAAAAATATATTTCTAGTACCATAGTAGAGTTTGCCTTGTAGTTCTGTCGAAGAAAAAAGTATATACTTACATAGGACCGAGAAGCCTACTTCGGTTAAAAAGTGCCTACTTCAGATCGTTTAAATTCACTTACTATGTCACATTACAGCTTGCAGTATTTCCTCGATCAAAATCTAGATACGTTCTTTTATATAGTTCTCGGAAATCTACTTTTGTCAAAATCGTCTACTAACGGCTTCTGTAATTTATTTACAGTTTAAAATATTCCCAGGGACATAATTGTTTGTTTTGTTAACCCGATGAAGAAAATATACCCATACGTAGGACCTATTACGGCCAAGGGGAAGTAATACCTACTTCTTATGTACTTTCGGTATAAGGGGGAAATCCTTATTAAGGTTATGCGACATTCCAAAATATTTGTTATAAAAGTTTTGAGTTACACTTGTTTTTAGGACTATAGCTAGGGAAAAATGAATCATTGATACATTTTAGGTGTTCGTTTCTCAGTTTTTCCCACTACATGCCATAAGCCACTGTTAACATGCCATATCACAATGTCAAGGAAGCCCACCAGTTTAAAGTAAATTATGTGAAATCATTCATAACTTTGTTCATTAAGGTTGGTTACATTACAGTGTTTAAATTATATTTAAAATACATTACATGATTTAAATTCGTCACTGGCGCAATCTGGAGTAAAATTAATATATTATTTTTTTATTTGATATCTGCATTACACTATTGATCAAGCACTGTTTACTTACTATTTAATCAATTTTTAATGTAAACAGATGTTTCAGCCAATTTCTCGAACTATAGCTGAAGGTATTAACAGCTGTTTAGTGCCAATTTAATTTGAAATTATGAAACGTAAATACAATTTTTTCTGAATTCCAAAATATTCCATGTAACTTTTCCTAACTTTTTCTTCTTCAGATTTCCACGGACATTTTACAAAAAGAATTGACCGAATTGGTCCAGCCGTTCTCGAGATTCGCGCTTACCAACACATTTTGCGATTCATTTTTATTTATAAGATATAATGAAAATAAATGTACAGTTCACACTAAACATACATGCAAGAAGTGAAACATATATTTGTCCTGAGCAATCCTCATGTATAAGGAAAATTTTCAGAGAACAAGTCACAATTGATAGATTGTACTTTGGAATGGAAAATTCGTCGTTACTGCAGGATTTGTAAACAGATTTGTAAACAAAATCCCTCGTTCGTTCTTTATATATTTTAGTTTTTATTTATTCTCATTACTAGAAAAGTTAGGAAAAGAAGGACTAATTGCATTTGGTTAAGAAAGAGTTTCATATTTAATTTTTCAATTCCACAATCTCATACTTTCATCATTTAAATCGTGTTTGAATTGTTAAATATAAGATATTTCCTCCTTTTAAAATTTATGATTGACTATAGATAATTTGATAACATAAACGGATTTCGGACTTTTAACATCGTTATATATATATAAAAAAACTCAAAATTTTAAGATTTGGAATCTATACTCTTTTTAAAATTTTTAAACACTTAAGACTTGAGGTTAAGCAAGCTCCAATTAATATATGATGTTTGATACCTGCTCCGGTGAAAGATAGGACCACTGGTCTAAACCGGGGCAGGTAAAATAAAGACAATTTAAAATCCTCTCTCTCTCTCACTCTATCTCTCTATCTCTTTCCTCACTCTTTAACTATGTCTATCTCACTCTCGCTTGCATGCTTACCATGTATACAACTGATATTACTGGAATTGCAGATGTAAACTACAAAATAGGTGTATCTATTCTACTTTAACAGATGAAAAGGTAAATATATAGGGGTACCTACATGCATACAAAATACAGACCAACCCACATCTCGTATTTATTTAAGAGGTTATTGAGCCAAGTGAGTCACGATTCCTCTTCGGAATTTTTAAGAGTGTTGTTGCAAAAACCCAGGTTGTCATGCACAGTATTACCCTGCCGTAGAATCCTCACCAGAGTGCTTTTCATTTCGTAGTTGGTGGAATGCGAGGATCTACCGAATAACTCTCTGGATCACGTTCCCGGAGATACACGTAGATATAATTTCCTGAGTGGAGCTGGAGAGTCAATTAGATTGTTCACTGTCCGGAAGAGGAAAAGAATATATTAAAGCCGTCTTCTAGATTTAAGAGGCATCAGCCAAAAATATGAAGCCACTACACAGAGAGGAACCTCCCGATAGCCATTCTCATTTCCACTAGACGCAGAAAGCGGTTCTTCACACTCTGCAATTCCTGGATCAATTTCTTCTGATGAGGGGACCAGGCAACCAAACAATACTTCAATATTGGTCTGATGTATCTACAGAATATTTTTCAAAAATTTTCAACGTTGATGGCCTATTCAGGTGTAATGATTGTTTGATAAAAAGACCCAACATTCTGCTGCACACACCTTCAACATGATTCTCTCATCTCAATGAGTATTATATGATAACTCCTAGATCTATTGTCTGCACATCAAGGTAGAGCACTTGGCAAGAAGAGAGTACTTATAGGTCATTGGGCTCTTTAACCGATTAAATGCCAATGTCAGGCAATTTTGTTAAGTTTAGTGAGATAGAATGGTTCAAACACCACAACTCAATAGCAAGCCAATCCTTCTGCAATACTAGGTAATCATATTTTTACGTGTTTATTGTTAGACTGTGTTTTTTATTTAGATTACAAATGAAAAAGTGTTTGTTTTTATTAAATTTTAAATACACTTTTGAGGTTCCTTAGGGATATAGTTTTACTTCACATTAATATGCTCCTGAAAATCTTCCATTAACTGTTACAATAATTTTAATCACTAATAGCAGATATCTGGTATAATTAGACGGAGTTATTGAATACATAACGTAACTACTACAGTAGTTATAAACATACAAGCATTGATTTGTTGGTATATCATGTGTATGTTGGGAACCCCAAACTACTTATGTGTTTGCACTTAATTATTATAAATATCAATTTTGATTCGTGTATTTATTTGTATCAGTAATAGTTTACCGAAAACATATTTATTCTAGTAATATTGAAACAAGCTCAAGAAAACTATAGTAGGACTGTACAAATGTTAGTCTCTGCAGCCAGCAGATTTCTAAAAGAAACTCATTACCGTGTCGGTCTAATATCTGCGACGAACAGACAGAATAATATGAAATGAAAGACTCAGCGGCATTTCCATAAACAGACCTGAAATATACAGAACAATTATGGACACCTCGTATCCACCGTATTGGAGATAAATCAAAAATAAAACAGTGGATGGAGGTTCACAGTTTACTCTCTCGATAAACTGTCTGACTTTAGTTTGACATAAAGCAGAAGCAAACTGATAAAGCAAGAAGTAGAATTAAGCGATGGACAGTCCAAGCGGATGTAAGTAAAATAGGCCTAGCAAGAACATTTAGAGGAACGAGTTAACGTTTCGTCCTATTTATAATTATAGTCAAAACCGGATTTGTCCCCTCTAAAATACATGGCAGGTTTGAAGGTCACTTGCATCAGATCATATACTTTCACAAACTTGAAAGACTGCTTTCAGTTTCTATTGAGAGATTAAACAGTTATTAAGTTGTATTTTATATAATATTCATATTTTCGCAATCCTGTTACTAGTTAATAGTTACTGTAAGTTACATACGATATTCTTACTACATTCTTGGCGGATTAATAAGGTAATTAGCACGCGAATTAATTTTATCCCCTCGTGAACTTTGTAGCTGCCGTTCCTGCTACCGAGGAATATATCGCGCGCCTTGTCAGTAAGTAAAATTTATATTTTAGTATTATATATTAGCCCTTTCATGCGACACATCTAAATTTGCACGTAATATAAAGTTGTAAATAGTAAAGTAACTTACATTGGTTGATGTTTTATTTGGCAGATTAATATTGATAATAGTGTAGTGATGTCCTTCTAACAAGATCACGCTGTCATGAATCTTAAGTTGTCTCGATAAATGGCAAATACTGTCGTGATTTTGTTTTAGGCGAGTTCAAATTCGAGTCTTTTATTTTACCTACAGCTGCAATGTCGAGTCAAGATCTGAGATACGCGCTCGTGAGTCGACATCAACATGCATGGAAGTCAATTTTAAGGTTTTAATAACTATTAAGTTCGTATGAAAAATTCCCATAGAACATTAAAGCAATTAGGCTCACGCCTATGATATCATTTAGTTCTTTATCACTCTATTTGGCAGCAACGTGGCAATACATTATTTTACTTTACACATCTAGAAGTGGTGCTTTAATGTTTATTTGCCACAATTAAACATATAAGTAAACTTCGAAAACCGTGTATTCATTACTAATACCTCAGTAGTATCCAACCCCATGTGTTTGGTCCATTGGGTACAAGATATTTAGTGACTTCAATGGCATATAATGTGCTTTAGTCTTGGTGAAGTTATTAGACAGTGTGTGACGGTGGAAACCTGTAATTACTTTTGTACATAATATAGACATTCTATAGTTTGTTCATTAACTTGAAAAAAAAAGAAATATTAGGTGAACGCCTATAAACAAAACTAAGTGGTCTAAGAAAAAGAATGCTTACTACAACACTCTGCCGCAGAATTTACATTCATTAGACGTTGCTGTAATTCTGAACTAATACTTAGAGATTTTAAATTAAGACTTAAATTTAAAAATTATTACGGCTTTAGAGCTGGATAATATTTAAAATAGATGTTCATAAACATGTGCCATATTTGCACCAAAAGCTATTGAAACTCATTCGTTCGTATTTTACATCACATATTCCAATTGTTGATTTTTAATTTAATGTCTCACTTCGGCTTTCCATAAGCTTTCCAAAAGAGTATGAATATCAACCAATTGAGTTTATAACAGAATTTAATGTGTTCTACACATAAAGCAGGTTGATTTAACTTAAATTTTGAGTTCAGATCTATTTAAACTTCCGCTTAGTGCAGCGTCTGAAATGTCCAGGAATCTGTCCATCTGAAGATATTCAAATAGATCGGTGACGAAGAAGATCAAGAGGAGCTTTTTCATAGTTTCGATATAGAGTCACCTATACTATAAATTTCGAAGTCACTATCACGATACGTGTATGCAAATGGGTTGCTCCTGCGTGCTGTGGGATCGTATCTAAAACATCATAGTGCACTCAATTGTGCACCTGATCAGACAATGAGATTCATCTTTGGATCTCCTCAGATTCCAGGAGTTAAATCTGAGACAGACAAGCGGAAAGTGAAATGGAGCTGACTTACATTCGCATTGAGATTATGTTTTCATTTTAACGAGCCTTTTGATTGTTATTAGTCAATTTTACAACCTCATTAGGCAGTTGATCAAAATTCACTGGAGTGTGCGGTATTAAATGTAGAAATACCGTCTTTATATATAATTTGGTACTATATTTGATCCTTTAGTACGTGGAAACCAATGGATACTCCTAACTTGATTCAATAAACAAAGACAAAGAGTCCAAAAAAGGTTCCTAGTACAACTTTCTGAAGACTTCTTGCATGGAAAGTTTCGCTAACTGATTTTGTTACACCGGGCAACTTTTTTCATGTTTGTTGATTACATAACTATTATTTTTATGATATTATTTCGGATACATAAAGCCAACACAGGATCGTTTAAGTAATAGAAAGAACATTCAATTATACTTAGTAGTAATGCTAATTCCTAGGGATTAAGGTATATCTTAAGAGGCTATATATTCTTCAGCATGTATTAAGTTATTACTTTATCGATAAAATTTTTATTCAATATGGAATTAATTTAGAAGCAGGGAGGGACGTATTTTAAATATATTTAAGAGATTAGTTGATTAATTTCTAAATTTAATTCATATGGAGGAACGTGATTGCGCACAAGTGAGGTATAAGTTGTCGTAGTTTATTATAGCATTTTTGTCTGATTTAATATAGATACAAAATATATTTTTGTAATTTAGGACTATGTTTAATCCACGGTCTCTGGATATTACTGTGCATAGATTGCCAGCTTTGCAGCTATCGTGTCAAATTTTTCCAATAGTTCACAAATATACTACAGACGTATCTACACTCATGCGCAAGCCACACGAAATTGTGCCTCATCTCATTTACCAACGTGATTACCTCCAAATTCCTGCTTGAGCCACAAATCCCATCATTGAAATATGATCACCTGACAACAACGCATTTATGCACTATAATCTGTTATATTTTCGTAACTCATAGCTACATTGAGGAGCATAATTCCTAACACAAGGTCTTAATATCTGTTATAATGACGCTAGGCCACTTTTAAAGAGTGCAATCTACTCAGCGGCACTCTTCTAATAATTTCAGTGGCAATAAAACGTAGACGTCATCTCTTATACATATGAAACGAGTCTCTTTTATAAACGCAAAGGCTGTTTTTACAGTGAATATCATATTGAGCACTGTTCCTTATAACAATGAATTTATAACTCTTCTCACTTTCTAAAATTTCTCCACTACCTACTAATTTGTCTACAATCAGTACGTGTATATAATGATATAAGTATGAGTGAACCAATCGTGATATTGAATAAGGTGAAGGGTTAGTCGTTGTAAAGAAAACTTGAAAAAAGCATTTTGAAAGGGTCAGAGTGGAAAGAGAAAGGAAAATTATAGGAATTCTTTACAAATATTCCTCTGTTATACTCTTAACAGCTAACACAATAAGTATCACTGATTAAGGGCTACACCTACGAAGGAGATATGGCTTATTTTCATCGTCTGTACAGTTCCTCATATAGTAATAGAATAGTACTATATGAGAATGCTATATATAGAATACTATATATAGTATAGTACTATCCTAATTGCATATTTACAAAACTTTATTTTATTTGTTATGTAAGAAGCATACAGTATTTATACATGTATTGTATTCGAGTTTATTATTTTCTTCCGTGCAAAAAGACTTTGAAATTGGTTTATACATAAATAAGAAGCAACAGATAACAGAACATGTTTGGAGCTTGTTCACATGTATATAATGTTCTATTTTTGATATTTTTATATAGATTTGATACACCATAGTTAAAAAATATATAGGTAAACCCCGTTACAAACAGATAATCCACAAACATACTTTTGCTGGCAATTGTTGTCTCGGAAGAGGGTCACCTTGGATGAAGGGTAGGCTAGTTCTGCTCCAGACTCTCCCAATCCAAGCGGGTAAGGAAAGACATTCCTTTATGTTTATGGTATTAACATCCTTTAACACTAAGTGAGCTCCAACCATATCAATAGTCATCCCCCACAGTAAACTAGACTTTGCGAATGTTTTTAAACAGTTTCTCGATATTTACGATTATTGATGTGCCCCTACTAGAAATCCATAATGTTGACCAGCTGTAAGTGATAAATCGGTTTTTCTGTATCTAAGGTAGGTTTAACTGCGAGGTATCAGCCAGCCAACAGTGAACCCTCCTGTACAGCTAAAATCACTTACTATTGTAATACTAACTATCGATATCTTTATATTAAATCATACCTAGACATAAGATAAATGTAATTTTCCTAATTCATAAAAGCTAAAGCACAGGATAAGTTTTATTTTACTATGAAATATAGTTACATTTTTAACACCGATTTGTTCTTCGTATTCAGTTGTGAGGTTGAAAGGCCGGAGCAATGGTCGCACATTATGGCAAGTAATGTTCTCGACCAGAGGATTTCGTTTGATTGTCCAGAATAGATGAGTGTTGGTACAAAAAAAGCAATATGGAAAATAAGAAACTGGCTGCAAAATAATAAAAGGCATTTAAAACATTCCGTACGGTTGACAAGCATATCTGTAAGGTTCACGTTATGTAAGGAATATCTTATAACGAATATTATCTTTAGCTTTTCCTTAAGAGTGACTAACAAGTACAAAGTATCAGGACCAGAATAAGAATAGAAATAAACATATATCATCGTATATTTTTATGATAGGAACAACATAGCTTCATAGTTGCTTTTTTCAGTAATTTATTTGGTTCCAAAGTCTCAATAAATACGTTATATTTTATGGGTGTCCGTGAATTCTATTAAAAAAGCTTCTCTACCTCGACTCAAGAAACCCCATTAAATGAGAAGCTTTTCTATAACAGGTTTTTTTATTTTTCGAGAAATTAAATGAATTAATTATAGATAGAATAAAAAGAGCCGGATTTACAATGGTTGTAAATTTTTACATAACGCAATTCTTTATAGAAATAGGTAGAATAGGCGAAGCTTTTAGTAAAACAGTACCTAAACTTCTACCTCAACAAAGTTCTGTAATTCAAAAAGTTTTATTTTTTACATAAAGAATCACGTATATAGTTTGCGGATGTTGAGTTTAGCTCCAGTTCACCTTCCTCTAACGTGCAGCATCTGAAATCTGATGCTCTCACAGATTTGAGTCATGAAACCTGGAGCCATTTTCGTCTGAAGGGATCCAAAAAAATAGTCAGCTATGAATAAACGAATAAGCACAAAACAGACTCTTTGCATCGTTTCAACATCAGATTCACATAGACTATAAAGTGTAGTGCATCTAGGTGAAGAGGTATTCTCACTGTCTCATCAGGTGCACAAATTGGGTGCACTTCGTTGTTGACTGACACGAAACCAAAGCACTGTAGAGCTGAATACTTATTGATCAATTAGTATTTTATTTTCCCCTTAAAAACGACAGATATGAGTTTGAGGTACCGCACATCATGTCCATTCTAAATCTCCTCATTGTGCCCAATGACTTTCAAAAGTGGTTGTTGGGTTTAACTTGATTTCTCATTACTACACGAGTGATTAATTGGCGAAGATTGCGTCACTCATAATGAGATTTAGAGGAATTTAGAAGGGCTTATTTATATAGATGATTCGAGCCTTTAGATCAACTTTTCGGGCGTCAAGGCAAGAAGAACTGAAATCTCTGAAACGTCTCAATGGAATAGCTGCAACTGCTACAGCTACTCCAACTGCAACTACTCTTAAGTAAAAATATCTTATTCCTTGATGTTGTATCTTGTACGCCACCATGTCAATTATATAACTGTCGGCTCAAAGGTAGTATTATTCTTGTGGTTTCCTTTCACGTTCATTCATATTCATGATTAGGAGTATGTACTTTGGATACTTTCACTAGGACACCCTTAGTACCTGCTTCATTCATCAGAAAAACAAGAATATGCCATAGCGTTATTGGAATTACCTCGTCCGTCTGGACTGAATGTGGTAGTCAAACAACATCCACCATTCTGTTTATAAAAGAATAGCATGGAGTCTTCTTATGGTTCGCCACTCATTAAACCAAGGTCAAATCACATTGGGTGTCTCTAAATTTTCAGACAGGAGTGAGTCAAAGACAAGTCTTTTATTGCCGTTGATATACAATTATGTGGCAAAAGTCATACCGAATAAATCTATAATTTTTACATTCGTTCACAATACCACATTCAGACATACAATCGTTACATTCATCCATACCACTTACTCGCCAATTCTCTCCAACGCCAGTGTCAGTCTTCTAGATTGGAGGTCTCCCAACTATAATTCAAAAACTCATCGACGCTATAGAATGCTTTAGATGCTAAAAAGCGCTTCAGACGAATTTTAAACGCCTTGGGCGTTTGTACGTTTTTCATGGAATCAGGCAAACTGTTGATGAAACGGACACCTGCCTGCGAGGGCAGGTGTTCATGAACCACCGTTCTGTGTTGCCCAGTACGGTAGTAGTCTCTGCCTCTCGTTTCATATTCATGCACGTCATGGTCCCTAGTCAGGGCAAATTTTGACTTACAGAATAATACTGCCTCCAAGATATAGAGACATGGCAGAGTCAACAACTGCAATTTTTTGAAAGCTGGTCTGCACGACTCTCTGAAGTTCATGTTGGCGATTGTTCTGATCGCTTTCTTTTGAAGCCTGAAAACTCTCAAAATTTGATTGTTTGAAAAAGCTCCCCACAAAATCACTCCGTAGGAAAGATGTGGGTAAATCAGGCCGTAATACGCCGCCATCAACACCTAACTTGGGCAGTATTTGGCTAAAGATCTTAAAACATAAACGCCAGATGCTAATTTTGAACAAACTGAATCAATGTGAACATTTCATGTCAAACCTCGGTCAAGGTATATTCCAAGGAATTTGGGGGAGTAAACTTCTTCTAATGTGGAGTCTCCCAGCATGACGGAAGGCCCACACCCAACGTCCATTGGCCGCAGGGCGAAATTCAGAAAATTAGATTTTGTGGAATTTGTTGTTTGGTTTAGGCTATGCAAGTGTTGGACGCAGTTGTTAAGGTCAACAAAAGCTTTTTGTTCCAAAACTTCTTTTGATTTTTCGTTAAAACAGAGAGTCGTGTCATCAGCATACTGCACGAGATTCCCGTACAGAAGTGATGACTCGATGTCATTGACATAGACCAGAAAAATGATTGGACTGAGGATGGAGCCTTGGGGAACTCCATATCTCAAATCCAATGGAGTTGAGTCTATATACTACGGTTTTCTATCATATTACAATACTTTTTAACTCCTTTCTTTTCTTGGCTAGGTTTTTAATGCATTGGCCAAATACTGTCTGCAGCCTCACTACGTGTTAAAGCGTCCTAGCTTGAGTTTTGAAAAATACCATCAGCACTGGTAACAATTACAGATTATCGTTAAGAAAACGAGACAAACAAATAAAGAAAGGACACATTAAAAAGTGAAATAATCTAAAGGACGAAATTAGTCTTTCATACGGTCGCTGAGCATATAATTCATAATATATATATATATATATATATATATATATATCTTTATATATATATATTTCTTGTGTGCTTGTGTATGTTACTGAACTCCTCCTAAACGGGTGGACCGATTTTAATGAAACTTTTTGTGTGTTTTTAGGTGGATCCGAGAATGGTTTAGATTCACAATTCGGTCCAATTTAAATAGTTTATTTAATTAATTTTTAATAATAAATTGTTGTTGATGTTGGAGTGTTTTACATTGGATCCGCCAGACTGCGCTACGAACGCACGTAATGCAAAGTGAACTGATACTTAACAGCTGTGAATATTTTCAGCTGAAGTTCATCAAAGAGGCAGAAACATTTGTTCACATTTAAAATTTAGAAAGTTCATATTTTAAATTTGTAAAGTGCTTGATCAGTAGTGTAATGCAGATTGCAAAGATGAAGTTTTCCCAATAATTGTTCTACGTAAACATTATAATATTACAACACAGCCATAATGTTTTTCTATTTTAATTCCAGGTTTTCCCGACAGTTTGTGCTGCTATCAAATTTGTGTGTTGTGTTGTATCATCGTGTAATTATTGTGTGAGTGCTAATTGTTATAATACATTAATAGAGATTGAAGATGTTTGAAGTGCATAAAAACTATAGTTATTTATTAAAGTTATTGAACTCATTTTGCAAATTTATTGAAGTGAGTATATTGGTCGCATACCTCAAATAACCTAAGAAGCATATAAATCAAAAGGTTGTGTTTCTATGTGTGAATATTGTTAACAGTTTGGATAATCAAGTTTTAAACTAATTGGATTTAAAATAATTTGTTGTAATTTACATTGTTTAATCTGCAGTCAGAATTGGTCACGTAAGTTCAAATTAAGTAGCATACAAATCACATGTGTGAATAACTACTTATTGTTAATAGTGTAGGAATTGGTTTTAAATTAAATTCTGTTGGCCAGTTCCGATATTATACTGTAATTTTAAATTACTAATTTTATAACAAGTATATTTTTTTAATTTACAACTTAATTTATCGTAATGCTATTGAATGTACAATAATTTTTGTTAATCCTTCAGGAGTGTACATAAACAAATGAGATGGTTTTCCGATAGGGCTGAAGTATATTAAGTGGCCACCATCACAATCGAATTATTGATATTTATGAATAGCCTATCCAAACTACTATCCGAATTGGATTATAGTTATTTAAAGGCTGAAGTACAATAAGCAGCCACCATCACAATCGAATTATTGATATTTCTGAATAGCCTATCCAAACTACTGAATTTCATTCATTATAGTTATTTATTCGGTCAAATTTAATTATACATTTTTTTGATATTGGAGTGTTTTATATTGGATCCGACAGACTGCGCTACGACACATAATACAAAGTGAACTGATACTTAACAGCTGTGAATATTTTCAGCTGAAGTTCACCAAAGAAGCAGAAACATTTGTTTACATTTAGATTACATTATTATAAAGTGCTTGATCAGTAGTCCAATGCAGATTGCAAAGTTAAATTTTCACCAATTGTTCTATGTAAACATTAAAATATTACAACACAGCCGTACGTTTAATCAATTATAGTCTTGAAAGCATAGAATAAGCATAAACATATAAAAATAACACCATTTCTTATTTCAATATATTCTGTACTCATTTTGGAGGATAGAGATTATCCAGATATAAAATTGGAAGTTTTAGCTTTTAACTGAAATTCTTAGTAAATATTAAGTGTTGATCTTGGAAGAATGCGCTACGATCGCAGTTTCAAATGTTTCTCTATTTTAATTCCAAGTTTTCCCGACAGTTTGTGCTGCTATCAATGTGTGTGTGTTGTTTTGTAAGGTTCATGTTTCAAAAGTAAATACGGCAAATAACATTAAAATATAATAGAATGAAGTTATAAAAATTGTACTACGTGGCCGCGTTATAAGTTTATAAAGGCCAGCCAACAGGCAAAAAGAAGAAAATAAAAAATAAAACATCGTGTAATTATTGTGTGAGTGCTAAAATTGTAATAGTACATTAATAGAGATTATTGGTCGCATTACCTCAAATAACCTAAATAGCATACAAATCAAAATGTTGTGTTTCTATGTGTGAATAATGTGTGTGTGTTAACTGTTAAAATTTTAGATAATCAAGTTTTAAACTAATGGATTTACAATAATTTGTTGTAATTTACATTTTTAATCTGCAGTCAAAATTGGTCAGATAAGTTCAAATTAAGTAGCATACAAATCACATGTGTGAATAACTATTGTTAATAGTGTAGGAATTGGTTTTAAATTAAATTCTGTTGGCCAGTTCTGATACTATACTGTAATTTTAAATAACTATAATGAAATTCGGTAGTTTAGATAGGCTAATCAGGAATATCAATAGAGGTTATCCAGATATAAAATTGGAAGTTTTAGTAAAATACACTTTTAACTGAAATTCGTAAATATTAAGTGTGCAGCGAATGATCAGTTATTTTTGTGTTTATAAATAAATTGTTTTTTATCTTGGTATGTTTTAAATTGGATCCAGCAGAATGCGCTACGATCGCAGTTTCAAATGTTTTTCTATTTTAATTCCAGGTTTTCTCGACAGTTTGTGCTGCTATCAAATTTGTGTGTTGTTTTGTATCATCGTGTAATTATTGTGTGAGTGCTAATTGTAATATTAAATTAATAGAGAATCACATGTGTAAATAACTATTGTTAATATTGTAGGAATTGGTTTTAAATTAAATTCTGTTGGCCAGTTCTGATACTATACTGTAATTTTAAATAACTATAATGAAATTCAGTAGTTTAGATAGGCTAATCAGAAATATCAATAATTCGATTGAGATAGTGGCTGCTTATTATACTTCAGACCTATAGGGAATACTTTTATAGTATTTTAGATAAATTAAATTCTGTTAGCCAGTTTCGATACTATACTGTAATTTTGAATAACTATAATGAAATTTGGTAATTTAGATAGACTTCAGGAATATCAATAATTTGATTGTGATGGTGGCCGCTTATTATACTTCAGCCTTTATATAACTATAATCTAATTCGGATAGTAGTTATATAGGCTATTCAGAAATATCAATAATTCGATTATTATACTTCAGCCCTATCGGAAAATCATCTAATTTGTTTGTGTATACTCCTGAAGGATTAACAAAAGATATTGTACATTCAATAGCATTACGATAAATTAAGTTGTAAATTGAAAAATATACCTGTTATAAAATAGTTTGTTTCACCTTTTTTAACTTCAGATTAAGTAAGTTTTCATTTAAAACATCCTCTACATTTCACCTCACTCATGTTATACTCACACACTATCGGTTGGTCGAAATGTGGTTAAATGTACATGTGATGAAATTAGATATTGAAATAACTTTTTAATAGACATTTTTGTCAAAACAGCCCAGATTGTTACAGATTAATCAAAGTTTAACATTTTCGAATTAAAGACGTGTGTACAGGACAACGTCTGTCGGGTCTGCTAGTATATATATTAGGTGTTGCTACTTATATGCTGCAATATTTAACCTGTATAGTTTGACAACCTTTAGTTATCGAGAGAGAAGTGATTTGTATGGATGTATTAACCTGTTTAAAAACTATTTCATATTAAGAGTAGTTCAGTTATGGTTTAAATAATTATCTTAAAACAGTAATGTTCATAGAGACCTTAATCAACGATCATCACAAGGAACATAAATCTCTTTAATTATGTACAGGTAGACTTCATGAGTAGAACTAGAACAGAATTTACAGCAACTATACATACAGAAGCTACTCGTACAGTAATTCTTACTGAACAAGTGGGTATGAATGCCTGGTAAAGGTTTTGTGATACAAAACGAGAATGTTTTCTCCAGCATAAACGTGAAACATTCAGTAGCAATGCCTTACAGCAATACCTCAATGCAACCTTTATAATGCAAAGAGCGTACGATAAAGATATTTTTCAAAAGACGTTCATCTGAGAGCTTACCATTAAGTGACCTACTTTGAGGGAAATAGTCGCCTTGCAGAATGCGGGTTCATGTTTTACCCTGCCAAAGACGTATTTCTTCTTTATAACAAAATAGTTTATCCTGTTTGGCCACAGAATGCATAACTCTCAAACTCGGTCTTCCATCAACTATACGATACCAATTTTGCTCATAATATCTAAATACAAAAAAGAATATTTGTCATACAACATTTAAGATCTTTTATTTGTTGATTTGTTGTTTAATTTATTACAGGATGTTACCAACTTCCAACTATCATCACTGTTGCTACACACTTCAATTATAGATAATGTAATGATTTTTTCAAATCAATTTATTTGTATATTTGTTTTATTATTTAATATCTATAATTTAAAGGTATGTATTTAAGTATCATGTTATAAGTGCCATTTGTATTTCATAAATTATTTATTCACAGTTTGATAAAAATTTTTATACAGTAATATAAACAAATAAACTCCAAATGAAAATCGGTAGTACGGTGAAAACCTCACGAGTGACAAGTAACGGTAATTCGAGTATTATATATTAATAAAGACACGGAGTTATAAATAATAATAATAGTTGATGTTGTGAACCTTAACAATCCTGAATCATTCAGAAGTAAGTAGTTAGAAATGTTAATTATGTACTCACACAGTACACTAGTTATCAAAATACTTGAAATGATACACAATTGCCAAGACATACCCGGAGTACCTATCACTGCACCAATGACAGAACTGTAGAACTGTTGACAGTCTTTTCATTCGGTGCTGCAAATATGAGTTTTTGCGTATGTGCAAAGACTCTTGATTAAAAAGCCCTAAAGACTTGAAACAGCACACAGATCACATTCCTCTTAGCCAAAAAAAGCCTGTAAAAAATAAATATGAATATATTTATATTCTTATAAACTAATAATAAGAGGTACTTAATAATTATCTGAGCTTGCATAATTATCGTGATTCCAAGCTAATCATACCTAAAAACTTGGGATAAATATTTATAACAGTTTTCTAATATAATTACTGTTATAAATTCTCACAATTTAACATTATTTTAACGTTTAAATATTTGCCTCTTGATTTTAAATTGATATTATTGTTACTTATTGTTCACCTAAGCATTTGTTTATTCTGACAATCGCATTAGTCAGAACAAAAGCCAGTCTGTTTCTTTCATTGGTCTATGGTCACGATGATTAGTAGAATATGCCATATAGATTAGAAGAATATGTTACATGATGTTAAAGATTATTCAGTCTTAAAACATTTTATAAACAATAGCAGTTTCGATACTTAACGTACACGAAGTAATCATAATAGCAAATTGTAGAATATCGCATTTTTATTAAATATGTTAATTAAACTAAACCACCTTAGTCGTCATGATATAAATTATTACGCAATCACTCACATTAAAAAATATTCATCAATGTCACGAACTGACACCTGGGATATACCAGTATCGGATATCAAATCCATCAACACGGCAACAGATGGGACCAGCTTTTATTATATTTAATAGAAAGAAAATTCCAGAAGCAACACGCTTTACCATATGACATTAATATAACCTAGTCTTGGATAATTAAAACGAGATAAAATATTTCTTGAATATCATATGAAATAAGTTATAACCAAGTTGAAACGTTAATAAAATATTAATTTAAATATTAAGAACATTATATTAAATTATTTAAGGTCTTTGATTGTTCAATTTAAGTATTTGTGCTTCGTAGTACAGCTTAGTATTTTCCTCGGAACGTTATCGGCAACAATTCAATGTTTAAATATTTTCATGAAAGGTAGTATTCTATTATTTTGGCTAAAAAGGAACAACAAAGGAATACAATAAATGCAAGCATATTTTGCACAATTTAATGATCTCATTATGCATCTAATCTGCATGTCCTGCAAAGGGTACATAATGGGTTTTGTAGAATCTTTTGGCTTCTGATCGGCCTTTCTTATCAAAAAGTGATAGTCATCGCAACAGAAAACGAGTAGATACACTAGCCTCCAGAAGAAGAGTGTTTGATATGTTCTTCTTGCAACGGAGTGGTTGATTGTACACAGCTACTTCGGAGGGTCTGTTTCTTGGTGCCTGTGGAGACTACACCGAGAAAGATGGACAGGGCAGATGGACTGACAGACAGACAGACAGATAAATTCCCAACTGTAATAAGAACCTGCAATAATAGTCAACCAATAGAGGCCGAAGAAGGTCACTTGTGACACTTGTCAATTGATTCTTGAAATAGGCTGTAATTTACAAAATTAGAGACATATTGTATCTGGTAACTTATATCTTGACATCAAGCGGCCTTTCGTCACTGGAATGTTACAGGGTCTGCCTTCGTTTCAGTGCCTTGTAACTAGCTAGCACCCAGCCTCCAAACATACGGAAACTGGCAACCGTGGCAAATGCAACGTACAAAATAATTTGTTCAGCTATACATACATACGTCTAAAGTGACTGCAGGAGATGAATATGACAAATCATAATAGTTTACAATTCAATTTAAGCTATTCGCTTAGACAGATGTGTATTCTATACGATTATTAGTAAAATTAACCTCGAATATTTATTGCCCAATATGGACCTCTTACTAACCAAACCTGTACTTACTATCACACCTACTATCATTGATAGCAAGTTAATTTTTAATATAGTCCATATCAGGCGTTTTAAACGTTTGGAAATATACTGATATTGTTGAACGAATAATTAACGTTTCTCAAATGGAAAATAAATACAATATATTTAAGTTCTCCTCCTTCTCAACAACAACTGCATTTATAAACTTGTTAAAGAAAAACTATACCTTTATATTTTCTAAAAACTATTAAATATGTCAAACGAAATTCAGTGGTGGTTTCTTGCTGCTTTCAAACTAGTGTAAATTATTTTTGTTATTAAAAATGTATTAGTGTTTTATTTATTTTATTTTTGCCAAATAAATATTTTATTACATTAATTTGTTAAAATATACCAATACAATAATTTCTACAATTTGATAAATTATTTTTTCCAGATTAATTTTTCAAATTACATTCTATATAATGTATTTGTATATTTCAAACCCTTCTCTTTTGGCTAAAATATGATTGATAATTATTATGAATGAGTAAAGGCCGGGACACACATAACCGCACCGCGTCAGACACGTCAGTCGGCCGTGTGTTGGCCGTCATACGGTGAAAGAATTGCAGTGCAATTTTCAACCTGCAAGTCCATACATGTCCGCACCGACACCAGACCGTCGTGGCTTCACCGTGCCCGCACCGTCACCGATATGTGGAGTATGAATTTTGACAGGCACGGTGAGATCTACGAGCGGCATCATATGTTGTTTACTGTTGCGTTCTTCTTTTTAAAACTATTTAAGTAGTCTACCCGTTCTATTTTATTGAACTATTTACTATTAGCCTACTAAATTTACATCCTGTGTTCGCGTACAAAATAATATGTATTGATAAAAGTATTACTTTCTTACCTTAGAGTAAACTAGTCATATTTTCTTACTGTGCATATTTTATTATTACAACAAATTTCAAACCATGTTGTACATTAAGCGATTTTAAACAACTAAATTCGAATTATGAAAAATCTATAAACATTTTTCATTTATTAAAAAATTACAAGCATGTAATATTTGCGCAAAAATCTATTTTACTTTGATGTATTGAAGTTACTTGATAAATTTATTCCGGTATTTTGTAAGGGTCATATTTCTAATGTTTCTATGACATTTTTATTTGTGTATTCTTTTTACTTCAATAAAGTAGAAATACAAATATTTTATTCACAATAAGATTTTCAAGCAAGAAAAACCCATGTTAAAAATAAGTAATAATAATAATAATAATAAATCATTTATTTCCCCATAATAACAAACTGAATATTACAAATAAATATTATTGCCAGTGCTTAATAATAAATAATACTATGACATAACGTATTTACAATAGCAGTAAATCACAAATACAAACAAAATGTTTTTTACTTACTTTATTTCTAATTTATGTACTTAGAGTAATAAAATATAAAAAGTAGGTTACATCCTTTTAGATTTTTCTTTCTTTTTTTTAAATTAATAATTAGGCCAATAGATTTACGAAATAAGGGAAATTTTGGTACCCCATAAGAGGCTGTGCCTGTGTGGGGAATACTATATACAAAAAGGGTAAAAAGTAAAAATTGCAGAATCGAGCAAGAATGAAATGATAAAAAATGAGTTATTGTAGCTTATGTAGTAAATGATGTACTATTACGTTTCAAAGTTTAAACTTAGTATAACTAGTGTGCTGTATTAAACAAAAAGGATTTATGCATGATTTACAATTCAAATATTAGGCTTTACACATGTAACATTAAATATTATATAATAAATAATTATTTTATAATGCTCTAACGTCTCTATTTAAATATTATTATAACTTAGCAGACAAGACGAACCATACACTAATTTATTATCTTAAACATATACTCAATATCATTTTGACCGATCAACCATACTCTAATTTTTTTAGAAAATATATTCATGTTTCTACTATTCTTTACTAATTCTGGCAATAAATTATTTGTCCTCGGGGCTATAAAAGAAAAACATTTTGTAAAATCTGTTTTTTTGTATGTTCTCCTGTATATATATCACAAATATTTACTATGTTTTACAAATTATTACAAACGGGCTCGCAACATGGCAAAACTCTCTGGCATCACACTATAGCTCTTGGGTTTAATACAAAAAAACACCAAATATACTGTTTATAGTGTATTTGACCGAAATTCACTGCAATGAAACACAATGAACAAGAACTATAGGGATAAAAAATATAAAACCAATGATATTTACAAATTTTACATACTAGCTTATTGTACAAAGCTTTACTGTACTGTAGCATTGCAATGTTTCATTCACCACAGCGATTAATAAAAATAACAGCAATGAAATTAACAATTATCTCAAGCAATACTTAATCTTCCGAATATTTTTTAAGTATCTGACACTTCGAATTCAAAAGAAACGTGCTCTAGTACAAACAGTGAGATTGTTGCGCTCGGACTGCATACATGTGTGGCCTCACGGTAACCGAGCCGAGCCCGCACCGACACTCGGCCTACTCACGTGTTGGGCACGGTGCGGTTAAGTGTGTCCCAACCTTAAGACGTTATGTATCCGTACATGATCCGCTGGCTTGAAAAAATATAGCTATATTATAATTTTTTAATATTTAATACAGTGTCTATTTATTGTGCGTGAAGTAAAGTGTATTTCTGAGGGCTTTTGAACTGGATATAACAAGAGTTGGATCGCCAAATATTTTTATACCTTTAAAACATGGACATCACTGTAATCCAAATCAAAGCTTGGCAAGTGCTATAAGCGTAACTGCGATTGAACAATAATAGTCGTGCCATACATAGATGTACGCCAGAAAACAAACATTTAATCCTTATTTGCTTTTGTTTATATCAAAACTTATAGTTTTGCACAAGTTATGAGATTGAAATATGCAATTAATCTGCAATCTGGGATGTCACGGTAGGGTGAAGAGCTTTTTTTTGATTCTTTAATGTTTTTTTTTCTAAGTCCTAAGTTTGTTCTTATGAGAGCGTAAAAAATAGTCTAAAATAAAATTCCATTCAATTTTAAAACGTTTATTTTACAAATTCGGGTGTTATTGCTATGAATAGTCTTTATCTATTTTAAATGCATGTATTTTAAGACTATTACATTAGCCTGGTATGTTTAAACACGCGACATTTGGTTATGGTTAGTAACTAAAGATAACTCATGTTTCATTTTTCCACCTTTAGCGACTGTGTAGTGGCATTGCAGGTACCTTTAACATCCTGGTCCTTTTAAACCATTATGTTTTAACCTTTTAACGCACACTTAGCTCGTTTCAATATCCCGTTGCAGTTTTGAGTATTTTATCAAAGGGATCTTCTGGTTGTGTTATTCGGGTGTACAGTTGGAAGAGAATGGATGCACATTGCAGTTTGAGTTAAGCCGGTGTATAAAATGCTATGCCAATCCATATTTCATACATTTAATGAGAATAAGAGGGAATGCAGCTTTTACTAAAGGGAGAGTGTGGAAGGAGAGATCAGAACCTTACAGAAACAATAAACCAACAGTAGTTGGAGAATGTATCTGTATGGTAGTTACCGTAATCAACATCTTACATTTATTGTTGGTTTTATTAATTACTTAAACATATTTAGATAACTTTACCTTATTTGTGTGCAAGGTATAAGAGAACCAGTGACTTAGTTAGACTTATCACAACAATCTATTATATTACTGATCATGTACAAAAAGTAAACATCGAGCATGTAATGGTGTGTGTTTTAATAAGTAAAAATTGTTGTATTGTTTTTGTTGCCGAAAAATATTTTGTACACTAAATATGATCTTGTTTATATTTGAAATATGAGCTTCGTCCTGTATTGACAAGTTCTAATCTCAATAGATGGTGAACCTATTCATTCCGAAACGATAAAAAAACTAAATTCCGTTTTTCCTATCCCTGCAATTTAAACCGTAAACCCTTAGATTATTATTTTCCAAAAATAAATATCCAAATAAAATTGTTGTGATAAAAGTATTTTCACATACAATTTCTTATATATTGATAAAACTTTGTAGGACACATTGTATACAATTATTTACCATAATTATCTATTGTATTTCAACACTTTAGGTACTAAAAATGTTGCCATGGGGGAGCGAGATCAATTTAAACCCACCCAGCATATAGTACAATATAGTTATTTTTCGGGGTACAGTAATACAGCAAATAAGCAATATAAATATGTATGTATGTGTATTTTAATGTAGTCTGTTGTTTTGTATACAAAGTAAAAATGTAATTCAAAAACTTTGTAATAAATGATAAACAAGAAAAGAAATTAAATTTTCGTAACCCATAAAAAAGTGGAGAACAAATGGTTGACTCTGAGATGAAGGGTGGGATTGTAAGTAGGGATAGGATAGGGTAGTGTAAGATAAGTAGGGTTTGGAGTAGACTACCCCCAGATCTAGCACTAAGATGGGCTCTTATGGAGTTATTTTAACACGGGCTCTTACGGCGTTATTTTAGCATTGTCTCTTATGGGAGATACATTTGGGTATTTCCTAACCACAGACTTCCTGGTTTCTGGCAAATTATCTTAACCCCAGACTTCCTCTTGTCACCTATCTTAACCCAGACTTCCTGTTTATCACACACCTCTGACTTTCTGTACCACGGCCGTAGCCGACGCCTACTGAACCAAACCTCGTGCGTCTGGACACCCGCACACTGCCCATGTCCGATATGGATCCGTGCGTATCGCTCATACCTATTACATAACCTTTACGTGTGCATACACCTTTCGCTACCCGCTTTCGTCCGTATTTCTAACCGCCCCTCCGACTGTCTTACGCTGTTAGCCCCTGATTTCTAACAAACCAAACTTTACGTAAGCCTACGCTTACAGCCTGCGCGTCTTAAGGCTCACGATAGCTTAAGCATATGGCCTACACTTTACCGATCACTTTCCTAAATCATTAGTCTGCCGGGACCCTAAAATTATAGACAATAGATGATGTGGGTTAAGATGGGAGGCGGAAAAATGAATATAAGTGTTGGTGTAACAGGCATGTAAGGATGTAAGCGTGAGTGCGTGGGTATGTTTGAAATATACTGGAAGCATATGGGTTTGTTTGGACAAGTATATAGCTAGTATGATTGTATGTATGTATGTTTGTTGGCTTGTAAGTATGTATTAGGAAATAAGTAATATAGTTTGAGCGAGTTTTAGTTTTTGTGTACATGTGTGTGTGTGTGTGTGTGTGTGTGTGTGTGTGTGTGTGTGTGTGTGTGTGTGTGTGTGTGTGTGTGTGTGTGTGTGTGTGTGCGTGTGCGTGTTTGTATGTGAATTTTTAGTGTGTGTGTGTCTTCTGGGGGAGGTCATGCGAGACTAATACGTTGATACCATAAATATAGATAACAACCCTCGATGATAAGGAATGTTGGATTTTGTACGTAGTTTTTCCGATGTCCGTCTGTTAACTAAGAGTTGCACCAAGGCCTGTCCGTGGCCTTGATCTCCGACGGTCGTTTTGTTCTTCTAATAATTATTTCTATTCACTTACTTCATCTAGATACATTCTCACTTTAGTTTTAGTTTTCATTCTATAAAACATTATTTTTCTTTATTTTGTTTTACTTAATTTGCTTTAAGATATAACACAATTTTTGCGGTTTGAAATACCAATCGAGTACTTTGTGGTGACTCGTTCTCACGCACATGCTTTAGTAGCCCATGTGAGAATATTTCTGAAATAATTAAATTAGAAATATAAATTTATTTTACACGGTATACGTTAAAAACCAAATATTCATTGTAATTGTATATTTTTAGACAATGGATATATTAATATAATTATATCATTTGTAATTTGTTTTTGGAGAATAAACGATTTTGATTAGATTTGAATTTGAATGCGAATATTGGGTTTAGCTCCAGATCACCTCCTTCTTACGTACATCATCTAAGACCTGATGCTGTCGTAGACTTGACTCCTGAAATCTGAAGTCATGTTCACCTAAAGGGATCCAAAAACTGTCTAAGTTATCTAAAAGTTAAAAAGTATTGGAACATAAAATCTATTTGTGTTCTAATGATAAAGATACGACACACCTATACTAGTATAAAACCGCTCCAATTTAGTAATATGAGGTTATTATCTTGAATTAAAATTCATGATAGCGTCTAATATTTGGTTTAGAAAAAATAGTCTGACCTGTTGTGTTTTGTGAAGAAAACAGGATTTCCGTTTATGTTCCATCGACCAGTGATACAAAGAATCAGTACCACTACGTTTAGAAATCTGCAATCTAATGTATTCCTCAGGTAAATAATTAATCTACCACATAACTGCAATCTACATTAAAATTAACAATTCATACCAGAGCGTTGTTACACGCAAAAGTCGGGATTTCTAAACAACCAAACTGTGTGTCAACTCCATATAGACTAACTCTGAAAAATGCACTTACAATAATAATAACAAAACATTAATTATAACTGAATTAAAGAATATAGTTAACAGTAGGTATGCACTTACCGACCTACCACAAAGAACTGACCAGAAGCTGATAGTAAATGGCTATCGTCACGGCAGCAAAAACAACGGTAGGCTATTGTGTTTATTAACTTTTTTTTATCTATAAACTTAAATATAATGATCTGAAACATAATAATACATTTATCAATGAATTTTAGCAAAGATTTAACCCACAGAGCTTATTTTATTTGGAGATGTGTGGTAAACTACTTTATGAGTTGTGAGTCCTTCATGTTTATCTTAAAAGCGATTGGCTTATGTAACACAAGAACAATAAACCCATTCTGTTATGGCAATAATTTTTTCATACATATGGTACGATTTGGGGTTTTCTATTACCTGTTTTATGAGTCCATATTTTTAGTTGGAATAAACTCTCTGGCATTCCACATTTAGCTCTTGGGCTCTTAATACAAAAAAACAACCACAATATACTGTTTATAGTGTATTTGACCGAATTCACTGCAATGAAACTCAATGAACAGAACTATAGGGATAAAAAATATAAAAAACCAATGATATTTACAAATTTTACATACTAGCTATTGTACAAAGCATTCTGTAGCATTGCAATGTTCTTTCACCACTCAGCGATTTTAATAAAATAAACCGCAATGAAATTAACCAATTATCTCAAGCTATACTTATCTTCCGAATATTTTTTAAGTATCTGACACTTCGAATTCAAAAGAAAAACGTGTCTAGTACAAACAGTGAGATTGTTGCGCTCGGACTGCATACTGTGTGGCCATCACGGTACCGCGCCGAGCCCGCACGACACTCGGCCTACTCACGTGTTGGGCCACGGTGCGGTTAAGTGTGTCCCAATTAAGGACGTTATGTATCCTTACATGAACCGCTGGCTTGAAAAAATTCGCTATATTATAATTATTTAATATTTAATACAGTGTCTATTTACAATTATCTTTACATACGAATATTAAAACATATGTCAAAATCACATTATAAACACTGCTATTTAACTCCAAAAAAAAACACCCCATAAACCCCCCTTTCCCACACTTAACTCCCCCACCCCTCAATTCAAGATACACAACTTACCATATAAATAACCACAACCAACTATATCTCTACCACTAATAACTCTCCCCCCAAACCAACAAAATAAAATAAACCCACCCCCAACACTAAATTCCCCCCTAACATCTCCAATCCCCCATCCCAACCAATCCCCAATTTCATCCTTACTAAAACCTATCCCCCCCCACCCCCCCACCCCCCCCCCCCCCCCCCCCCCCCCCCCCCCCCCCCCAACCCCCCCCCCCCCCCCCCCCCCCCCACCCCCCCCCCCCCCCCCACAACCCCCCCACCCCCAAACCACCCAACCCCCAAAAAACCCCCCACACCCCCTACAACACCCACCCCCCAACCACCCAACCCCCCCCAAAACCACACAACCACCCCCCCACCAAACACCCCAAAACCCCCCCCACCCCACTCCCCACCCCCACCCCTCCCCCAAAAACCACCCCTACACAACAACCACACCCCCCCCCAAAACCACACACCCCACACCATTCCCCACCCCCACACACCCCCCCCACCACCACAGTTTTTTTGTTCTTTAATGGTTTTTTTTCTTAAAGTCCTAAGTTTGTTTTATGAGAGGTAAAAAAAATAGTCTAAAATAAAATTCCATTCAGTTTTTAAAACGTTTATTTTACACATTCGGGGTTATTGTTATGAATAGGTTCTTTATCTATTTTAAAATGCTATGTATTTTAAGACTATTACATTAGCCTTGTTTGGTTAAACACGGCGACAATTTGGTTATGGTAGTAACTAAAGATACTTCATGTTTCATTTTTCTACCTTTAGCGATGTTGTAAGTGCATTGCAGGTACCTAAACATACTGGTCCTTTTAAACCATTATGTTTTAACCTTTTAACGCATACATAGCTCGTTCAATATCCGGTGCATTTTGAGAATTTTATCAAAGGGATCTTCTGGGTTGTGTTATTCGGGTGTACAGTTGGAAGAGAATGGTATGCACATTGCAGTTGTTGATTAAGCCGGTTGTTATAAAATGCTATGCCAATCATATTTCATACATTTAATGAGACTAGAGGGAAAGGCAGCTTTTACTAAAGGGAGAGAGTGGAAGGAGAGATCAGAACCTTACAGAAACAATAAACCAAAAGTAGGTTGGAGATTGTATCTGTTGGTAGTTACCGTAATCAAACATCTTACATTTTATTGTTGGTTTTATTAATTACTTAATCATATTTAGATAACTTTACCTTATTGTGTGTTGGCAAGGTATAAGGAGAACCAGTGACTAGTTAGGACTTATCAACAACAATCTATTATATTACATGGTCACATGTACAAAAAGTAAACATCCGAGCATTGTAATGGTGTGTGTTTTAAAAGTTAAAAATTGTTGTTTCGTTTTTGTTTGCGAAAAAATATTTTTTACACTAAAATAGATCATGTTTATATTTGAAAATAATGAGCTTCGTCCTGTATTGGACAAGTTCTAATCTCAATAGTAGTGTGATTCTGATTCATCCGAAACGATAAAAAAACTAATTTCCGTTTTTCTATCCCTGCAATTTAAATTGTAAACCCTTAAATATGATTTTCCAAAAATAATATCCCAAATAAATATTTTTTGTGATAAAAGTAATTTCACATCCAATTATTATATATTGATAAAACTTTGTAGGCCAAATTTGTATACAATTATTTACCTTAATCTATTTGTATTTCAAACACTTTAGGTATGAAAATTGTTGCCATGGGGGAGCGAGATCAATTTAAACCCACCAGCGATATAGTACAATATAGTTATTTTTCGGGATACAGTAATACAGCAAATAAGCAATATAAAAATGTGTATGTATGTGCTATTTTTAATGTAGTCTGTTGTTGTGTATATAAAGTAAAAATCTAATCAAAAACTTTGTAATAATATGGACAAAGAAGAAAAAAATTATATTTTCGTAAACCCATAAAAAAGTGCGTGAACCAAATGGTTGACTCTGAGGATGAAGGGTGGGATTGTAGTAGGGATAGGATCAGGGTATTGTAAGTTAAGGTAGGGTTTGGAGTAGAATACCCCCAGATCTAGCACTAAGATGGGCTTTATGGAGATATTTTAACACGGGCTATTTTGGGCGTTATTTTGCATTGTCTCTTATGGGAGATACATTAGGGTATTTCCTAAACCACAGACTTCTGGTTTCAGGCTACTTATCTTAACACCAGAACTTCATCTTGTCACCTATTCGTAACCATGACATGCCTGTTATATCACACTCTTGACTTTCTGTACCACGGGACCGTAGCCGGACGCCTACTGAACCAACCCTCGTGCGTCTGGACACCGCACACTGCCAGGTCCGATACGGATCCGTGCGTATCCGATTTACCTAATTACATAACTTGTTACGTGTGCATACACCTTTCGCTACCCGCTTTCGCCCGTATTTTTAACGCCCCCTCCGACTGTCTTACGCTGTTAGCCCCTGATTTTCTAACAAACCAAACTCATTTACGTAAGCCTACGCTACATTCTGCGCGTCTATGGCTCCCGGATAGTTTAGCATTTGGCCTAACACTTTACCGATCACTTTCCTAATTATTAGTGTGCGGGACCCTTAAATTTATAGACAATAGATGATGTGGGTTAAAGATGGGAGGCGGAAGGAAAAACTGAATATAAGTGTTGGTGTAAACAGGCTTGTATGGATGTAAGCGTGAGTGCGTGGGGTATGTTTGAAATATCTGGAAGCATATGGGTGGTGTTTGGACAAGTATATAAGCTAGTATGATTTGTATTTATGTATGTTGGCTTGTAATGTAATGTATTAGGAATTAAGTAATATGTTTGAGCGAGTTTTAGATTTTTTTTTGGGTGTACATGTGGTGTGGTCGTGTTGTGTGTGTGTGTGTGGTGTGGTGTGGTGTGTGTGTGGTCGTGTGTGTGTGTGTGGTTTGTGCGTGTGCGTTGTTTGTATGTGAATTTTAGTGTGTGAGTCCTTAAGGGGGGAGTGAGAATGTCATGCTAGACTTAATACGTTGATACCATTAAATATAAGTATAACACCCTCGATGATAAGGATGTTGGATTTTGTACGTAGTTTTTCCGATGTCCGTCTGTTAACTAAGAGTTGCACCAAGGCCTGTCCGTGGTCTTGATCTCCGACGGTCGTTTTGTCCTTCTAATAATTATTTCTATTCACTTACTTCATCTAGATACATTCTCACTTTAGTTTTATTTTGCATTCTATAAAACATTATTTTTCTTTATTTTGTTTTACTTAATTTGCTTTAAGATATAACACAATTTTTGCGGTTTGAAATACCAATCGAGTACTTTGTGGTGACTCGTTCTCACGCACATGTTTTAGTAGCCCATGTGAGAATATTTCTGAAATAATTAAATTAGAAATATAAATTTATTTTACACGGTATACGTTAAAAACCAAATATTCATTGTAATTGTATATTTTTAGACAATGGATATATTAATATAATTATATCATTTGTAATTTATTTTTTGAGAATAAACGATTTTGATTTGATTTGAATTTGAATGCGAATGTTGGGTTTAGCTCCAGATCACCTCCTTCTTACGTACATCATCTAAGACCTGATGCTGTCGTAGACTTGACTCCTGAAATCTGAAGTCATGTTCACCTAAAGGGATCCAAAAACTGTCTAAGTTATCTAAAAGTTAAAAAGTATTGGAACATAAAATCTATTTGTGTTCTAATGATAAAGATATGACACACCTACACTAGTATAAAACCGCTCCAATTTAGTAATATGAGGTTATTATCTTGAATTAAAATTAATGATAGCATGTAATATTTGGTTTAGAAAAAATAGTCTGACCTGTTGTGTTTTGTGAAGAAAACAGGATTTCCGTTTATGTTCCATCGACCAGTGATACAAAGAATCAGTACCACTACGTTTAGAAATCTGCAATCTAATGTATTCCTCAGGTAAATAATTAATCTACCACATAACTGCAATCTACATTAAAATTAACAATTCATACCAGAGCGTTGTTACACGCAAAAGTCGGGATTTCTAAACAACCAAACTGTGTGTCAACTCCATATAGACTAACTCTGAAACATGCACTTACAATAATAATAACAAAACATTAATTATAACTGAATTAAAGAATATAGTTAACAGTAGGTATGCACTTACCGACCTACCACAAAGAACTGACCAGAAGCTGATAGTAAATGGCTATCGTCACGGCAGCAAAAACAACGGCAGGCTATTGTGTTTATTATCTTGTTTTTATCTATAAACTTAAATATAATGATCTGAAACATAATAATACATTTATCAATGAATTTTAGCAAATATTTAACCCACAGAGCTTATTTTATTTGGAGATGTGTGGTAAACTACTTTATGAGTTGTGAGTCCTTCATGTTTATCTTAAAAGCGATTGGCTTATGTAACACAAGAACAATAAACCCATTCTGCTATGGCAATAATTTTTTCACACCTATGGTACGATTTGGTGTTTTCTATTACCTGTTTTATGATGTCCATATTTTAGTTGGACTATAACCAATGTTGCAAATCTTTTGCTCACACAATTAAGTTTGTATGAAATGCCGTTTCCTACGTTTACATTTATTTCGGTATATAATTATGTTTGTACACATTCTGTTTAACTGAAAGGTACATCTTACAGGTCACCATTTATTAAAGTAAATATATGGGTCAGATCTTGTACCGGTTTTACTTTGACTTTTTATAAATTGTTTGTCATACTTCCTTAAACATTGCACATCGGAAAGTACTTCAGGTGACTATCCTTTACCATAAGTGTTATATTCACACTGTCTATCATTGAATTTATGACCTTACAATTAATAATTTTGCAGTGATTAAAGTTCTGACCTTTACATTTTTAGGAATTAGGTTATTTCTAACACGTGCATAAACAATGCCGATGATTAAATTCCTAACATAAAATTTAAAACGATCTGTTTAGAAATATTAACCAAATCTCTTAATATAAACAATACACATACAAATACAATGCTATGATACATTAAATTGTAAATTACCTACAACTATATTATATTCTTCTTTATAATGGTTTAAAATATACTAACAATGAAATAATAAAAAAATATTGTAGTATAAAAAAATATAAAATATTACTAATGTAACTATTTAGTATACTATAAAGTTTTGCATAGTTTTACTGACTGATCATACTCGTATATAATTTTGTTTTGTTTTATATACTTCAACGTGCTCTCATTAATGATGTTCTGAATAAATGAAACTTATTTGATGAAAATTAATATGACTTTTTTGCGAAAAATACAAGTGAATAAATATGATATGATGAATTTGAAGAGGTTCATCATAAATTGACTGACAGTTTAAGCGACACTAGGCACCACTATATTAAGAAGAATAATAATTGATGACATAAATAAATATATATATAAAGTGTTTTTGTTTATTATGCACCTTACTGATCTAACTCATGATTTCATTTAGTATAATTTATACCTAACAATTAGGATGTATGGTAAGACTACCATAAAGAATTATTACTAAAATAGAAATAGTTTCTTTGTTAAGTGTTACATAAACTTAACTTGATATTAATCTAATTAAGTTCATAACAGGATGCATTAATAACTATTCCGTCACACGTTCGAAATATACAATCTCCACACTTAAAAGTGACGCTTTATATAACCCAAACCAATTGTTTTCATTGTGAAATTAAAATATTCATCGTCATAGAGTAAAATGCATTTAACTCCAGATGGCGCTTCATACGAGCCTTGAATTGTTTCGAATCGCTCAATTATTTGCCAGCCTGGGGAGCCTATTGATTAGTCTGACGCCAACATGTTCTGACAAGTATTCGGAAACTGTCAACCGGTGGCTTCAATCCGATCGTTCTCCACACCCCTTATCTCGTAGTGGTGGGCATTCCTTGGACCACGTCACATGAAAATGGCTTTTCCAAAATGCCGGGACTAAACAACGGCAGAAATCCAGCTCCTTAAACATCTTTTCGTGACTCTAAGAAATTTAAAATTATTATATCTATTGTTTAAGTTTGAATCCTTGAAATTATATCTAGGATATCTTCTCCAAAGTCTCATCCTGAACGAAAAAATATGGGCATGCAACGTCATAGTATTGGGCCTGTAACACTTTAAGGTTTGTAGTTTTTGATAATTTATCTAAAGCAAACCTAAACACCGTACGATAGGCAAAGGGAAGCACTGTCCACGTGATCGTCTGAGATTCGATCCAGATGCATTCTTAAAGGCTTAGTAGGATTAGTACCTTGAGAATTGCATAAGAAAACTCAATAAATAAAAAATCCCTTCTTTAAGAACGTTTCTTAGTTACTGTTGTTCATAGCCGCTCGTGATTATTGAATAACTTACACATCTTCAATAAAACAACACACAATTTGTTACTAATTCACATTAAAAGTAACAAATAAAATATGTATTTAGCTATAAATACATATTTATTAAATATGTATTCAACAAAAATTACTGTTAAAATAGCCCCAAATTTAGACTAGAAACTTCACCCACTAAAGACACTCACGGATGCTGTTATACAATGCGGGATAAAAATAAGAAATACCTCTCCCTCCGCGTTCCTGTTTCAAATACTTACTACTGTTCACGGTTTTATTGAGAATTCTTTCACTGCTCTCTGAGGTGTGTGATAGTGTAAAATAATAGGTAAGAGTTACTAAATAAGGCAGAGAATAACAATTTATATTTGAGTAACGGAAATATCAATGACACAAATTCTGAATTCACTTATCTATTGATGTTTAGTGTACAGTTACATCGTGATATTTTTATGATTATCTAATTGTCTTAGAATTCAAAAATAAAAATATAAGTAAGATATTTTAACAAATAAGTTATAATTACTGTTAAAATATGTCTGCAATGTCTAAGAACTTACAGGACTCACTGCTTAGAGTATGGTTAGTTCATTTATATAAGGAGATGTTTTTCAATTACTTTGGCACAAAATTTCCGGTTGTAAAACAAGCACTCGATGTGGATGAATCATTGAGCTAATATGTTTTAATGCTAGTGTTTTTGCAACGTGATAAAGAAACTAACATAAGATATTTCTCTTATTACTTTCTCTTTAATTTCTCATAGGATTGGGCTTTTTACAATAATAATGCATTTGTTTCTTAATATCTATAGTCCAGTTTCCAGAGTTTAGCAAATCCCAAATATTATTCTAGCATTAGTTACATAGCCAATTCAAATTTTTATTTTCTGAATATCGATGGGAGAAAATATTATTCCAAAACATGTTATGATAAGCATATTCTTAATAAAATACCTCAAATCTCCAGTATTAGGACGATTATTATTCTACATATAAACCCATATAATTGAATCGTCCGCATGAAAATTTAACATAAAATCAAATATCTCTATTTATACCACGCGATGTTTTATCAAGAATGTTTTCACGAACGTGCTTTTATGAATGAAAAAGTTACGCCAGGAAAACAGCCATACACCGAGTTGTTGAATGTTGAGAGCCAGTATTTAACTAACCTGAAGGTAATAACAACAAACATTCTTGAATGATGTTTTTAGTTTACTATATGCAGATGTTTCTCAGCTTAGTAACCCTTAGTAATTACACAGAATTAAATATTTACGGACAATCTCACAGGGATAAACGTATGGTTAAGACCACGTTATACTTTCTGTCTACTGGATATCTTCAACTATACCGGAAGTGGGGTTTATTAGCTCAGCACATATAAAATAAAGATTACTTACTATGACTGTGAAATATTCAATACTTATAATTTTTACAGAGTAGGACAAGTTTTGTTTTACAATGTAATACAATATTTACTATATGTTTAAAACTGTAAAATAATTGTACATGATGCATGAAGTGTTGTTATAATATATATATATATTATAATAATCACAAACGTAATAGCCTTATATATTCTGATATTCATATGACATTGCACATTAGAATGAACAAAAGGTGCAACGATACTGATCTTAAAATTAAATCCAATCCTATTTTGACGCATGTAATCAAGCATAGCATAACATTTTATTAGTGATTTTCTTTCATGGGTATCAAGAAAATAAAAATGTACTAACACTGTGGTTAATAACTTAGAAATAGCTTATAAAAGGTTTTTAATAAACTAATCATTCTGGTGGTTTAAATAAATGGACAACTATACAGAAAACGTTTACAATTTAAATTATATTACATATAAAAATTTACATATAAAATGATTTTATAAATTAATATTCCTTGTGAGGAGTAAAATTTTTGACGCTTTGTCAATAAAAAAATTGTTTTATTTAACATATAATATTTGTATTAGTTTATATATATATATATGTATATATATACACATATATATAGTGTTATGTCATATATACATAAATTTACATATCCCTCAATGAATCAGTTTTCACTTACAGCATAATCTACTTTTTCATTCATCGTATGCGCTTATAAACTTGGCGCATACGATGAAAACACGAAATATTGGAAGATATAAATATAAAGTTAATATTTGAAGACCGGAAGTCACTAAGGAACAATCATTGACGCTATCCTGCCATCAAATATTTATCTTGTTAAAGTACACCCAGAGTAGATTGACGAGGATTACTTGCAGTATTTTGTCTTCAATTCTCATTAACTTAAATAACCCGTTCCTCCAACAAACCAAATCAATAAGTGATTGAGTTACTTCCAGATTTAAGTCACATACAGCTTACAATTGGCTCCCAATAAATACAATTTTTTAAATCTACTCATATTTTATAATAACTTGAAATAAATCTTAAACAATATTAAAATACATAATATTGTAAACTTTAATTATTTATTATCTAAAATTTCTATTAATCTCTAGTCCCGCAAAATGCATTGTCTCACCCATAATGCATATCAGTTCAATATATATATGACAATTACCACTCACTGATTCACTTACAAATCTCGAAAACGACAATCTGTGATTTCAACTTGGTATGTTCCTCTTAATATATACGTGCTGGGGTTTAAAAATTGATTAGTGCTACAAATTAAATATAGCTGTTTGTCCATGACGACTCTAAACTCTTAATTTAAGCACTGTCATGGAAACTTATATACCAAACAGGGGTTTTTTACACCTAGTAGAAATATCTTGAAATTAAAAAAAAGACTTACAGATCAATAAAATTTTAAAGCATGAAATAGCGGGAAAGAGTAAATTAATTACTCTCCCTCCACAAACATTATGCTTCGAGTTTATTTTTGGACTACTTTTATATTGAGGAGACATTTTAAATCTAAAAAAATAACACGAAACTCTATTAGCATGTTGTCAAATTCTATAAAAAAAACAGTGCAAACTTAATTACTTATTTCCTCTTTGTTTGATTACTATAAATATTTTGAGACTAACAGCGCTTACGCAGCTGAAAATTCTAATGTGTATCCGTGATTATCTAGATGAAAACTAAAACACAGTATTAAGAAATTTATCTTTAAAACAATATAAATTTTGGTTTGCTTAGACATAAAATTGGTGTCTTTTCACTATATGGCTGGTTTTTTGCGAAAATTACATAATAAAAATCACTATGAAACTTGTCCATCTAAACCATCATCGTGCAGTTTAAATAAGAATGGTTATTGCTCTAAAGCCCTAAACTTAAACACCAGGTACCATCTAAAGCTGAAAAGCTTGGTAATATTTCATTTTATGTCGTTGTTGTACAATTCGGCATAGGCAACTATTTCATAATACAGAGGTATGAGTTGTGTGTGTTAATGAGTCGGCGAAGGCCTGCCACGATTGCCTCTGTGAGATACAAACATACGACGGGCTGTAGTTATCTTTATCCAGTAATTTTCAAGATTTTCCGAAGTAGGCCTACTTTTAAATATTATAAGGTCTCTTCGCCTATCTCTTAGAACTTTGGTGCACTTCTATGTCCACCAAGGACTAAAGTTCCGCTTCGGTGATACAAAAGATTATGGTATACTGTCTGTTAATATGGATTTATTTATATAGTCCTAATATTTTGTTACTGATTGCTATAGCTATATATAATGGAAATTATATATCCGGTGTATTTTGTTTATCTATAGATGTGCTCCAACTTGAATTTTAATATCCCATGTAGCCTCATATTTCTCCGCGCAAAACGTCCTGGACATTATGAGGATAGGAAAATGATTACTTTCAGGTAGGACCGAAACTACCTGCCACTCCAGCCTCCAGCCTCACATAGACAGTTCAATGGCAGACTAAGACATAGTTCAGGGGCATCAAATTTGTAGAGGTGCCGTTATTTAGGATTACCAAGATAAATTGATCACATACGCTGTTAACTAGGCCACCCCTTTTGAAATGGTATTAAGCCCTACAAGTGATGGTAAGCATAGAAATTGCCACCCAGCAGAAAGGAAGACGGAAATTTATTTATCAGGTATGATAGATCGTGCATGTCAAGGACATATGGAAGTGAAGGGAGTTATTGGAAGTAAATAGTTAATGTAATAGAAGCTGATATTGTGATGTAGGAGGCATGGAGAGAAGTATTTAAGTTTTCCTCCGACGTGTCTATTGCTTCATCCACGCAAATAGCAGTACCCCCACAGGTGTTACCATCATTGGGGTTCTCATAACGTTGGATTTTGTATCCCTTGAAGGTATAAGGAGTCACCCAGTGTAGTCCTTGTTCTTGGATGCATATAATATTGGCTTTTATTCTTGAACTTTTTTCATGCCATCCTCAAAAATGCTCGAGTGAGATGAAATACCTGATTGCTTAGAGGTGTTTGGTACTTCTTGCTTCCGCCTTCAGATTTAGGTTTTCATACTTTGCTTTAGCTTTTTGCTTAGAGAACATTTCACTGGTGTTTGGGGCTGTTGGCTTGGTTTTACTTGGGAGTTTGGTTTTACAGTTCGGTTCTTTTGATTTTGGGATTTATGGCTTTGTACTTCTGGGCTTTCTAATACCTTTGTTGTAGATGGATTTGCAGTGACGCACGTAAACTAGTAGAGTGAAGTTTAATGACGTCAGTCTTTCATTCCATAAAAATTTTGACCGTTGTTTCTGACAAAAACAGTGTTTACAAGAAGAAGCGAAGGGGGTCTGCAACGTGTGCATAAGACGTACGTCCTCGGTTATTTTAATTTTATTCTACTCCATTTTTTGAAGGCGTAGTCAAATAATAATTTACTTATGGTTGCTATTTTTTTTCTTCTAGTTATGTTTTGCAGTATCGTAAAGCTGCTGAGTGCTGCACCTTTGAATTTACACAAAAGGGTTTAAATCGATAGGTTTTATCGTTGTGATCTTCCTTGCCACACTGTGTGAATGTCTGGCTGGAATGGCCAAATCTCATGCTTTTAAAACGTCTTTCAGGGTTTCTACATAGAAGCGGATAATATCAGCTATCTTTTAATGGTTTCCAGGGGATGAGGGAAATTGAAAGTTAGAATATATGCCTACGAGTGAAAATTTCAGTAGATCCCTCTTTACGTGTTATTCTTTTTCCACCATGTCTAGATCACTTTAAAGAAGCTCCCGACAGAAAACGATTCCCTTAGACGAAGTTAGGGTACTATGGGTTTGGACTTAAACTTTATATTGGTAGTATAATAACATACGCTTCAGCAATGGACTTCATTGTTTGGCTTTAGATGCTAATACCAAGATGAAGTTTTTAATGGATTTCGGCTGACCACCTGCTTCAACTACCATTTAATCAAGGAGCTCGCCTTGGAAAGAGGTTTAGCGTATTCCCTTAACTTCAATATCAGAAATAGTTTTGTGGTATAAATACATATATGAGATCCCTTCTCAAATAATAACCCTAATCAATTTGTTTTTTTTGTCTGCACAGCATTTTGTTATACAACATGATTAAAAATAATAATAACGCATAATGGGAGACTTACTATCGAGTTGCATTCTTATACATTATACTTTAAATAATTATTAATTCAAGTAAATCTTAGAGGCTCCTACTGAATAATCTAATATTAATAAATACACTACAGGTGAATAGCAATAATCTGTATGCATGTTTGGAGCGAAGGCTGGATTGTAATCAGACTCTCTTGTTAAAATGAACCGTGCTTAATATTCTAGTAACAATATCGTACCTTGCGTAGATTTGGCATAGAAATTTTCTTAATTTTTACAATTTACAAGTATTAAAGTGAAACACATATTCCACATATTCGAAGTACTTACCAATAATTAACTTATCGTTTACTAATTTGAACGAGAACGTCGACGCTTTACAAAAATGTTGAACTTGCTCTTAACTGATTGGGGTGCAGATGGAGATATTTCAGAGGTGGTATTTCACCTGAAAACTCTGCCATTAATATTATGACCAACATGAAGAACATAGTTTTGCGTTCAATACAATTCAATATATTAGGGTACGAGATTGTAGTAATAATACATATAATAAGTCTGCTTTTGTTATTTTGAACAAATATATATATATATATATATATATATATATATATATATATATATATATATATATATATATATATATATTTGTTCAAAATAACAAAAGCAGACTTATTATGTATATATATCGTTTGTTTCGAAATTTATTTCATCTCTACATTTATGTATAAATAAGAGCGATAAGTTTAATAATTACTGGTTTATTATTATTTTTTAAAGTTCATTTTACAGGAATCTATAATATTCACAGTTTTTAAAGTCCAGAAATTGAACAAATATCAATTCTTGTATCTATGCTATTTTAATTTCATACAAGTAAAAAAAGGACAAATATTTCGAGAACACCAGAGGATCATGGCTAGTTAGTCTATATCCTTCTAAAACTTTCTTGGTCATACTCAGAATTTGGGTTGTTTTACTGATTTGTTTTTGTAATGTTTTTAATAAATTTTAATATAACCTGAGAATGCAAAGGGGGTTAAAGAGTAAAGGAAAATGTAATGGTCGAGGAACTCTTTGCATCGTTTCAACATTAGATTCACCTAGACTACAAAATGTAGTGCAATCTAGGTGAAAAGGTATTCTCATTGTCTCATCAGGTGCACAATTGAGTGCACTACGTTGTTGACTGACACGAAACCAAAGCACTGTGGAGCTGAATACTTATTGATCAGTTAGTATTTTATTTTCCCCTTAATTAACACCAACATACATGAGGTTGAGGTACTAAGTATCATGTCCATTCTAAATCTCCTCATTGTACTCAATGACTTTCAAAAGTGGTTGTTGGGTTTAACTTGTAATCTTATTACTACAAGAATGATCAATGTGTCACTGATAATGAGATTGGGCATGTTGCTAACTGAAAGAGTTTAGAAGGTCTTATTTACAAAGATGATTCGAGCATCATCTCCAGCCCTGTCAGAAACTAGGACGGTTTCCCCTACCATCGTTAAGGCATGAAGAACTGGAATCTCTGAAACTTTTCAACTAAATAGCTGCAACTATTGCCTTAAGAAAAAATCTTTGGATTCCATTGCTACCATTGTTAGCTGTACTTGTTTGATCATAATTTCTCATTCAAATAACATAGCACTGGAGAACCTTATCAAGTCTCGAGGCTTAAGGTTTTATGTGATCTCTAGTACCATAATCTAAAACACTCTTTTAAACAGCAAGATTTGCCTGAACCTGTTTGTAACCAATTATGATCATTATAGGCTTGCATTAGCAGCCTGATGGTGATGGGACCGAATACGAACAGATCATGCAAATACGTCAGACACATACCACGCCATTATAACGACGAATGTATAGAAAATGGTTAAGAAGAATCTAGTTTACCAAGAACTTTTCAGAATTGTTTACTTCAAGTCTTTAATGTAAATATCTTAATGTTCACTAATTGTAAAAGTCATTAAACGAGAATAAACGAGAAAATAAATTTGTGCAAATGAAGGTGTCGTCAGTGGCATATACTCCATGTAGATGTGACAGATCTTAAGAACATAATTTAGATACGAGAATTAAGGTATTTCCGTCCAGCTTAAGGCAGTTAGTATGTCAGGTCACCTAGTGAATCAGCATTCAGCTACAAAAATAGCAACGTTACTTCTCTTATTCCTTGACGTTATCCACCTTGTACGCCACCATGTCAATTATGGAACTGCCTGCTCAAAGGTAGTATTATCCTTGTGGTTTGCTCTCATGTTCATTTATGTTCATAATGAGTAGTATGCACTTTGGATAATTTCAATAGGACCCCCTACTATCTGCTTCATTCATCAGATAAATAGGAGTATACCGTAGAGTCATTGGAATTTCCTCGTTCTTATTGCGGAGGACTGAAAGTGAGGCTAACAATATCCACTATTATGTTTATAAAGGGGCAGGATGGAGTCTACTTATGGTTCGCCACTCATTAAACCAAACTCAAATCTCGTTGGGTGCCTCTAAATCTTCTGACAGGAGTGAGATATGCTACGGTTTTCTACCTGATTACAATATTTTTTAACTCCTTTCTTTTCTTCGCTAGGTTTTTCCTGCATTGGCCAAATACTGCCTGCAGTCTCACTACGTACTCAAGCGACATAGCTAGAGTTTAGAAAAAGACCGCCAGAACTGAATCATTACAGATTATCGTTAAGAAAACGAGACAAGCAAACACAGCAAGGACAAACTAAAGAATGCTCTGTATCCAAAGGACGAAATTAGTCTTTCATACGGTCTCTGAGCATACAATTTATAATATATATGAGTTGTTGCTACATATATTCTGCTATATTTAAGCTGTATAGTTCGACAACCTTTAGTTATCGAGAGAGAAGTGATTTGGATGGATGTAATAACCTGTTTAAAAACTATTCCATATTAACAGTAGTTCAGTTATGGTTTAAATAATTATCTTAGAACAGTAATGTTCATAGAGACCTTAATCAACGATCATCACAAGGAACATAAATCTCTTTAATTATGTAGACTTCATGAGTAGAACTAGAAAAGAATTTACAGCAACTATACCTACAGAAGCTATACATACAGTATTACTTACTAAGCTCGAAGGGAACGGACGGTCTGCCTCTTATCAGTTCCTTACCTGAAGTAAACTAGTGAAACACAGAGCGGTATGTTTTAACAAGCGTGTGTATTGGTTAACTTTTGTTAATGTGACTTGTTGTCTGAGTTACTACCGGTTTTTGTGGTGTTGTAAAAAGTGTAAGTGCTTTGTTTTTCGAATAATAGTTATCATGTCGGATAAATGTGGAGTTTGCGTTAAAAAAGTTGTGGCAAATAGTTTGAAAGTACAATGCGTTGATTGCAAAAGCAGATTTCATGGAGCTTGTGCAGGGATGTCAAAGGATGATATTAATTTTATTCAGAAGGAAAATCAAATCTGGAGATGTACACAATGCAGTAGGCTTCGTAGAACACGTATGCAAGTAGAATCCGAGCTGGAGAAGAGTTCACCAGACATAAGTGACGTCATGAAGCTACTACTCGAGATGAGACAAGAAAACAAAGATCAAACTAAAAACCTTGAACTTGAACTTGGAAAATCCATTGAACTCTGCCATCAAACTATCTCTGAGTTAAGGAAAACTGTGGATTCACAGTCTGAGGCTTTGAACAAGTATAAAGACTTGTATGAACAACTTTTGTCCGAACATAAAAGGTTGCAAATTAAAATTGTTGAGCTGGAAACCCGTCAAGACGAAGCTGAGCAATACTCTAGACTTAATACAATAGAAATCAATGGGATTCCTGAGAATGAAAATGAAAATGTTTTCAGTCTAGTTCAACAAGTCGGAAACAGTCTAAACATACAAGTAAAGGAAGAGATGGTGGATGTCTGCCACAGACTTGGAGGAAAAAGTGGCGAAAGACCCCGAGGCATCGTAGTGAAGTTTACAAGAAGAACAGTCAAGGAAGAGTTTCTACAAAAAAGGAGAGTCAAGAGAAATCTGAATACGTCTGACATTGGTTTCCCAAGCCCAGCAAGTGTCACCTATGTAAATGAGAGCCTTACTCCTACAATACGGCGGATATTCAACGAAGTACGATCGATCAAGATAGAAAAAGGATTCACGTTCGTCTGGATACGGAACGGCAAGATCCTGGTCCGACCATCAGAAGGTGACAAGGTGTCAGCAGTGAGCAACTGGAACGACGTGGAGAAGCTGAGGAAGCTGCCGGCAACAACAGGCTTGCCTCAAGCTCCAGGTAACTAACTCCTCACAGACAACAGTACAAACAGTTCATCATGTTCACCTAAAGGAATAGTTTAAAAGAAACAAGTTTCAAAAATAGTATGTTTACTACTATTGATAGTTCAGATTTAATAATAGTACACCAAAACATCCGTAGTTTAAGGTCTAATTTTGACGATTTTTTTAGTGTTTCTTGAAAGTTTGAAAAGAAAGCCTGACATTATTATACTAACAGAAATTTGGATAAGTGACAGTGAGGTGGGTCAGTACAATTTGCCTACTTTCTTGTTAAATGTTCAATGTAATAATAAGTACCGTGCGGGGGGCGTGGCGGTGTTTGTATCCGAGCAATTGATTTGTGTACGTCAGGTTAAAACAACAATGGCGACGGCAGATGTCGTACACCTTCACTTCAAACTTGAACGGGGCATAGCTGTTGATCTTTTAGCAGTTTACAGATTACAAGCGTTCTCAATCAATATGTTTAATGACGAATTTCAGAACACACTAAGCTGTATAAAATCTGCAAATTTTATAGTGAAAGGGTATTTAAATATTAATTTGTTGGATACATCTATTAGAAGTGTAGAGGACTATTTAATTTTAATGGCAAGTCATGGACTCAACTCACTCGTCAATGAACCCACAAGGGTAAATAATCATTCAGAAACCTGTATAGACCATGTTTTTTTTAGAAGTAAGTTTGATAGTTCTGTTAAGTACACATCAGAAGTCTTGAAGATAAATATAACCGATCATTGGATGACAGTTTTGGTATTAAATATTAAAAAGACTTGTATATCACATAAAACAAAAAACTGTCTTGAACATGTTTTAGTAAATTTAAATACACTTAAATTACTTGTAAGCCAAGAAAACTGGTTGGAAATATACAACTGTACTTCAATATCCGATGCATTTGAAATGTTCCTGATTAAAATTCAAAGTTATGTTTCAGTCTCTACGAATTGTGTAAACGTTATTAATAAGTTTTTAAAACCCTGGGTTAATGCAAGTATTGTAAAAGCCGTTAAAGAAAAAAATAATTTGTACAAAAAAGTTGTCAAGCAGCCTAATGATGTGAATTTAAGAAATAGGTACAGGATTATTAACAACACTTTAAAAAAACCAAATAAAGCGCACTAAACAATTCATTATTCTGTATTATTCAAATGTTACAGAGTCAAACAAAACCAATACAAAAAAACAGTGGAAAACTATAAAGGAATTAGTAGGGGATAAAGTTAAAAACTCAGGTGTAATTCTGGTGAAAAACCACAATAATATTATAACTTCAAACCCGAAAGAGGTGTCCAACATTTTGAATAATTTCTTTTGTTCAATTGCAGTAGACCTGAGACAAACAATATAAGCAGAAAACACTAATCCCACTCGTATGAATAGTTGTCACCAAAATATCTTCCATACTGTGGCAATAAAAGACTCGATGTTTTTGTATCCGACTAATAACAAAGAAATAAGCAATATAATAAAATCTTTAAAAAATAACAAAGCTCCTGGTTTTGATAATATTACACCTTTTATCATTAAAGAAATATCCGAATCAATTACAGACGTGCTAGTTTATTTGATAAATCTTAGCTTGTCGACAGGAGAGTTCCCAAAAATTTTAAAACATGCGGTAGTCACTCCACTCTTCAAAAAAAAATGACAGATCAAATCCTGGCAACTATCGACCTATTGCGTTACTTTCAATATTTTCTAAAATACTCGAAAAAATTGTTAAGGTGAGGCTAGTGAATTTTCTTACAAAACATAGTTTTTATAGTAAAAAAACAGTATGGGTTCCAAAGTAAGTTAAATACAAGTGCTTATTGGACTTCATGTCTCAGGTCTACACAGGCATGAATGAGGGAAAAGTATGCCCTGGACTATTTGTCGACGTCATGAAGGCGTTCGATACAGTGGATCATCGAGTACTTTTAAATAGAATGCATGACGCAGGCATCAGGGAAATTGCTTTGCAATGGTTTTGTTCTTATTTGACAGATAGAACCCAAGTAACTAGAGTTAATAAAACTTTTAGTGAGGTAGGTAAACTAGGTATAGGGATACCCCAAGGATCAGTTTTGTCTGGCCCTCTTTTTCTATTTTATATTAATAGTTTGTGCAATGGTAATTTCAAGGGCAAGATTGTAGCATTTGCGGATGATACTTTATAAAGCAGACTCACTAGCACAAGTACAACTGAGTATGCAACATGATGTAAATGCTTTAAGATGGTGGTATTCTAATAACTTCATGGTAATGAGCCCTAAAACCAAATACTTATTATTTAACTTATGTAGAAAAGTATCCTTTATTTCACCTGTTAAATACCATGTTTTGAGTTGTCAATCTAATAATAATATAGTGTGTAATTGTTCAAACTTAGAACAGGTTGATAGTATTAAATATCTTGGATTACTGGTAGATTAAAAGTTGAATTGGAAAATCTCATATAGCTGAAGTTAAGTCTAAACTAGTGAAGTATGTGAGACTTTTTTATTCTCTTAGAACGGTATGCTATACAGGATTGCTTAAACAAGTTTATTTTGCCTTTATAAATTCTAAAATTGATTACGGTTTAGAAATTTGGGGAGGAACTTATATTACAACCCTAAAACCAATTATTACTCTGCAAAGACATTTCATAAGAATAATAAAATTTAAGAATAAAATGGAGAGTTCAGCTCCAATTTTTAGAGATTTAAATGTGTTACCGATAAAAAATCTGTATATCTATAAAGTATTAAAATCATTTTATAATCAAAGCAGCAGTTTTTTACAATGCAAATTCACATTATTGTCAGAGAAGAATAAACGTTCAAGTTCCGAGACCCAATCTAACCTTGATTAAAAAATTCTATTTTTTTAGGACCAAAGTTTTTTAATTGTTTACCAGAATATTTAAGAAAATGTAAAATCAAAAATAAGTTTGTTAAAATGCTTCGGCATTTTTTGTTATTAGAAGAAGATGTAGACAGGTTTTACAACACTATAGTATGATCATTACACTTTTAAATTGTAACTTTATATTATAATTTACCTGAAAATCTGATCAACATTTCACGTATATTCCGTTTTATGTTGCTTTTTTTAGAAGTTAATCTAGTTATAGTTGTTTTAGAGTGTATCATTACGAGGATCTGGTAGGGCAGTCCTTTTTTTTCGAGTTGCTGTTTCTTTCTGTGTACTAGTGTAATTCCCGAACAGTTATTTTGTTACCTCGAGCTTTATTGTTGATTTTAGTTTAAGATCTGTATGTAAACTGTACAACTGACAACAATAAAGAAATTTTTCATTCATTCATAAATACGGAAGCTACACGTACAGTAATTCTTACTAAACAAGTGAGTATAAATGTCTGGTAAAGGTTTTGTGATATAAAACGAGAATGTTTTCTCTAGCATTAACGTGAAACATTCAATAACAATGCCTTACAGCAATACCTCAATTCAACCTTTATAATGCAAAGAGCGTACGATAAAGATATTTTCAAAAGAAGTTCATCTGAAAGCTTACCATTAAGTGACCTACTTTGAGGGAAATAGTCGCCTTGCAGAATGCGGGTTCATGTTTTACCCTGCCAAAGACGTTTTTCTTCTTTACAACAAAATAGTTTTTCCTGTTTGGCCACAGAATGCATAACTCTAAACCTCGGTCTTCCATCAACTATACAATACCAATTTTGCTCATAATATCTAAATACTAAAATAATATTTGTAATACATAATTTAAGATTTTTTATTTGTTGATTTGTTGTTTAATTTATTACAGGATGTTACTAACTTCCAACTATCATCATTGTTGCTATACACTTCAATTATATTATATATAATGTGAAGCTTTTTTTAAATCAATTTATTTCTATATCTGTTTTATTATTTAATATGTATAATTTAACGGTATTTAAGTATCATGTTATAAAGCCATTTGTATTTCATAAATTATTTATTCACAGTTTGATATAAATTTTAATACAATAATGTAAACAAATAAATTCCATTAAAATCGGTAGTACGGTAAAAACCTCACGAGCGACAAGTAATGGTAATTTGAAGATTATATATTAATAATGAAGTTGGAAATAATAATGATGGTTGATGTTGTGAACCTTAAACATCCTGAATCATTAGCAGTAAGTAATGTTAATTATGTACTCACACAGTAAACTAATTGTTAAAATACTTGAAATGATACGCAATTACCAAGACATGCACGGAGTCTTTTCATCCGGTGCTGCAAATATGAGTTTTTGCGTATGTGCCAAGACTCTTGATTAAAAAACCCTAAAGACTTGAAACAGCACACAGATCAGATTCCTCTTAGCCAAAAAAGAAGCCTGTAAAATTAAATACGAATATATCGATATTCTTATGAACTATATCATTCAGACCTTGCATAATTAACTTGATTCCAAGATAAGCATACCTAAAAACTATGAATAAATATTTATAACAGTTTTCTAATATAATTACTGTTATTAATTCTCACAATTTATCATTATTTTAAAGTTTAAATATTTGCCTCTTGACTTTCAATTGATATTATTGTTACTTATTTTTCACCTAATAATCTTTTTATTCTGACAATCGCATTACATTTTCTGTTCCATCTCAACATACATGTACGTGTGTGAGTTCATTTGGATATATTTCTTTCCCCTCCCTCATTACTGCTACCGCTTTGGCCTGGCTTCACTTGGCGCTCGCCTATGTCCAGTCTACTTTTCTTTCCTTGGTCTGTGGTCGCGATGATGAGTAGAATATGTCAGTATTCAGTTGAGGGGAATATATTACATGATGTTAAAGATCATTCAATTTTAAAACATTTTATAAACGATAGTAGTTTTGATACTTAACGTAAACGAAGTAATCATAATAGCAAATTGTAGAATGTCGCCTTTTTATTAAATCTGTTAATTAACGTAAACCACCTTAGTCGTCATGATATAAATAATTACGGAATCACTCACATTAAAAAATATCCATCAATGTCAGGAACTGACACCTGGGATATACCAGTATCGGATATCAAATCCATCAACACGGCAACAGATGGGACCAGCTTTTATTAGATTTAATAGAAAGGGAATTTCATGAGCAACACGGTTTACCATATGAGATTAATATAACCTAGTCCTGGATAGTTAAACCAGATGAAGTATTTCTTGAATATCATATGATACAATTAATAACTAAGTAGAAACGTTATTAAAGTATTAATGTAAGTATAGAGAACATAATATAAAATTATTTAAGCTATTTGATTGTTTACTTTAAGTATTTACACTTACAGCAGTAACAATAAAGCAATACAATAAATGTACGCATATTTTGTACAATTTAATGTTCTCATTATGCATCTAATCTTCATGCCCTGCAAAGAGTACATAATGGGTTACATATTTTGGCTTCGGATCGGCCTTTCTTAATGAAAAGTGATAGTCATTGCAATGGAAAACGAGTATATATACTAGCCTCCAGAAGAAGAGTGTTTGATGTGTTCTTCTTGTATAGGCTTATTGACGGAGTGATTGGTTGTGCACAGCGTCTTCGGAGGGTCTGTTTCATGGTGCCTGTGGAGACTAGACCGAGAAAGATGGACAAGGCAGTTGGATAGACAGACAACTTCCCAATTTTAATAAGAACCTGCCGTGTCCTTAGTAATAGCCAACCACTAAAGGCCCAAGAACCTCACTTATGGAACTTGTCCATAGTGACTTCAGAATCTCTTTTGACATCCTTATTACACTCGATTCTTGGAATAGGCTGTAATTTACAAAATTAGAGGCATATTGTATTTGGTATATTATATCTCGAAATCACGCGGCCTTTCGTCACTGGAATGTTACTGGGTCTACCTTAGCTTCAATGCCTTGTACCTTGCTAGCACCCAGCAGCCTACGAGCATACATACGTAAACTGGCAACTGTGGCAAATGCAACGTAAGAGTAAATTGTTCAACTATACATACATACACCTAAAGTAACTGCAGGAGATGAATATGACAAATTATAATAGTTCACAATACATTGTAACGTATTCGCTTTGACAGATGCTCTATGCGATTAGTAGTCAAATTTACCACGAATATTTATTGCCCAATTTGTAGCTAGTACTAATAAATAAAACCTTTACCTACTATCATTGATAGCATGTTCAGTTTAATATAGTCCAAATTCGGCGTTATAAACTTTTGGAAGTCTACTGATATTGTTGATCGAATAATTAACGTTTCGCAAATGGAATAAACTTATTAAATATTATTTAAACTTGTTAAATAAAAATTCTACCATTATAGTTTCTAAAAGCTATTAAATATATCTAATGAAATTCAGTTGTGATTTCTTGCTGCTCTCAAACTAGTATAAATTATATTTTTATTAAAAATGTATTTGCATTTTTGTATTTTTATTTATTTTATTTTTTCAAATACATAGTACATTAATTTAGTAAAATATTCCAATACAATAATTTATAAAATGCTATAATTTATTTCCAGATCAAGTTTTCAAATGGTATCCTATACAATGTATTTACTTATTTTAAACCCCTTCTACTTTAGCTAAGATATGATTTATAATTATTATGCATGGGTAAGACGTTATGTATCCGTACACGATCCTTTGGCTTGAAAATATATAGTTATGATATAATTTTTGAATATTTAATTCAGTGTCTATTTATTGTGCGTGAAGTAAAGTGTATTTCTGTGGGATTTTAAACAGGATATAACAAGAGTTGGATCGCCAAATATTTTTATACATTTAAAACATCGACACCGCTGTAATCCAAATCAAAGCTTGACAATTGCTATACGCGTAACTGCGATTGAACTGTAATAGTCGTGCCATACATAAATGTATGGCAGAAAACAAACATTTAATCCTTATTTGCTGTTGTTTACATCAAAACTTATAGTTTTTGCACATGTTATGAGATTTAAATATGCAATTAATCTGCAATCTGGGATGTCACCGTACAATGAAGAGCATTTTTTTAAATTCTTTAATGTTGTTATTCTAAGTCCTAAGTTTCTTCTTATGTGAGCGTAAATAATAGCCTAAAATAAAATTCCATTCAATTTTGAAAACGATTATATTACCAATAGAGGTGTTATTGCTACGAATAGTCTATATATTTTAAATGCATGTATTTTAAGACCATTACATTAGCCCTGTATGTTTAAACATGCGAGATTTGGTTAGGGTTAGTAACTAAAGATAACTTATGTTTCATTATTCCTACTTTAGCGTCTGTTTACTATTTCATAAATTTAATGAGGATAAAAGGGATGCAGCTTTTACTAAAGGGAGAGTGTGGAAGGAGACATCTGAACCTTACAGAAACAATAAACAAACAGTAGTTGGAGAATGTATCTCTATGTTAGTTACCGTAATTAACATCTTACATTTATTGTTGGTGTTATTAAATACTTAAACATATTTAGATAACTTTATCTCTATTTGTGTGCAAGGTATAAAAGAAAATGACAGATCTTATGACACGTCTTGGTATCCAATAGAGGAAAGCTTTAGCTATGTTTTTGGACAATCCTGAACAAGTATAAATTAAAGGGCAGTCCGTAAAATGCGCTAAATGCACTTGATGTTCTAACACAAGTTGCAAAACGCAAAAATAATATATTGGGTGTAATTATTCGAATATGGTTAAGAAGCTTGTTGCTGTGTCAAGCTATGTATTAAAACCTCTCTCAATCGTCCCAATCATTATCGCAGCCAAAGTTTGTGTCAGAACGCCATGTTGTGTCTATTCTGTAAAAAAGCCTTTGAATTACATTTAACTTAAAGGAGTAATATAAATGTTAACAATAATTATATGTCCATAGAAGAGTTACGAACTAGTTAATTATTAATGAAATGCTATCTGATTTTAAATATTAAACATCAACAGACATGAGTTTAAGGTACTAATTATTCATTTTAATTCTATAACTCCTCATTTTGCACAATGACTTTGTATAAAAAGTGGTTGTTGGGTTTAATTAACTTAAAATCTCATTATTACACGTGGGATTAATTGGCGACGATTATGTCACTGATCATGAGTTTTTAAATGTTACTATTTAAAGATATTTAAAAGGTCTCTTTTATATAACTGATTCGAGCATCAGATTTAGCTCCTCAGAAACTAAAATAGGTTCCACTATCATCGTTAAAGCAAGTAGAACTGGAATCTCTGAAACTTATCAATTAGGAATAGCTGCAGTCACTACCTAAATAAAAAAATCATTGAATGGTTAAATATTGATTGCTATCAATGTTAGCCGTACTTGTTTGACGATATATACTTATTCCACATCTTTTTAGCACTGGAGAACCATATCAAGTTTCAAGTTATTTGAATTTCCTAGTCTTACTTGACTGAAAGTGATAATCATATAACATCCACTATTTTTAAGAGGGGAGCATTTACTGTACTTATGGTTCGACTTTCATTAACCTAAAGTAAACGCTCGCCGGGAGCCTCTCAATCTTCTGACACATTCGCAGAACAACATTCAACTTGTTCTGATTACAACATTTTTTAATTGCTCTCTTTGCTTGGCAAGGTTTTTACTGCAGTGGTCAAATATTGTCTGGTGCTTCACTATGTGTTCAAGCCTCCTGACCAGAGTTTAGAAAAACACCGTCAGCATTGAGGAATTACAGATTCTCGTTCAAAGAAACGAGAAAAACAAACACCGCGACGAAAAATTGAGAAGTGAAATGTATCTACAGGACTAAGCTACCTCTGTCTTTCATCCAGTCACTGAGCACACAAATCACAAAATATATATACTGTTTAAGTAAGAATATAACGATATTTAGGTTATACCGTTTGACTAAGTTCAATTACATAGAGTTCAGTGTTTTTTTGGGTTTATATATTAAACTGTTTCCAAACTGTTTCATATTTAAAATGTAGTTCAGTTACGGTTAAAAACAATATCTTAGAACAGTATTATTAATAGAGATATTAATCAACGATCTCTGCCAAGAACATAAGTCTCTTTACGATACATAGATTTTAGCACGAATTGAAAAAGGATTTATAGGCACTATAAATACATATTACTAAATACTATAAATACAAAGTAGCTACACATACAGTAATGCTTACTGAACAAGTGGGTATGAATGTCTGGTCAACGTTTTGTGGTGTAAAACTAAAATGTTTTCTCCAGCATTAAGGTGAAACATTCAATAGCAATGCCTTACAGCAATACCTCAATGCAACCTTTATAATGCAAAGAGCGAACAATAAAGATGGTTTTCAAAAGACGTTCATCTGAGAGCTTACCACTAAGTGACCTACTTTGAGAGAAATAGTCGCCTTGCAGAATGCGGGTTTATGTTTTACACGGCCAAAGACGTTTTTCTTCTTTACAACAAAATAGTTTATCCTGTTTGGCCACAGAATGCATAATTTTTTAAATTCTGTCTTTCATCAACTATTTATTGTAACATTTATTCATCGTTTATAAATACTAAAAGAACGTTTTGCAAACAGTATACAACTCTTTTCTTTCTTGATTTTTTTGTTAAAGTTATTGCTCAGTTGCCAGAATATTCCCCGCAGTTCCAATTAACATAATTGTTGTTTAAACTTTCAGTAATAGAGAATCAAAGGATTTTTACATAGATTAATTTGTATGTATATTTTATTACTTGATATCCACAGTTGAAATGTATGTATTAAAGTATCTTGTAATAACAGCCGTTTGTATTTCATAAATTAGTCATTTAAAGTTTAATATTATTTTCATACAATAGTTTAAACCAATAGACGACAAGCACAATTCGGTAGGACGGTTAAAAGCTCGTGAGCGACAAGTAATTGTGATTGAATGGTCATATTTTAATAAAGATATGAAGTTGAAAATAATTATGATGGTTAATGTTGTGACCCTGAAACATCCCGGATCATTAGCAGTAAGTACAGTAATGTGAATGATGTACACACACAGTGCACCAATTAATAAAATATTTGAAATAGAACTGTCAAGATATGTAAGGAGAAAAATAACTGCACATATGGAAATGTGGACAGTCTTTTCATTCGGTGCTGCTAATATGTGAGTATTTGTTAAAATATAGATTTGCTAAATTTTGGGTAGAAAATTTCCAAATTATGAGCTTTGTTCAGTATTAAAAATAAATACACTGTAAGACACCAAACGACTTTTTAAAGTGTTATACCAAGCAAATAAATAATGTTAAGAAAATTATTGATTTTATTTGGCGATATAATTTTCGTTAGAATAAATAAGAAACATAAATTGGCAAAAGTAATATTTATAAAGTAGAATACGAAATTGAAACTTACGTATCTAATAGAATGATTATTGATATTACAAATTCACATTAAGTTACATAACTGCGGACATTTGCCATCGTTGAGTTTTGTTACAGTGAAAAAAACAGGACGTTTTGAGAACTTAGATAACAGAACACAAGTTTTAACATTCAATATGTGAACTAATCAATATGTTGAGTTAAAGTTAAAACTGAAATCCTATTATCCCTTCAAATCTTAAATCGATTTACAAAGCAGGAGTGTCTGAAAAAGGTAAAATAAAGTCTTTAGAAGGCTCAGTCAGGGTATACAAAAATGATAGAATTATAAAAAAGTCACTAAAGGGGATATATTACCCAGTGTATTAAAGCGATAAATGTTAGGGTAACATATTAAGTGTTGAACAACCACCGCAGCCTGGATGATATGTGTTAGTAATAACATGATTTTAAAATATGCTTTACCTAAATATACATTAAGTTGAAACTAACTTGTATCATGTTTTACATATTTTCTACAGTTAAAGATAAATTATGAAGAATGGCGCCGCACCCGCTAGAAACAGTCAACATCTCTGTCTATCCTTTTAATAGCGGACCGTATTAAACTGAGCTCGTAATCGACTTTCGCTTGGCTCCAGATTGAGGCAATAGTAAAAATATTTTACGATTTTCAGATTGTTTAATTTACAAGTACAATTTAACACACAGTGTAAGCGTTGTTCCTTCGTCTTTTGTTTTCTCTCTTAGTACCAGACGCTTATACATTGCTCTTAGTCCTATAAGGACCATAGCGCTGCTTCCGGAGTGACAGGATATTCATGATGGGTATGGTTAGGGTGTACAGGCCGCCTACTACAGAGATCTACGAGGAAGAATTAGGGCACTAATCTCAAAGTCATGTCCCCCCGGAATGAGGGGTGGCCAGCTTTGAACTGGCCTTTGTGCAAATAAGAGGTATATACAAATTATTTGGGATATATCTATATACTCTATATTGCTATAAATTATATCAAGCGGAGCTTTCATATTTATATTGATTCCAAACTAATCATATCTAAAGACTAGGGGAAACATTTTATAACAGTTTTTACTAATATATGTACTGTTATCCATTCTATACAGATTAACATAATTTTATCATTCAAACTATTTTAACTATTGCTTCTTGACCTTCAATTGATATTGATATTATAACTTATTTTTAACCTCATATGTTTTTATCCAGTTGATTGCGTTCTATTGTATGTTTCATCTGAACATCTGTCTGTGTGTTCGTGTGGATGTATTTCTCCCCTAATTCTCATTACTGCTACCACTTTTCACTTGGCTTGGTTTCAGTTGCGGCTCGCCTATGTCCAGTCTATTTCTTTCATTGGTCTGTGGTCATGATTTATACGTGAAATATATCTTACAGTTCAGGGACAAATTTTAAATAATATTAAAATTTATTTACTTATAACTTAATATTATAAACACAAAACAGTTTTGACGCTTAACATGCGCGCAATTACCATAGCACTCAATTACAGAAAGATCGTATTGTTAAAATGAACATTAATTAAACCAAGACTTTGTCTCCATGACACAAATTATTTCTCACTGACTCGCCATTAAAAACCATCCATCAATTTCACGAACCGACATCTGAGATACACCATTATCGGATATCAAATTTATTAGACCGGCAACAAACGAAAACAGCTTTTATTACATTTCATAGATAGGGAATATCACAAGCAACACTATTTATTTATATAAGATTATTAAAAACTCATGTTGAATACATAAAATCAGATCAAATACTTCTTTAATTTTATATAAAACATTTTTATACTAATTTAAAATGCTATCAAAGTAATCATTTAAATGGCGAGAACATAATATTAAGTTATCTAAGCTCTTTCATTGTTCAGTTTTAGTATTATTGTTGAATTGTAGTATAGCAGTATGCTTCTCGGAATGTTATCGTCATCAATGTAATCTTAATCTAGAATATGTTAAATTAATGTTGTATAAGTAAATGATTATTACCACATACCGTTATGTCGTCCGTAAATAACGAAAGTATTAATGTCTTCCACGTATAAAGGTGTATAAATATGTATATAACTCGACCAAATACAATCATATAATCTAACGATATTTATATTAGTAACCAACATGACACTAAATACTTGTGTCGTATAGTACTCTCTGAACGTTGCTGTCTGTACCTTTGCTGCTCTTTGACCTTTTGATTCCAACATTTCTTGCTTTTTGAGGCAACTTTCTTGGATCCATAGGAACCTAAGTATCAACTTTCAAGCAGTAGGGATCTGTCTATTACTATACAGGCTGACAGGTAACGTCACCATTCTAATTAGGACCTGCAGTGTCCTTAATAATATCCTGACCTTAAGGTCCAAGGACCTCAATTGTGGCACTCAACAAATTATTCTAAACTGTAAAATTGTAAGCCTTATTTGATGGTTTATCATAGTGACTTCAAAATCTCTTTTGACATCCGTTTTAGTCTCTATTCTTGGAATAGGCTGTCGTTTACAAAATTAGATTAATATTATATTTGGTAAGTATATCTTTTTTAAATAAGAAAAAGTGCGAGTATTGATAAAATCTGTTATCTACTACATCAGTGTCACAGTATCTTTTAATCTAAAGACCTGTAAAAATGGCTGGCATGTTTAATTGCCGTACTTCTTGGTTGATACTGTGTTATTCGTTAATCCGCTTTTCAGATTTTCTTTCCAACACTGAAAACGGCACTCGCATGTCCATATTTCTATGGTTATGAGAAAACTTCGTACTTTTATAGACAATCATGGCTGATAACCAGAGTGAGGATTTCGGTTGTCATATATATACTCTTAGTAAACCAATATACGGCAGAGAGTTGGTGTATTCATGTACATCCAAACCGAAAATATTACAATTATTAATCTAGAATCTATTTATAAATAATTTTGACTTTATGTGTAGAAAAATTGCTTACTTTATAACACATAAGAATCATTGGTTTTATACTAAAATTACGAGATAAAGGAGAGGTTTTATAATGAAAGGTGCACAAAAAACCTTAGGATCATCGTCAGTTTTATTCAATAATTTAGTTAATTAATGAATAATTAATGAATACAATTGTGTACACAGTGCTGTATACCTAAAGGATGACTATATTAAAGTTTAATCGTTCCCCATTATTTTTAATACATAGTCGAAGCTGCATGCTTAAATTCCCCGAAAATTCTTCAGAAACATTTTCTAGTAGCAGGAGAACAAAACACATGATTAATTACAGAATAAATATATTACAATCCATCCTATTTTCTATCAGAAATGAAGATCGGGTTCCATCCAGGGACTACACTCTTATACCTCAAGCACATACACTGTCCACAATTATCGATCGACTCGTCATCAAGCAGCCTTTCGTCACTGGACCATTCATTACAGGAATCACCTTAATAGCAGTGAGTTTTCCTCGCTAGCACCTGGTCTACGACCATACAGAAACTGGCAACCGAGGCAAATGTAAAGTAAAATGAAATTGTTTAACTACACTTAATTGCGTCTGACGTGACTGCTTTTTATTTAAATTCATCTGCAATCTGAGTTGTCACCTTAGTGAGAAAAGGAGATTTTCGATTCGAAAATAATTTTTTTTTCTTAGTAAATTTTTTTTTATAAGAGCCTAGGGCCCAACATGCAAGTCCAGTTAATTTCAAAACATTTACTATACCAATTTCGGGAAGTATTCCAATAAACAGAATGTATATATTTTGAATACATATATTTCAAGACCATCACATTAGCCTTGTATGTCTAAACAAGTGAGATTAGGTTATGGTTAGAAACTAAAGAGAATTTATATTTCTTTTTTCCTACTTTACGTCTGCATAGTAGCACTGCAATTACTCTTAAAATCCTGTTTTTAAACGGTTATGGCTGTATTTTAACTTATGCATACTTAGCTAGTCTAAAATATTTGTAACAGTTTTGAATATTTTTTCGAAGGGTTCCTCTGTTTGGGTCATCAGTGTTAATGTGGTGTACATTTGAAAGAGAATGGAAGCATATTGCTATTTTTTATAAGCATATTTATGAAATCCTATGCCAATCCTTGTTTATAAACTTAATGAGGATAAGAGGGAGTGCAGGCTTTACATTATTTTGTACCTTACAGAAACAGTAAATAACTAGTAGTTGGAGACTGTAACTGTATGGTAGTTATCGCAATCAACATCTTACATTTATTGTTAGTGTTATAAATTAATTAATCATATTTAGACAACTTTTTCTTTAGCACATTACAATAATATCTGTACCGTTAACGCCTTCAATATGCATGATATCACTATCATCATTTAACCAGAATTGAGGTAGTATAATATATTTTAGTTTTGTTGATACACTTTCAAGAAATATGAAGATCTCCTTTAGCTTGAAATGTTTTGATGTATATAAAAAAACACACTCATAGTTAATTTTTTTGAAAGCAAACATCAGTTATGAATGTCCTTACAAGGAGTTAAATTAACTATATACATATATATATAAGAGTGAGAAAATATATTAATTGTGTAACGAAAAAATCTAACGCACACACTAGCTTTGAGTTGTTTTCGGGATAGTCGCTTTAATATCGTCTGCCCTGATAGTTGCAGTCGTGCTGGGTTCTATTCCAGGGTTTCGAGTGTAGCCTTGTATGTTTGTTTTAACCCGTGCCCTTACTATACGGAGGTAGTAATCGAGGTGAGAAGCAAAGTTAAACGTAAATGAACAGAAAAAATCAGACTGATGTTCAGAGCGAATTCAATTAATCGCTCTGTTCAATGGAACGATAACATCACGGTTTCCTGTTCTATATTTCGCGATTTCACGCAAATAATTGTTTATTAGAACCATTAATCTTTTCGTTCTAAAATATGAATTTTTAGGAATAAATTATATTACAACGACGATTGCTCAGCAATTATTTGTTCGTGTAACGTGTCTATAGTAAGGTTATCTTCTATAAACCCATTACAACTATTTTTGTTTTAGTATAAGAGCGATCAATTTTGTTCTGAACTAATAACCCCTTTTTTTAGAAAGCACAAGTTCCAATGGAATTCAATAATTAAACTCAGTATAAAATAATAGTAATTTTAATAAAAATTTAAAATCAATAATACAGCAACGCCAAGCTATCTTTCTTTACTTTTAATTTATTCTCAATTAAATCTTATTTATAACCCATCAAAAGTTCACAAGTCCAGTCTTAAAATTAACAATCAATCAATCATTCAATAATTTTGTCCTTCAAGTTCTCAGTGCTAATGTTTTCAACACAAACTCAAAATAAAAATCTTCATTAAACTTCAAAATAAAATAATCTTCTTCTAATATAAAATGAAGCAAATAATAAAATAAGACTTCTTCTCAAAATAAAAATCAAAACAAATTAAGGTAATATTAATATTTAATATATGAACAAAGACAATGTCCAACCAGTTAAACACAAAATTGTATCAATTTCAAAGTACTCATTTTCTGTAAATTTCCAATTTTCAAATTATTGAATTATCCAGAATTGTCCGCTTGGTTATGAATGTTAAATTTAGGAACTTGTTACAATATATATAGTATCTCAGAACATTAAATAAATTTTCTTTCTTTAGTAGGCTATTCCTGATTAAACCAAATTGAACAGGAAAATATCATCAAGTAATTTTCTATTTCAATATTAAATTCTAACTTTCACAGTACCTCACACATCTGCTGAAGACTTCACCAAGTAACCAAAATGACTATTATAGATTAATTAATTTGAACTTGAGACTTTAAATTTTGAAAAGAAATTTTAATCTTAAACTCAACCTTCTTCCCGAAAAATCAATACGGCAAGAGTAGGCTATCACATTACACGACTTCTCTCTCTGAGCACACAGCAAAGAATCCCCCGAAAACGTGGTTGAGTCCACCGGAAGGATCTAGAAATCCCTCCCACCATCTGATCAACCTAACATTGGCCAATCAAAATTGAGCAAACACAATGTCTGAATTGGATGGTACCTATCCAACCCAGACCTGTAACCTATGCTCAATACCTAGATACAAAAGGAAGCTTCTAGCATTCCTCGAACCCGAATTGACAAGAAATTCAGCACTGCTGGAAGGATCACAATCTTACAATTCACTTATTATATTAATTCACAATTCTCTTAATAAAAATATAAAGATTCCTATAAATAATTAAATAATATAGGAAGCATCCTATAGTTCGTGAGTGAAAAACAGATGCTAATATCGGTGGTCCACGAGATCTTCTGTTCCACAGCCAAACCGGTCCTTGTATCGTCTGCTAATTTCCATTCGTGTTTGAAAAGTCGTTCTGATTAGTAAAATTACTGTTAATAATCTTCTTTGCAGCCTCGTGTGAGCAGTTTATATCCCTTTGTTTGTCACTGTGTAGTAAATACAGTAGTTACTATGTAAATACCTAACACTTCTTTGTTTTGTACCACTAAAACCTATAGTATTTACTCTACATTTTACGATTATCATTTTAAGAATTATCAAAATTAGAGTTAACTTTTTCACAAACCTGTCACTGCTGGGCCTGACATTTCTGCAGATCTAGCTAACGCAGATAACATTAATGTTGAAAATATGGAAGGCGATGAGATAAAAAAACTGTAAATTCTATAATCCATCATACTTACCCTGAAGCCAATGTGGATCAAAACGAGATCAAGTAAAAATATTTATCACCCTACTGATAGAATATAATATAATAGAATAGAATAGAAAACTCTCTCTATTGCAGGAATATACAAACTCATTTTCTTTCAAATGAAATGAAAAAAATAATACATGATTAAAACTTATAAATATACAATAACTACTTACAACTAACAATAATTAATACTAAAATATGAACTATAAATCTGTAAATTCCCGCGAAAGGTAGCCCTTACAGGCATAGAGCCCAATTATAAGGGAACCCTATAATAAGATTTACCTCACCGATAAAACGATAATTAAATACATTTTTTATAATAAAATGAAAGAACAACGACTTTTAAAAGAAATTTAATATCTATGTAAAAAGAGTCTGCTAAACTAAAAATAATGATGGTAAAATTAACGTAAACTTTTTCATATACATATATTAAAATATAGTACCTAATTTTATAATAACAATGTATATAAATATACCATTATATTGTATTTTAAATATAATAGAGCTAAAAAATATAAAAAAATTCCTACATTTATAAGATTTGTGAAATAATATTAAAACATTTTCTCTTAAAATCCATAGTTTTTAAAGATATATGTAGACTATCGGCAACATTGTTTAGCAAATTAAATGCCGGGAACATTGGTGAAGTGGCGTGCCCCACCGTTCTAGCATACTCCACGTAACCACGAGCAACCTACTTGCTCGGCCTCCTCGTCTCGGTACGTTTAGATTATTGATTTAGTGCACCAAAGTAAAGTGGACAGTTCTGTACCAGAATCTTCACAACACAAACAGCAACATATTGTTAGGCTGTACAGTGAGTTGAATTTTGTTCCTTTTGAAGTGATAGTTTAAGATAAAAATAAACAAAAATCAATCCTTTTCGAGTTGATAAAATAATTACTATTATCATACCAATGTTGATTTCATCACTATAGCAGGTAAGAATTTAGTAATAGCTTGCAAATGTTATGTTACCGCTGATAATATAGTAACGTCAATACCCTTAACCCAACTAACCCTGAGCAGTAATGCAAAACAATGAAATCATCTATCAAGCATGAAAACACCTCAGCAGGTTTCTTCTTAGAATCCAGGACATTCCGTCCCTGGGCTTATAATCATTAAAGCCCATCACCTGCAGCTTACGTTTATAACCAGATTAACATTAACAACATTAAAAATAAAATAAAGACGTATGTACGGGTAGTAAACATACATAAATATGTCTGATATACGAAAGTTACTTAATGTTCCAACAACCATAGACAATGGACAATAAGCAATAGCTTGATTACGTATTCATGGAAAACAGTACAGGCGTCATAAAAAAACAAAATTACATGTGGTTAAAGGTATACAGTACAATTATTTAAAATCTCGGTTTCTGTGTTGGAAGATCGTTCTTGAAGCTACATCGTTAGTTTCATCTTGACATTTTTAGGTGTTTTAATTATCAGGAGCTCAGGCTGGTGGTTAAAGTACAAAGCTCAGTTGAACGAGGGTTTCTTATCAAAAATACCCAGATGGTGCGGTGGGAGGGCAAATTTTGAATGAAGTATGGTGTTGTGCAGATGTATATCCTGATTTCTTATCTGTTGTGTGGTTATGGCATGCTGTATAGACTCACGGATTTAGAATGAGACTATTGTAATTATTATGAATCCCTTAAAAGATTTTCTGTAACTTTCTCGGTGGTTTAGTCCTGCTAGTCATCTAAATGATCTTTTTTGTTGTAGTAGTGGTTTTATTTGTGTGGCTGGTCTTTCCAATGTACTTTCTGTATTTAAATAGATTTCAAACCATTTCATTTCCTTTCCTCTTATTCCTAGGGCTCTATTCTCTTGGAATTAATAAGATTAACTTCCAATGCTTACTCTCGGTCGGTTTTTATACTTTGAGTAAACTTTGGGAGTTTTTAGTTGGTGTGGGTAAATTCCTTGTTTTAATGAATTATTTATTATGTCAGTGGGTAGGAGTGTTAGTTCTTCTTTACATGTTTTGTTAATTTAGCAAATATTTCGTCAAGGACAGACGATGTTTGTTTGGTTTTCAAGATTTAATTAATAGCTTTTAGTACTTTTCTATGTGTTGTTGGCCGAAACTGAAGATGTAGTTTTTTGTGGTAGAGGGCAGTTCCAGAACGGCAATGATTTTATCGATCTCGTTTGTTTGTAGTATCTTTTCTTCTGGTGTGGCAAACAAGTTGTTACAGATGTTTGATACTTCTTGTAGGTTACTCATCTCTATAACATTTGTTTGAAGATCTCGTATCTGTTTTTCTGCAACTAACGTTGCTTTCCTTTCAACATTTATTATTTGCCATAGCTCTCTTGATTTTTTTTCTCTGATTAATGAATGTGTGATAAAGCTCTTACTAGGTCTTGCTTTCAGTCTCTGGTTACAATCCTTCTTCTTAAGTGCTGTTTCCGTCTTATCTTCGGCTCTTCTTCAGAATGCATCTTTTTGTTTGACTGATTCCTCATAGGCCACAGAGGCAGGTGTAAGATTGTATTGTGTAGTAGAAATTGTTATATACCTGATTTGTTTCTCATTTACTCCATTTTTTGCTTTTAACTATTCTCTTAAAGATCATTCTCTTTTTTACTTAACATTCTTTTCATTTCTTTAGGTATATAAGTACTGGATTTTGGTATTATGAACACTGCAAGCTGTGCTGAGTGGTTGGAGAGTCCAGAATAACAGAGGTTTCTATAAGTTTCTGGTCAAAGTTAGTGCATATCCAGGCTTTAGTGACACGTTTTGGTGGTAAGGTCATCCTTTTTATGCTACATGTGGCGAGGATTTCTTCAAATTCAGTGTTGTCGTTCTTTTCTGTCAGGTTGTCCATATTTATATCTCCATAAGCACAGTTTGTTTATTTTATTGAAGAATGCTATTAGGTGTATAATAAGGACATCCAGCCGGTCCAGCATTTCTGCTATGAAACCGAACGGTCAGAAAGTACTAGATTGTGTACTTTTATAAATTATAAATTATTTATGATTTGAACTGCAGTATTTTATACTTTGGCATTTATTTGAAATATTTGACATGCTATGATATTGCAGTTGACTTTAAGACACTTTTGCAAAGTTTTTTTCAAGTAATTAAATAATTGCAAGAGTTACCATTCGGCTGAGTAGGTGGCTTTCAATAAATAATAATAAATTTTGTTCCAGTTTATGTGTTTATATAAACTGTATAGATAATAATGTTATTATTTATTGTAGTTCCTTAAATTCTATGTTATAAGTGACATTCACCACACAATTGATTAGATGATTATAAATGTTCACAACAGACTGTATGTGCCTGATATCGGATACAGATGTTATAATAATGTTTACACTTGATTAACGCTACAGTCGGCTGATACGGACATTCACATTGTTCGCATGACAGTTCTGTAATACGTAAACATTTGTTGGACACACATAGATATCGGCAGGCGTTTGTTCACTCTACCATTCCATCATGATGTTTGACATTGTTAGTTCCTCAACAGGAAGAATATAAATGTGCTCATATAAAATAGAAATGGATTTTACAAAATTATTCCAAAATTTAATGTATTTGTGTGTGCTCTTTTAGTATGTTTCATTATACGTATTTCATACTGTAAAACTTTAAAAGCAAGAATATGAGTTTGCTGCTCCAACCCAGGTATTCAAGATTTAATATGAAAACATTTTTCTGTAATATCAATTAGGATTTAAAAGTGCCAAAGCAAAAATAATTTTAGCCATTCTAACGTTAAGAAAATGAAACTAATGATTATAACATTGTTATTAAATCATTTTGGTTTTATAATGTATTATATTTATAAATTAAATTAAATTTTTATATTACAAAATACATTATTATAACTCATTATTCTGAAATCCCGCAAATATACGTCTATTATGGTATCAAGAACTTTTTAAGTATTTCATCATCAAAATTGTCTTCAATAACTTTATGGCATCCAACATGTTTAGAAATATTGCTGTAAACAAACTTCTTAATTTAGAAGCTACAAATGATAATTATACCTCCCTTACATTTTACTCGTATCTAAGTTAGTATAATTATTTACTTTGATATAATTAAAATTACCTTTCATCAAATGTTTATACAATTTCTGGAAGCATCTCGGATAAATTATTGCAGAAATTAAAGTATATTAAACGTGTTTGCCATTAGTTTAGCTCCCTTATGGTTGGCTTAAAGTGCTTTGTACTGTCAGTTACCATCAAATTATTGATGAATAAAAAAATTAAGAGTCTAAGCATTATAATAAAAGATAACAACAGTGCTGGTCCGGGGTATTGAGATAGCGAAACTTTTTTTGTACCTGTCATGGCGAAGTATCGTGCTTTATTCCTTAACCACCAATAACTCCTTGGTGCAGCAAACCTTCCGGTGATTTCCAGTCGTTGTTTAACTTTCATTTAACCTTACTGGTTAATTGTGAGGAGGGTATGCCAGTTTAAACCCTCTTTTTTCATCCGCGCTAGTTGTCTTTAGCCAATGTAATGCTGTTTCAGAATTTATTGCAATACTGTATTCTTTCTCTTTTTTTGCCACTACAAACTTTCCTAATGTTGCTTCCGTAAACATAGCAAACAACTTTCAGTTTTCGATAGCTACTCTAATCACCCAACCAAGAAATGTCAGGGATCTACATAATACCTTGCACCAGCGATAATTCATAATTTCCCTATCGAAAACATCAAGTTTGTATAGTATTTATTGAAGCGCAATCGAAACTGTGACTGGTTAATGTCACTTCGTTAAATGTTGATAATGCATTTAACAGTATAATTCACACATTTTGGTGGATTTAAAAATACTGGAATCCTTACAGTAAGGCAATTTAAAAGAAATGTAATTTTTAGCTGGGTTTAAAGTATACCAGTTCAGGTGCATGTATCTAGAATTTTCAGAAGTTTAAGAAAATAAAAAAAGTTGATTGTTAGCAATGTTTTGAACTCTTTGTTGAGTACGTTAAACTTATAAATTGTGTAAGAGACATGAATATTCAGTTGTTCTTAATAGTATCAGTTTTCATGTAATATATAAATTTTAAGTCAACATATTAAGATTACAACTGCATTATTGATATAAGTTTACATTATTTTATATTAGTAAGAAAGTTCATTTAAGTTTTCTTAAAAAAACATGTAATTGGATGGCCAGAATATAATATTGAAGTTTGTTATTTACTATTTATTTTTGAAGATAAAAATATTTTGTTTTAAATTTCACACAAACTAACTTAAAGCTAATTGTGTGTACGTACAAAAGTTAAGAACAATGACTCATACAACTGCAGTATCACATATCTAGGTGAGTTACGACTGTTTTTAATGGTCTATGCAAGCGCGGTTATTGTTAGGTAAGATGTATGGAAACATCCATTTTAGAATCATTTTAATGTGAACAATGTACACGCTGTAAACGACAAACGCGCAGTTCATGGCTATAGCAATACAACTGACTTAACACTGAATTTTATGCGGCTAAAAACAACTACTATCGTCAATGCATTTTTTAACCATAAAATATGTTCTTAGGGTTACATGTGTTGTTCATTTGCTTTTATAATTGCTTCCTTATAATACATTTAAACCCATATTATAAATTACAACCATTAAAGTTGACTGTTAGCAGTAATGGTGAGCCATGAATTGCTCAGTTCTGCTTCTTAGTCCTTGAAGGGAAAGGAATCAATGTTACTCTCTTAACCTGTCATCAGAAACTGTATTTTTATAGTATTATCATAGCATTAATTTGAACTAAACTTATTTATTGATAGTGAATATGTCAAATCATTTCAAGTAATTAAACAATCAGATCATTTAATTAAGTATGAGAAGGATTTATTCCTTTGTAGTGCTCACCTTAAAGATATGTGTAAGACCAGTTCATGCCAATTGAGCCGCATTACTAAGTCGGATCACGCAGCTCGATTGCAGTTCAGTATCTATTACTCGTATAACCCAATTCAATAATCATACGTACTTGGTTATCTGACAACAAATGGACAGCAAAATGTTTTATTGATTGATATAACCAACTAAAGCCTACATAATAGTTCATAAAGAAAGATATGTAACCACAGGATAATATTAAATTTGAAATAATATAAAATACATTTAGACAATCTATTTAATAATTGTAATACACTTTATTGCGTACAGACAATGCACACATTGTATTACAACCGTCGTACCAAACCTAACCATTCATTCTGACAATAGACCATTGAGACATACATTATATCACTCATGCCTCTTTCACACAATTTAAAGGCCAGGCAAATTTATTTGTTTTGATGGTCTTTGAGAATCTTGGTTTCAATCGGCGCATTGTACAGTTGAATGATTTGATTTCACCTGTATTGAAATCACCCCAGCGATCAATCATAAACTCACCAACTGAATAAAATGCTTTCGAAATCAGAAAGGTTTTCAACTGAGTTTTGAATTGTTTTCCAACTTCAATTGTTTTGAAGTGTTTGAGGTGTTCAGGGAAACTTATAATTAATCTGACACCAACCTGGGATGGTAATTGTCTGAACGTATTTGTCCTGTGCAGCATTCTTGAAGGTCTAAATCCTGAAGAGAGTTCCCGTCTGGTTTTTGCCGGTCGCCCTTCCACCTTTTCTGAACTGGACCGTCTGTGCATTGCTTGGCGCAGCGTGCTGTTTGCTGACCGGCAGAGGGCGAAGAGGAACATTAATCGTTCCATCCAGCCCTCCAGGGCTGTCACGGCCGTACAGAATCCCGCGGCTGGGCCACATCACTTAGGTGGCCTTCGTCTACCCATCTGCTATGCCTGTGGTGAACGAGGTCATACTCGTCGGGAGTGTCCTAGGAGATATCGCACTGGTCCAAAAAACTAGATCAAAGGGGGGTTTATCTGAAGTTCCCCCGAGGTCTACGAAAAAATTTCAAAAAAATAGTACCTGTGCGAAAAGTTTGATTAATAGTTTGGACACTAAGAGCCTAGCAGAAAAGGGAAACCTACGGCTTAGGACAGCATCTTCGGTGTGCCCTTATATCAATATCTTAGTGGGAGACTCAGTGCATAAGGCCCTAGTTGATTCCGGGTCAGCCTGTAGCCTCATCTCTTCCCGTCTTTTTGAAGCCATTTCAAGGTTAGGTTTGGTGAAGCACACCGAGGAGTCTTCTTTAACTTGCTGGACTGCTTCTAATTCCCCTGTTCCAATTTCGAGGAAGGCTTCAATCAAGTTTAAGTTTGAATGTTTTTCGTGGGTGTGGAGCTTCCTTGTGGCCCAGGACCTGAGCATGGATTGTATTTTGGGGGCAGATTTTATTCAAAAGACTGGTTTGGTGCTGGATATTCAGGCGGGCCAGTCTTATTTCAAATTCAATCGGCGAGTGTCAGTCCCCTTTTCTGATAATTTCAAATCGACACCGCAGGTTGGTGAGGTGGAGTGTGAGGAAGGTTCTGCCCCTAGGGACCCGTTCGGTCACTTGGATGAGGAACAAGCTGGGGTTCTCCGTGAGCTTTGCTCAAAATTTCCGGAACTCCTCACACCCAAGCTCGGTTCTACCCATTTTATTGAATATGAAATTAGTCTGACTGACACTCAGCCAGTACGCTCCCACCCATACAAGTTGGCTTATCCAAAGATGGAGGTTATGCGTGGTATCATCAAGGATCTCTTGGATCAAGGAGTTATTGAGCCCTCAAACTCATCGTATGCCAGTCCAGTGGTCTTGGTTCCAAAGCCGAATGGAAAAAATCGTATGGTGGTCGACCTAAGAAAACTTAATGCCAAGATTGAAATAGACTCAGTGCCTCTCCCCGATCTCCATTCTGCTTTTGATTGGTTCGGTAAGGCCAAATTTTTCACTATATTTGATTTGAACCAAGCCTATCATCAGATTCCATTGAAGAAGGAATCACGTCCTCTCACGGCCTTCTGTGTTCCGTGGAATTCGTATCAGTACCAATCTGTGCCTATGGGGCTAGCTGTGGGGGCCCAAACGTTAACTAGGTTGCTTGACTCCATCTTCCACGATGTGAAGTTCAGGTATGTCTTTAATTATCTTGATGACCTTCTGGTCTACAGTGAGTCTTTCACGGAACACGTTAAACATCTTGAGGAGGTCTTGGTTAGGTTGGGTAGGGCTGGCCTTAAAGTCAATCCGGAGAAGGTGTCTTACGCCAAGTCTCAAATATAGTTTCTTGATCACCTCGTGTCGTCTAGGGGTGTATCTATAGATCCTGCCAGGACCCAAGGCATTCGGGATTTTCCTCCTCCGAAGGATGCCAAGGGTGTTGCCAGATTCATCGGCATGGTTAATTTAAGAAGGAAAGACGCAAATTTCGTTTGGGGTGAAGATCAGGAACGAGCTTTTCAACTGCTTAGGGAGGCAATTATCCAACCTCCTGTGCTGCGAATACCGGACTTTAGTAGGCCCTTCTTTTTGCAGACTGACTCCTCATCCTGTGCTGTAGGAGCTGTGCTTTTTCAAGAGTTCGACGTCGCTCGGCAACCAATAGCTTTTGCATCTAGGACTTTAACCCTTCAGGAAAAGAAATCTTCTATTTATGAGCTGGAGTGTCTGGCGGTCGTTTTCGGCATGGAAAAGTTTCGGAGGTTCCTAGAGCATTCCGAATTTCTGCTAGAAACTGACAATTAGGATCTTTCCTGGCTATTGGCCCATCCTCGACAATACAGACACTAAGCTTTGCACATGATGCACATACCACACTATTTGATTGAACACTGTTACAATAAATAATTCTATCAAGCCTAATAAATAACTAATTAAAGAAAAAGTTTTGTTATCCTGTCTATGACCAAAGTGCTTATTTAATCACATATAAGATAATAGTGTACCTGAGAGTGAATTACAATACAATTGAAAACATACGTTTATGAAAGAGAATATATTTGATTTATATGTTAAAAATATCGGTATTTCCAGTACTGGAACGGTTATATGGTTATATTCATATTTACGTAGTGAAATTTTGAAAATGTCATTTTATTGGTATGTATAAGTCAAACAAAATAGTAACACCGACAGCTAGCACTAAGCCATAAAACGATCTGAATATACGGTATGTAGACACGACAGGCGTGGCAACACGACAGGGTTGTAACGGAGATTGATCAATGAGGCCAGTTGTACCTTCCAATGGTCAGTGTAACGTGTATGATGCGCTGGTTCAATACACACAATAATTTAAACACAATAGTAACACCGACAGCTAGCACTAACCCATAAAAAAATCTGAATACGAGTATACGGTATGTAGACACGACAGGCGTGGCAACATGACAGGGTTGTAACGGAGATTGATCAATGAGGCCAGTTGTACCTTCCAATGGTCAGTGTAACGTGTATGATGCGCTGGTTCAATACACACAATAATTTAAACACAATAGTAACACCGACAGCTAGCACTAACCCATAAAAAAATCTGAATACGAGTATACGGTATGTAGACACGACAGGCGTGGCAACATGACAGGGTTGTAACGGAGATTGATCAATGAGGCTAGTCGTACCTTCCAATGGTCAGTGTAACGTGTACGATGCGCTGGTTCAATACACACAATAATTTAAACACAATAGTAACACCGACAGCTAGCACTAACCCATAAAAAAATCTGAATACGAGTATACGGTATGTAGACACGACAGGCGTGGCAACATGACAGGGTTGTAAAGGAGATTGATCAATGAGGCCAGTTGTACCTTCCAATGGTCAGTGTAACGTGTATGATGCGCTGGTTCAATACACACAATAATTTAAACACAATAGTAACACCGACAGCTAGCACTAACCCATAAAAAAATCTGAATACGAGTATACGGTATGTAGACACGACAGGCGTGGCAACATGACAGGGTTGTAACGGAGATTGATCAATGAGGCCAGTTGTACCTTCCAATGGTCAGTGTAACGTGTACGATGCGCTGGTTCAATACACACAATAATTTAAACACAATAGTAACACCGACAGCTAGCACTAACCCATAAAAAAATCTGAATACGAGTATACGGTATGTAGACACGACAGGCGTGGCAACATGACAGGGTTGTAAAGGAGATTGATCAATGAGGCCAGTTGTACCTTCCAATGGTCAGTGTAACGTGTATGATGCGCTGGTTCAATACACACAATAATTTAAACACAATAGTAACACCGACAGCTAGCACTAACCCATAAAAAAATCTGAATACGAGTATACGGTATGTAGACACGACAGGCGTGGCAACATGACAGGGTTGTAAAGGAGATTGATCAATGAGGCCAGTTGTACCTTCCAATGGTCAGTGTAACGTGTATTATGCGCTGGTTCAATACACACATTAATTTAAACACAATAGTAACACCGACATCTAGAACTAACCCATAAAACAATCTGAATGTACGGTATGTAGACACGACAGACGTGGCAAAATGACAGGGTTGTAACGGAGACTGATCAATGGTGCCGGTTGTACCTCGTGTAGGAGAGTTTCGCACTTAGTGTGTTCTTATTAACTTATTACAGTTCTTGTTCACTTAGTATCTTCTACAGTAAACACTTTACAGCAGTAGTACATTTACTCTCGTTTACGAAGTGGTAAGTACACAAAACTAACTTGAGAACCTTCCTTCATCATGTAATAAATAACAATAAAAATAATTTTTCCCTAATACAAGGAAACAAAATTACATAACTATATCTATATAAAATATTATCATCTAGCAACTTCCTTATGTTTCCAACTGAACACACCTCGTCGGAATTTCCTAGTTACACCTAGAGAATGTTATGAAGGGGCTAAATGATATATGTTATGAAGGGACTCACATACTGAATTATTATTTAATTCTCCTCCATCATACTTAACTAATAGAGTACTTATACATTTCAAAATAATATATAAAGGTTCTGTGCGATAAACACCTTTAGGTCTATACCAATAAATCTTTGATTCAAGCGAAAATATATAAAAACATTTTTCTATAAAAACAATTTTAATAAATTTAAGTGAAAGGATCTGTTATAATAGCTGAAACAACAGCAAGTTAGTACAATATTTGATTACTGTAACAGCAACGTCATTAAGTAACAGAGATAATATTTCTATATACTGTAAAACTATATTTATTTCTTGCTTTCTGAAATTACGTTATGTTACAGTTTTTAATAAGCAAGGACAATAATTTACTAGTTAAAAATTTCTCATTTATTTATATTAATTATTACATACTTGACTGGTAGTAGTCACATTGAATGTCCCACCCATAACTCTCATGGGTATAATTAGTAATAGGCGTTAAGGAATCAAACATCCTTGTACATTAATGCACCCGCAAACTAGTTGTAGAAACAGTTTGAGTGAAACAAGTGATTCTCTCGATTGTTCTGAACACTTGATCCGCTCAATAATGTTTCACCAATGGTTCGTGAATGATTTACTCGCTGCTCCCGATATTCCATTCATCACTTATTATTCATCTGCTTCACTCGTCATATGTCACATAGTTATTTCATTCATTAAATAGCTTCTGATTGATTCAATCACCGCTACCGTTTGTCACTCATTATTTGATATCCAGACTGTTCCCTCATAACATGTTATATCAAAATCAAATCAAATCAAAAGCATCTTTATTTCCATTATAGTACAACAAATTTAGAAATCATACATATAGATAGATCATTCATATAAATAATAACATTAAATTATAAACTGTTAGTTGGTCTTCCACCACAGAACTCATAAATAATGTAGGCTATTGTTGCTTATTTACTCATATCATGTTATTCCGGTAAATTGTGCCCATATCATTAACTAGAACACAATATCCATGTATACATAGAATACCAAGAAAGCTTTTCAAATGCACTCCGGGAGAAAATTAGTATGGAGGCATTAGTCTAATTTTGTTCTAATAAGTAAGTATATGTATATTTCATAGGTTCCTTACAAGTATTGTTCTTAGATATTCAGTATTTAGAACAGTTTTTTATCGGCAATGGAGAATCTGTAAGCTTTTCGTTTGTTTTTCTTATGCTTCATTTACAAATGAAGTACTTACTATCAAAAAGCCGCTAAGAACTTTTTGTTTATTAAGAAACAAATGTTAAATTAATTTTTAAAGCCTTAAAAAAGGGCAATTGTATTGTAACTTCAACTATACTTCAGAGGAATCTATATTTAAAATAATTTCCTAAATTTGTCTCTCGGATAATTTTGTATAACCAATCAAAACGATGTACGAGATAGATTTAATTGAATAGAGTAATAGATTTTAAATAAAATAATTACTGAATTGTTTGCAAAAAACAATACAATTATTTAAAATATTTTATTATTGGCCTTTATATATGATAAATAATGTTCTTAAGAATTGATTAGTACTCTTCTTTTAATGAAAGTCTGCAAAGCTTGTATGATTGTTCACATAAAACAATCTAGAGTATTAAGATTGTATCTTTATTAGTTTTAAGTTCACGTTTTTGATTGGTTACACATTTTTCAAACTAAATCTGAGGGTTATTCCAACATCTGAATGTTAACTAACGCGTTTTCGTTTATATTTATTGTATATAGTGGTGTTCCCATGTTTTGTTCATGTGTCTGATATATTAATTTAATATTATTCTTTTATTCATAATCATAGAAATAATATAACTGTAACATGACAATTATAAACTTTGTATGTCAATCGTAACAATGATACATTTAAGAATCAAGAAGCTTTGAATTTAATTTTTTTAACAGTACTAATAAGATATAGTGAACAAAGTTTGATCCAAAACAAGTTCAGGACTGTTCTATGATACAGGGGCTTAAGTTGTTAAACTCTAGCCCACAGCTAAAGTAGTATAATAAAGGATTTCACTTTCAAACTAATAACTAGCGGCTAGGTAACCGTTAGTTAATTAATGCAGTTCTGGTGGATATTTATGCAAAATAAAAAAATCAAATGATACATCTGAATGTTTGAAACCCTTTTGTAATAAAATTTATACATTATTTTTAGTCTAACAAAACAGTTACAATAATTGTAAAATAATGTATATATTAAACAATTTTTGAAGTGTAGACAATTAGAAAACAATAAGGACTGTCCTCGTTTTCAAATGTTAAAAATGCATGTTTTGACTCTGCAAAATATGTGGAAAAAATATTGGAGTAAATCTTTCCATTATCAAGACTTATCATACATTTTATATATTTTTAGTGCTTGAAAGCCCGGAGTAATGAAGTCGGTTTCACATAAGAACTGGACAAAATGTTTCTTTTAGGTTTTTTTTTAAAGGAGAGCTCAGCCCCTAACCCAAATACCTAACCCTACTTATTGCCATAAGTTTTGACACATCCTTTATATGTATCTAATAGTTAGAAATGGGATACTTTCCATTAAAATTATTTTATAAGTATTACCATCTTTAGTTGTCTAAAACAAACATCATGTTACAAAAACACAGGTTCGTGAAACGTTTACTTTACTTGGCGTGTAATATCCTACTATTACAATGATTTTGATTGTATTTCTTTAAATTTATCTAGTTAAATCACGTTAATTTGTATATAGATGTAAATAGGGTGATATCTTAAATCGAGAGTGAATAAAAATCTTATTTTGTTGTTAGGTGACAGTAAGTCAGTTCTTTCAGAACATACTCTTAAGGAACTGGCGATCGGTTTCAACAGGAGAAATTTTATCTGTGAAATGAATTATTATTTTGTATTTATTTTAAACTATTTCTATACGTCCCTAATTTCATACGCTCCCATTTTCACATCTCCAAAAACTAGCGTGGCTAACGATCGATTGAACGAATCTTAGGAAATATAGATTTCAATCAAATAGGTGGTGTGATTATAATTTTGGTTTTATCCAGGGTAATAATTTAAACCTTGTAATTATTTCCAGCTAATTTCTTTTGGAAATTCTGCTAGAGAAAAATAAAAATTACTGCTATACTTTTAGGTCGGTTTTCAATGGCCAGATTTTATTAATGTCAGGGAGTGTAGTTGTTATCTACTAGTTGATATCTACTACTTAAGCCCTAGAATAACCTTCAGTTGAATATTGTTTTTAATTATTTTTATAACGTCATGATGTTATTCTGCCTCGCCGTTTTCAGTTAATATCCTATTCTATATAATAGCTATTCTATAATAATGTTTCTATTTTTGTTATATGTTTAACCCAATATATTTATTTTTGTCTTCTCATACGCCATGTTTGTAATTATCATAAGTTAACATAAATTGTAAAAGAAGTGATTAAGTTTGATTTGTCACCACAGCATCGGCTGAGTACAATGTTTGTTCTTCTTGAACTAGGCTCAATATGTTATTGTTTGAATTTTGTTTATTTCTGTATCCTCTAATCTCAATTACTTGGAAAAGTTATCAGGTAATTTCCTAGTTTGTATGCTGTTTTGTATTATATCTTTAACTGTGAAAATAAATTCAAGATGCATTTATTAATCTGGGTAGGATTTACTTACTTTACGAGTTACTATTATTAGAGCCCTGCTGCACATCAGATCGATCGTAAAATTCTTCACTTGAAATGACCCCTTTATAATTTAATAATAATCGTTTCTAAGAATAAGTAGAAGAAACAAAATAATATCATCATATGATAAAACAAAAAGGTTTAATGCTTTAATACCATAATTTTATTTAATGGTTTAGAAGAATCTGTGTAAACTACAACATTTGTCCAAAACTTCAATACGAAAATTCGTAAAATACTACAGATTTCCTTTCATAGGTAGCCAAACCCCATACTTATGAAATTATGTATGTAGTTAAATATCCTATTGTGTAATATTGACTAATATTGTGCTTCAGTACACAAATAGCAACAGGTTTATCATTTTACATGGTATTTTAAAGCCTTTTTTGTATATTCGAACTATATTTTTTACTATTCAGCAGAGTGGAAAACAGTTGATTATATTCGGGGTAGTCATAAAATGAGTTAGGGGAGTATTTAATACTCATAATATCCTTTACATATAAAGAAAGAAATGTTATCAGGACGACATGATCGTTTGGATTTATTTTAAAGCGCCCAGAAGTAACTTTTAATTAACGATAGGGGAGAGAGACAGCTCATGTAAGGCAAACAACAGATCATATCCCATTGTTGACCAGCTGATCACAGTCAAGAGCAGAAGCTTCATACACATTCTTAAAATATTCAGCAAAACCTCCACTGTCTCAGCGCGTGGAGCTGGTCTGGAGATGTATGTGCTAACGGACATGTCCATTGATTTGTGTGTTTTCCAGGGAACAATTCTTGTAACGCAACTCATCGATATTAATTCTTTGTGTAATATGAAAATGTAAGGTAAACTATATGTTTCAGCAAATAACTTGTGCCTGAGACTTAAAAGATTCTTTTAGCAGGACGTATGTAAAAAACAAACAGACAATTAACTAGTTCCAAAACTGGATTCATTGTACAAAATACCTTAAACACAATTTTTATTAGTAAAATTTCAAGCTAAACCTAATATTTTAGGTAATAACTCGATACTACAATATCACCACTAGGTCATCACTGTGATATTAGCTTCCTATGAGTGTGAACAGGTGGCTGATTTTCACTACACACATTCTACTCGTATTGATTTATAAAATGAATGTAGATTAATGTAAAATTTGAAAAAGTGTATCTTAGTGCATGCTTTTTACGGGATAGTTATTTTGTATTCGTTTGATATATTTAATGCATATCCGTTTTGTTTTACTGTTCTAATTACAACGAATTTTATTAAAATAACTTTTACATTCTCATATGATAGCATTTACCTCTGGAAAGTCATGTATAGTTTAATATATACTACTTTTAATTTAATGTGCTCTTAAAAATATTTACGACATTTTGAAACAACATTTAAATTAAATTGCACTGTGAATGTATGAATGTGTCGTATTTTTTTTTTTTAAATTTACCTGATAGTATAAAAAGAGTTCTGATTCTAGACTTTAAATCTGGAATTTTTTTATATTATGTTTTAGAGATTGTATAATGTATATATCTACTTATTGTACACGTACCTATAAATAAATACACAAATTATTTATCATACGTATACGATGGAAATATAATATATAATTGTATTGGTTTATTCAAAGTCAAGAGATTCTATTAATCTGAATGATAATTCGACACTAACATGAAAACATTACAAATTATAGGTTAAATGTCTGCTTCGTCACAGAAAATATTTTCATAATTAAAAAAGAATCAACGTGAAAGAAATGTAGATTACAACTCTACAGAACAAAGAACATGTGTAAAGCTACTTACAATGCCGCGTAGAACAACCCTAGCCACAGCTAACAACTGGCATAACATGAATGTTTAACAGCTGTGAGGCTCAGTTTCTCTTAAGCTGCTTTGTTGTTGATATATGTTCTCTCATAGTGTGGAAAATATAACGAGTTTTTCGGTAAAAATACCTCAAATGTTGTGACCTGATATTTCATTTTACAGTGACCAGTGTTTATGTTTACCTTTTAGTTTGTAATTATTGGTTATTGGTTTGGAATTTTACTGAATCAAACTGACAAAAATCGCATTGAAAAAATAAGTTTTATAATCAATAGCAGTTTATTGTGTGTTGTCTTTAATTTAGGGTACACAAATTGGCAGACTATTGTTATATTACTGAAATGTGAATAAGAACGCAACTCCTGAAATTCTTTCATCCATTAATATTTCTGTTATTTGAATATGGTCCATGTGATAGCCAGAAAGGGACTTACTAGGAATGCAGGTTTAAGTATTGTGGTATAGAAAGATATGGGTAAATATATACGGGATGAACCGAAGGACGTTTGCTGGTAGACGTACAGATCAAATTATGAAAACACGGTCAGAAGCTTCTTTGCGCATCTTTTTGCAGTTCTAAAAGATAATTGCCGTGAATGGAATATTCCAAAAAAGAATTGTATCGATTTTGAAGGAATAATCATGTGGAAATTTTAAAAAGGTGGAGATATTTAATTAGTACACAATAGAAAGTGCCCGTAAATGACTGAGTTAAAAATGGCCACAGTTAAGTATAAGATTTACTTTATAACTCTCAACGTGTAATATATTTTACTTTAACATATGTTTTATATAATCTGAATTTAAAAAATCAGTAACTAAAAGTATACCGTACTTACTTGACATAACTTTTAATTTATCTTAGAATCTGTAAAACTTAAGTAGCAAGAGTATGTAAAATTATAATTGTTTTATATTATAATCCCTAAAATACATTTTATAATAATTAAATGTATACATTAATGTTTGAAATAAACATACATATTTCATTAAATAGGACATACAGTCTATACAAACGCGATTAACTATATTGCTCTTAACTTTTACCTTGTTAATTTGTCATGTTAGTAGTAAGTTATTACATTTTAAAATTTTATAAGAAATAAAATAGAATTATCTATTTTCTACACAGTTATTCTCCTCAAAGAATCAAAAAACGTTTTAAACTAAATAGTGTATTTTACCAAATTTTTATTTATTGCATAAAAAGACTCGAATAACAGGTTTTGTGACAAAGAGTGTATTATTTTGGTCATAGTAACAAATACGCAACTCTATAGCCAAATTTTCCCCTATGGTACCTTTCCGGACAGCGGATTATCAAATGGAGAATAGTTTTATTTAAACCTTTAATATACGTCATATAATTCGTTAACAATACTTTTGTGAAACTGCAAATTCTTTTAGTAACTTATACTAGGATAATCGTATGTTTAATATTTGTGTGCGTGACTTTTTTACTTTCAGGTTACAGATGTTATAGTATAAATTGCATAGATACTAGAAATATTTTTATAAATATGTTGTACAATAATAAAAGTACACTGCCAATCTCTAAAGCTACTTGTTTATCAGTTTTGTTTTCTTCTTTTCCGATTCTCTCATTATTGGAATCATCTGTTCTATTACAGTCTCCTATCCCCTGTCTGAAACTATCTTGTCTGATGCTGTCAATAGTGCAGTCTAGCATCTCGCGATAACCGAATCAAGCAAATAGCAGCGTCGAGTGTGGCTGCTGATGTTTGACCGCTAAGCGATCTTGTCCTTGCAAGCAGTCCACCTGCCCAGCCACTGGATTCTTCACTTTAACATACATTTGAGAAAATATTATTTTAATAGCTTAAAGGCAAAATATGAATTAAATGGACTCCAAAATAATTAACGTTTTAAAATCAATAGATGATGCTCATTGATGCAGCGCAAAGGTCCTTATAGGACTAGGTGCAATTTCTAAACTTATAGGTCCTAAGAGAACAAAAAGAACCATAATAGACCATTATAATATATATATATATATATATATATATATATATATATATATATATATATATATATATATGTATATATCTTCGTAAAATTAAATTGTTCCTGTTCAAAAAGTTTCTTAATGTTTCACTTTATATTTTGGTAAAAAAGTTTTCGGGTGCATTTATTGTATAATAAATGATAAACAAAAAGTTTATTGTCGATAAAGTAAATAAGCACATAATACAGATACAGTTTTCCAAAATATTTATATCAAATTTTTATTCCAGATGAATCTACATGGAAATTTTCACTTTTTTGGCTAATTTACCTGATGCTGAGTCCACGTAGAATTTCGCTCATTAATCTTTAGTTACACAATATTATAACTTACATCTGGAATAGTTAACGCATGATACCAAAGTGTCCTATATATATTTATATTTATACATTGGTGAGTTATGATGGGTATGATTATAGATATATTTGTTTAGTTATAAATCTGAAGTAGATTGAATTTCAATTTTGAGACTCTTACCCAATACGTTTTATAGAAGCCTGTGTTGTAAAACGAATCATTATCAGTAAAGTTAGGGATGAAAACAGTTGTCTTTAACACCTCCACTGCTGGTCTATACTGAGTGATCTATTCTGAATAATGTCATCTCTGCTCATGACAACAAGCACGCTGCGCTGGTGCGTCTGCCGCATTCAACGTGTTAATTTCTTATGCCTTTGGAGTCACTACGACCTAACATTTATGTTTTTAGTGTAGTTGAAGTTGATCCTAAATAACCTGCTAGAACATTTTACCTGTATACGAAATTTATCAAATAACATGTTTAGGTTCAAAAGACATGTTTCCTATGATATCTTAAATAGATGTGATCCTTTAAGTTTTTGTAATAACTTGTTTTTATTGTTTGTGATTGGTATTTTGGTTTTATGCATATGGTCTCCCTAGAATTTATTGTGTCTCGAAGGATATTATAACATTAGTGAAATCTTGGCTGGTAATGAAATATTATTTATGATTTTCATTATTTTATGTATATAAATACACATACATATATATATATATATATATATATATATATATATATATATATATATATATATATATATATATATATATATACAATTTGGTTCACGAGATAGCTGGGTGTATTAGAAGCTTTCTAAAGAAATTGCGGTGAATTTCTACCTCATGGAACCGTATAACTTGATTAATCCGGAGTAGATGGACTAATTGTATTTCCAGCCCATCTTTTGGAAGCCGTCTCGGCCTCTTTTACGCAAAGTAAACTCAACATACTGTAGGTGGTTAGGTGGTAGAATATATAACTGCATAAAGCGTTTAGAGGTAGCATGAAAGGCCAGGTTTAAAATGGATGTCATCATATAATTCATTAATCTTGAACGTCTCAAAGATAATATATACGTGGAGATTTGTTACCACAACAATGCGTGGAAAACCCTTGGCTGCTCACTATTAAAGATATCAAACTGTTACGTGAAGTGCACGACCAGAAGAATCTACTTCTTATGAGGAAACTAGGAGTTAAACACAGAAACCACTAGGATATGTAAATGTTCTGGCTGTAGAAATAGTTTTGCTTGTGTGTCAAGAAATCGGTTTTAAATCAAACCATTCTTAAGGTTGAATAAAAGATTGTTACAAGATTTGATCAAATGTGTTGTACGATAGGTTAACACGAGTTATAATATGGTTAGCAGGTGATTACGGCAGTAAAATGTCTGAAGTACAAATTTAATTTCAAGCTTTTTCTCACGTACACAGAAACATTTTCTCCCGTCTAAGCAATTGGATTCAATCAACACACTGAATAAATAGCCAGAAATTGTATAAAGCACAGCTTGATTCTGAAATAAGAATTATCAATTTTATAATATTGCATGATCACATCAATTTGCTTTCTAAGAAATTGAGCGTTCACCTCCCAGGCACTAACAGGGTAAGAGTCTTGGGTACCAGATGTTTTCTCAAAAGTATATTCTCAAGAGTACGTAAAAAACCAAACTTACCTGTTAGTAGATTTTCTTGTAAAATGTATTTACAACAATTTAAAATTGAATAAAATGCCATAACCCATTGCTTAGCAAATTTTGATACGAATATGAAGCAATTAGTACTAGCAATGGATGGCTTCTTACTATGATATAACTTTCCCTACTCTACTAAATTTTCATGGATATGGTCATCCTTTTCCTGTTAATCCTATGTAATCAATCGTATATTTATTTAATGTTTAGCAGTTGCTTTACACTATGAGAATTAAACATTGTTCAACTCCCCTCCCCCTTGGTTGTATACACTTTTATAAAACTACATGTATAACTATTACGGTAAGAACTACAATGTTTACCATACAGCATTTAGTTGACTGTTTATGAAGTATACTATATTATGAAGTATTTTTCATATAATTTGAAGGCTAAATTACCACACACAGTAAATGAATTTGACCAATTAAGAGAGTCAAACATATAAATAAACTTTGTACCCAAATACATGTACATTCTTACAAACTGGATCACATTATTAATTTAAATATTATCCTGCACACAAATAGATGCTACATGACACAATCACAACATTTTCCTAGGGTGTACGATGTGTAAAGATATACAACTGATTCACATGCATGTTGTGTTTATGATCCTCACACACACACACACACACACACACACACACACACACACACACACACACACACACACACACACACACACACACACACACACACACACACACACACACACACACACACACACACACACACACACACACACACACACACACACACACACACACACACACACACACACACACACACACACACACACACACACACACACACACACGCACACACACACACACACACACACACACACACGCACGCACGCGCGCACACACACACACACACACACACACACACACACACACACACACATATATATTACATAAAATGCCACCAATCTGACCTACACACAGAGAACAGTCCTTGACTGAATGTGCTTTTGCTAAGCTTAAAACCATAATAAAAACTGAATATACCCAAAGTAAGCACAACAAGTTTGAGCCAATACGTATTAGAAGATACAAACATGAATATTATTATTTATTTATTCAACCACAACCTCAGGAAGTTTTCACTAGGAGGAATAAATGAGTAATATTTCGTAGACCTGTTCAGAATAGAAATATTGCTTCAAAACACAACGATATCGAACTAATAAAGTGGTGTTTAATAATGGTGGCGCTACAAACTGTTTTTGTTGAGGCTGAACCATGGGGATGTGGAGTGTTTTCCCTCTGAGATGAAACAGCAAAACGAACTGAACAGTCAGAACTAAAAAATCTGGATGATAAATGATGAAGAAAGAGTTAAAGACCTAGAAGTAGTCTAAGCTTTATTATACTATTGCCTGCTGGGTTTTAGGTTTATCAGGCACTAGTTCAAACGTTTCAGCGATAACTTTTTTAATGTTTTTTATCAATTACAGTTTCCTAAACGAAATAAGGTGAGTCGAACATGGTAAATATGACACTGTATTACAATATCAAACCAATACAATCTGAATATAAGCCTGAAGTATTGAATTTAAAAAATATATGATTATTTTTGATTGAAAATACAAAGAAAAATATGCTCTCATGCTGATACGATATAAATAGAGAATACGGAGTGTTTTATCTTTTCAGGAGTTCTCGATTTCAATTTATTTCAGAGTAAATTTATTTTTACTTTTTATAGGCTTTTTTATGGTTTTATAAAAATAGAAAGAATGTTTATGCCATTTGTGTGTAGTGTTTGATTTATTATAAATAACATATATTACTAAATATCTTGAAGCTGTTCTAATTAATTTAAAACCTGGGTATGCTATTATGTAGTGTAAAAACAGTACATAACATGTTTTCTAGCGCGCATGTATAAGACAATTACGTTACACAAATATATACTAGCATTTATAATATTGTTTATTAAAATATATTAGCGAAATCAAAATTTTATAATCAATGGTGCAATAAAATTCACTTAAAAATCAAAACTTTTGCGATTAAAATGTCAGGATTATTGTTTTTTTCCTCTAAAACGTAACATAGTAGGATGAAAGTGTATTTGAAAGAAGCTATAACACCTCAATGGGTAAAGAAACAGTAGAATTTAAATAATTAGAATGGACAGGACAGGTCCTCTATTGGACACAGTTTAAACTAGGAATCGCAAAAACCTACATTTATGAACTATAATTGGAGGGGTAGGATTTAATTACTTTTAAAATTTCAAATGATGTACATAAGAAAAATATATGTATTTGTGTTTATGTTCCAAATCTTTCGCCTTTTTTAGAACGTTAAGTGCCTTCATTATATAGCAATAGATTTTGCACATGGTCCAATGGTTTATAAAAAGCTATTATACAGCTGAAATCCGTCATCTGTAGATAATAACCATCTCCTCAGTGGCATGGTGGCTCGTAGAGGGCCTCCTAATGAAACGAGGTTAGCATGTTTATTAACCAAGCAGGGTGGAGATTCATGTAAAATTTTAACCTTGTCGATAATTTGTTCGAAAGTTTCCTCGCGTAACTGTGCATATACATATAATGTTTTCAATTTAGTTTCAAAGAAATATACACCGAAATATTTGTTACATATGTTTTTATATAAACTATTTTTTGGCAGTTTTCATAGTTTTCTTGTGTTAAACTGGCTGATATCTTTACAATTTCTTCAGATTATTAAGGTGTGCAACCAATGTGTTTTAATAAGGGTAATTTATAAAGTAATGCGCTTACGTATGAGCTTATTATTTAAACTTTTTACCATGAAATATTTCAAAATCCTATATGGCTTTGAAAATAAACAGTATTCGTTTTGTGTGCATTTTGCGCCAGTTTAGCGTCCTAGACATTCTATCAACATTAACAATCAGGATTGTATTATTACGTTTTTTGACGTCAATAACATATTCTATATTAAATTAGGAAGGACTGACACATGTACTCTATACTTATATATATTTGGATAGACCGCACATCCATATACACTTATCGAGATGTTACACAATACTGTAATTATTAAGTTTATAGAAACAAAATATAAAAAAGCTGCTTTGATATCTTAAAGAAAGTATTTGTATAATTTATTAAGATATAAAACATTAAACCCATACGTTAGCAGTTAACATTCCAGATTAAGATAATTAAAAATTTCTACAAGCATTTTAAATTTGGATAATATTCACTGTGAAGAAACTTTTAGATCATTAATGTTTATGTACAGTAATTTTCACTTGGCTCAGTTATATGTTCATTATTGTAAGGTTTTTAAGTTTGGTTTGTTTAAGATTAAGCTTGTGACATACTATGAGCAAGGGTTGCTGTGAGAGGATTTAATAATAGGTTAGATTGGCAGTACAAATACCCTCAAATGAGCAAACACATATTTTATTTTGACAACATCTCTTTAAATTGATTAAAAATTTTAATTAACAGTTGATTGGGTCAACCGATATATTAAGCACAAATTTTAATGTCTTAATACTTTGAAGACATATTTAATATTAAATTATTCATTACAATTTATTTTAAATTATTTCATTATAACATTTACTAGTAATTTTGTAGTGTTGCAATAATTATGAGTTCATGGAATAACGTGAGAAACTTTCTTTTAAATAGCTAAACATTTACATGAATTTACATTTTCGAAATTGTGAACAACTAAATGGATATGGAATTGAAAATGATTAATGAACCCTAAAAATATACTAAGTTCTTAAAATTACTTACATTTTATTCCACTTTTACACTTATTTACGCCTAGAGATATTTTTTTCCGCACACGAACACAAACACTCCCGAACTTCACTTTTCGAATTTCCCGGCCTCGACTTCCCCCTCTCCTCCTTGTTCTTCAGTTTTGATGTTCTTCTCCCGCCAGCTCATTGACCACGCCTCTGCCAAATCTCTCCATCATAATTGGTGAGTAATAATTTTTCATATCAGCATGGCTGTCCCTTACATTGTCGCACGGTTTTTACAAATAAGTATTTCCGCTGCTTAAGCAAGCATTTCCTGTTTGTTCACCATCGGCGTCTGGGCGGATGTGCGTATCCAGTTACATCCGGAGGATGTTTGTATCGAATTGTAATACAAGACTTCCTTTCCAGCAAATATCTGTACATTGATTCTATGAATTTTATATTACTAATAATTACATAAGTCTTACATTCCCCTGGCTTAATGACGATTCTACGTACGAATCGTACTTATTGTCTAATTTTAGGTTATCCATTGGGTAGTCACGTTCATGTACTGTAGGCTTCAGGAATTTTATTTTGATGTTGTTTAATGTGGATGAAGTATAGGTCTATAAAAAGAAGTAGTGTTATTATAGAAGTCCAGGCTAATAAAAATGTACAAAATGAGTTCCGTGTTGTTTACTATGTTGTTGTCGTCGTGTTTTAGCTGAAAGTGGTGTTGTCTTTGTAGATTGTGAACGAAGCAGGTGAATGCGCAGGTAGCTCGGAGAGTAGGTAGTGTTGTTGTGTTGAGAATGCTGTGTAGACATCTTCCTTGTTGTCTGCCAAGTCATGTATTTGGTGTTCTGTCGCAATGTCACAACACCATTCGAAGAAATCTCCGACGAACGTAAGCGATCTTCTGTTTCTATCTGGTTGCTGTCTTTGGATGAATGGGAGGTGTTCTCTGCTACCATTTGTTGATGTATGAGGGTTTCTAATGTGGAAAGGTTGCTCTGTATCTTGCAATAGGTTTGGGAGTTGTTGAGGTTTTTAGGGCAGAAATTTAGAGAGGGTTCGTTTTTAGGTAAATTTTTGCTGTGTGTTGAAAGGAGAGTTTGTATAATATAAGGATGGAACTGGTATAAGGTAGTGTCTGGGACATTGGAGTGAAGTACGCTCCTTTGAAGTTTTGTACTAGAGGCGTATTGGGTTCTTCTGTGTTGTGGGGTTGATGTGCTGGCAAAGGTGGTCGAAAGAGGCATGGCAAGTGCTGTGAGTAGTAGAAGGAAGACTTCATTTTTCTCGTGGGTGGTCGGGATCGGTTTAGAGTGCTGTAGACTGGTGTCTTGTAGATTGGTGTCTTGTAGACTGGTGTCTCAGGTTGTAGTTGGCGTTTTGGTCTCGAAATTCTAAAACTAAATATCTACAGGTTACATATACATTTCAGGTTAATATTTTATAATTAATACACATTTATGTCTAAGGTTTTTTATTTACAGAAATCTTTTAATGACCTATTGATGGTGTTTCGTATTTCCCTAGCTCTATGTAATAATGTTTTTACCAAGCATCTTAATCTCTAGTGTTCTTAAATAAGGTTCGAAATTATGTTATTTTATCATATTACAAAACGATACTACGCACCTTTGTTTCTGAGGAATATGTAATATCCCTTCTTTGTGCTTATTGTCCATAGTCATTATTTGGCCTACGTAGTTGACATTCTTCACAAGTTTTTGTATATTGGAGGATATCACGGTACATATTCGGCCAGTGATATCGTAATTTTATTTTTGAAGCTGTTTTGTAATGTGATAAGTGTCCACCCGTGTAGGGGTTGTCATGGAATATTTTTTAATATTTCTTGTGTTTGTTTTTGGGGTATATAGCCAATAAGTTTCTAGTTTCTCGTCCGTTGAAAGTTTTGAAATATAACAATCCATCTATTTTCTTCGTAATGTCTTAAAGCCCGTCTGATTTTTTTTATTTACCGCCTCAGGTGAGGTCATCGCAAGGCGTATTTGTTTCAAATAACTGTCTTGAGCTTGTAGTAGGGGTAGATTTGTCTGTATTAAAGTATTGACAGTTAAACACACGTCCGTAAATTCTTCATCCAAAGGTTGTTCTAAAGGATTTCTGCTTAAGGCGTCTGCTAACACGTTTGTAGCACCACGTTTATGTTTTACTACAATGTCGTAGTCTGTTAATGACAGTGCTAATCTGTTTAATCTAGTAGAAGTGTGCTTAAAATTTTTATAAAACTGTAATGCGGCACAGTCCGTATAAACTGTTGTTTGTCTACCAAGCGTGAATTCTCTGAAGTAGTTCACAGCATAGGTTAGCGCTAACATTTCCACGTTCAGCATTGCTGTAACGCATTTGGGTATTTGAATATTTTTTTGACATGTAATAAATTGGGTACATTCTATTATTTTCTTCATCTAACTGTACTAACGCTGCTCCGCATCCAATCAAACTGCTATCTACATAAAATGTGTGCTTCCCTGTTGTCCTTCCAATGTGATAGTAATGGTGGGTTTGTCAAAATTTGTTTTGATTTTTATAAAAGCCTGTTCACATAGATCCGTCCATTTAAATGCCATGTTTTTATTTGAATCTTTTATTATCTCAATAAGGGGTTTTGTGCTATTTTGGCATAATTTTGGATGAATCTGCGGAAGAATCCTGAGCATCCTAAAAATTGTCTCACTTGCCTTACACAAGTTGGTCTTTTAAATTCGGTGATAGCTTATACTGACTGTTTTTGGGGTAAAATGCCTTCTCCTGATACCTCGTGTCCTAAAATGTTTACACTTTTGTAGAGAAATTTAAACTTTTTTGTATTTAGTTTCAAATTAGCTTTTTATAGTTCTTCTAATATAGTTTCTAGATTATGTAAAGTCATTTTCAAATGAGTCACCATAACAAATTAGTTCATCTACGTAACAGATGACTTTATTATAAAGGTGACGGTTTAATATCGCATTCAAGGCTTTACTAAATAATGTGGTTGAAGTTGAAAGTCCCATCGGCAGTCGGCAAAAACTGTAGAAGTCTATCAGGAGTTTTTTATGGCTAGGATATGCCTATCTTCTTTCCTAACCTCCATGGAATAAAATGCATTTTTAAGTTCTAATTTTGTAAAATGTGTGCGCTTTGTTCAAAGAGCTTAAAACCAGGTTTACTGAAGGAATGGGGTGGCATCTGTTTTCAACTGTGCATTAACCTTCCTGAGACCAGCTACCATTCTGTCGCTTCCATCTTTATTTTTTCTCTAAAAATACTGGGCTTGCATATTCTGTGTAATCCTGACATTCCTCTAATATTTTTGCTTGTACTAAATCGTCCAATAATTTGTTTAATTTTTCCCTTTCTGTTTTACTCTGCCTATACGGTGTGTGAGTTTACAGGTTTCGTATTCGGTTTTAATTCAAGTTTTAACAGGAGGTATGTTTGCAGGAGTTAAATCGATTACCTTTGTTGTAAATATGTGTCTGTATTTTTGTAAAACGTCAAGGACTTTTTTGTGTTCTTGGAGGGTTAAATGTAGTGAGATATCAAATTACTATGCCGTCCTTATCTGTCAATATTGTTTTTCCTGTGTCACTTGTAGTGGGATTGATGTTCCAGGGTAGGCTGTACTTCAAGAGTTGGGTAATGTATATGTCCTATCGTAGTATGTGCGGGTATCCTTTTTGGGAAATTTGATGCATTATAAATATTTACAATTGCATCTGTACCATCTTCCCCTTCTGAAAGATATGCATGACATTTCTTTTTTATTCTTAGATTCCTATCTGTTTCGATGGCTGTTCGAGACTCTATGCCTTTTAAGGATGTGATCCTAATATGCTGATGTGGTGCTATATAATGTATGTCTTGTGGGGCTGTTACATCTGTTATTTGCTGTACTTCTAACTCCTGTGTGTTTTTAAAATTCTTGATGTCTAACTGCCACTGTTCATTCATAGGTATTATATGTTCAATCTGATATTTGGTAATTTTTATTGTTTTATTTTTATAGTTTAACTCCACGCGCAGTTCTGAAATAGGAATATGTTTCCTACCAATATTGGGCTGTTTAGATCAGGTGTCACATAAAACGTGTCTTCAAGTATTACTTTGCCAATTTTTATGGCGATTTTTGTCGAACCCAAAACTGTTAATGGTATACCGTTAGCCGATATCAACGAGGGTATGTTGCTAGTATTTAATTTTGTTGCACAAAACTAGGTCTGCTCTAATAATGTTTATGTTACATCCTGTATCTATAATGCAGGGTACTGGATGTCGAGGGTTTGTGGTCAAGGCTACGTCTATTGTTAGGACAGGTATCTTCTTCGTAGTTTTATTTTCGCAATTAAATATGAGTTCATAAATATCCTCTAATAATAATGTTTTATTTTTCCTCGGTCTGTGTATCCTGTCTTGCGTTATTTCTTGCAAGTTAGTACAATCTATCATATTCTGTTTCTTCTGTTGCTCTATGTGATTTAAAATCTGTATAGTGTCTATTCTCAATGGATTCTTCCAATCCAGTATGTGTGTTTACCTCCCCCATACTACAATCTGGGTCCTGTTTTACGTGCGCTACTACCTTTAATACGCTAGGTTTTATCTGTCCTGTGAAATTTTCTGAGACTGCAAGGTTTCTTGTTAAAAACAGGGTTTATTTATATTTGTTGTCCCCGAGGGTTTGGTTCACTTAGGGTTGGGGTTGGATTGAACGCAGATTGAGGTTTCATGGTGTGTATAGGCTTCTGCATAATACGTTGTTCAATTTCTTGCATCTTCTTTAAGGGTGGGAATTCTTGATTATAATCTATGGCTTTAAATATCACTTCTGAACTGGTCTTTCCAGGGGTTGATAGTGGTAGTACTTTGGGGTTAGTTGGAGTAAATGTCATAGACTTTATACATTTGTAAGTTTGTCGATTCCTTTGGTTAAGATCTATGGTGTTATTTGTTTTCGCTTTTGATAAGGGGGAAGTTCGGTAAGAGTTTAGTGTGACCTCCCCCTATTTCCCGTTTTTTTGATGATTTTGTTTATAATAATTAGACTTGTAACATGATTCGATATTGTGGTTTGTTCGCTTGCAGTACCTGCAGAACAGCTCTTGTGTATTGTTGGTTTTAGGTGCCAAGCCGTTACTTTGGGTTTGAGAAGTTAATGAACGTTGCTTGAACCAGCATTGTTCAGTATTATGGTTGTCTTTACGGCAAATAGTGCAATACCTATTTTGTCTAGCAGGTTGTATTTGGGAATGGTTTTGTCTTCTCCTATCCCTGAAAGTAACGTGTTTAATCATAGGTGGCCTTTGGGTTTGTTTGGGGTAGTTTGAGCTTTCCATATATCTATTCTGGTGAGGACTAGGTGTTCTATCATATCTTAGCTTATATTTTGAGTTTTCATACTGGGACGGAGACCTTTCGTACCTGTGGTTATGATTTGAAATTTGGTTTGTAGTTAGGGTAGCTACTAAATTGGTTAGGGTGTGTTAACTTCTGTTTGTAGTTTATGGGATGATGTTTTGTTCATATAAGGGTGTACTATAGGGTCTGTTTGCTGCAAACCTATTGTACCTTTCTTTGTTTTTCATTTGTGTTAGAACTAAGCTGTTCTGTAATTTTTAAATTATTCTCTAGATCACTTAAGGTGTCGTTTTTCAGGCCTATAACTCGTTCACAGATTTCTGGTTTTAGTCCCCTGTATGATAAAATGTATAATTTGCTTGTCCTGTATTGTGGGGTCATATCTTCGGCATGTTGTTAATATATCTAAAAAATAGGTTAATGTTGGCTCGTTCTCTCCCTGTATTTTGTGTTCTAAAATAATTTGTAGACTATGGTTTGTGCTAATGGAGTGAAAGCCTCTATGAAACTTTTAGCAAGTTGATCCCATTGTATGGCTCCCCTCGTTGTTTTTGCTTGTAGTGTTTTGAACCAAGTTAGTGCTGTGCCTGATTAAATGCGCTGGGAATAAATTAACTTTAGTGTTGTCTGTCCATCTGTTTGAAGTTGCTGCCACTAGGAATTTGTCTAAAAAATCTTGTGGATTTTCGCTCTGGAGACCTGTGTAAGTCCCAGCTGATATTAACGGTATGTTTTCCCCCATGGTTACTGTGTTCGTTCTGTCAGGTAGTGTGAGTGGCTCGTAATGTTGTGCTAAGGTTGGGGGTGCTTGTGTCTTGATGTCCGCCTCAGGGTTATGTATTATGTCGTATAAATTTGTTCTCTGCACTAGAAAATCCTCGATTTAGCTAGATCCTTATAGTTTTTCCCTGTCCTCTTCACTTAGGTGAGTTTTTTCGTGTAGTTTAAATTATTAAATATGGTTTTAATATTACGGTGACTTGCGCTTATACGTGTCAAGTTCTTAAGTGCCGCTAGGATAGGTCTGAGGTCTGCTACAGTGTCTGTGTCTCTAGATAGTATTCCATTTTCATTTAATATTTTTATTATGTCACTTTTGGAAGTCCTATATGTGTCTAATGGTATTTAAATCTTCAATGTAGTATAGTTTCCATTTAATGATACATGTCCATTGACGTACTCGTTAGTTTACTTGGCGTTACTCTAATTACGGGTTTTGAAAATATTTTTGAGTTATTGGAAATTTAATTTGTCTTTTAGGTAAATGAGTGGTTTGTCACTGAAGTAGGCTATTTTAGTTAAATACTTTCTTATGAATATTATTTAGTTCTAATTTATACCTAGCCTATGAAACTATGTGCTTGCCCATGTGAGGAATTTGAATGCCAACCGAGTTTAGCGCCTCCACCATGTAAGGTTTTTAAGTTTGGTTTAGTTTAAGATTAAGCTTAGTGACATACTATAAGCAAGGGTTTGCTGTGAGAGGATTTAATAACAGGTTAGATTGGCAGTACAAAATACCCTCAAATGAGCAAACACATATTTTATTTTGACAACATGTCTTTAAATTGATTAAAAATTTTAATTAAACAATTGATTGGGTCAACCGATATATTAAGCACAAATTTTAATGTCTTAATACTTTGAAGACATATTTAATATTAAATTATTCATTACAATTTATTTTAAATTATTTCATTATAACATTTACTAGTAATTTTGTAGTGTTGCAATAATTATGAGTTCATGGAATAACTGTGAGAAAACTTTCTTTTAAATAGCTAAACATATTCATGAATTTACATTTTCGAAATTGTGAACAACTAAATGGATATGGAATTGAAAATGATTAATGAACCCTAAAATATACTAAGTTCTTAAAATTACTTACATTTTATTCCACTTTACACTTATTACGCCTAGAGATATTTTTCCGCACACGAACACAAACACTCCCGAACTTCACTTTTCGAATTCCCGGCCTCGACTTCCCCCTCTCCTCCTTGTTCTTCAGTTTTGATGTTCTTCTCCCGCCAGCTCATTGACCACGCCTCTGCCAAATCTCTCCATCATAATTGGTGAGTAATAATTTTTCATATCAGCATGGCTGTCCCTTACATTGTCGCACGGTTTTTACAAATAAGTATTTCCGCTGCTTAAGCAAGCATTTCCTGTTTGTTCACCATCGGCGTCTGGGCGGATGTGCGTATCCAGTTACATCCGGAGGATGTTTGTATCGAAATTGTAATACAAGACTTCCTTTCCAGCAACTATCTGTACATTGATTCTATGAATTTTATATTACTAATAAATTACATAAGTCTTACATTATTTCTCATCTTGGAAAGTATAAAATAAATAATAATAACGAAAATATGTATATATATTTCAGATTATTAATATAAGATAGTAAAATAATTGTATAAAAGTAGTTAGTAAATAAATATGTTGAGGGTTTTGAAGGCCACATAAGCTTAATTAATAACATACCTTAAATTATCACTTTCACTTGATTGGTTTAATTTCTTTGTAACAAAAAAAAGGATGGGTATTTTCACTTAAGAAGTACGTTCGTTGGTTCACGAGAGAAGAAATAAATAAAACCAAGAGCCTGTAAAACCAGTTTTAATGTTTCATCTCGGGCACAAATTTTGCCACTTTTCCCCTTCAAAGGTAACTTTGGGTTTTAATAATACAAATACAGCTCTTATGTGAACATGGGTCAATCTAACCAAATATCAAAACATACATACTCTGTTTACATTAAAAACATTTACTACTTATTGTTAGTGACCCAATTATACTCTAAGAATATAATTTGAAAAAATTACCTGTTTAAAAAATCAGCCAAACAGAGTAATATTTGTATGGTATTAAGGCAAAATCTTAAAGTTTTATTACTATACAGTCGTTTATAATCGTTTAAAACATTGGAATTTATGATAAAATAAGTTACATTGTATGTGTAAAAATACAAACAATTATGATATATATTACATTTCCTTTGGTATACACTTTTGATTGAACATCAAAGAGCAACGAAGAGCTGTTTTATTTTATCACAAATAAAACAGCAAGTGGTTTATGGCAAATTTATCTCATAATACACAAATGTTCCTTCTTCAGAAAAAATGTATATCTATATAGCTAATGACAACTCAAATAATAATACAAAATCAAGTGATTTCGTATTTAATATCAATGTAAATGTGCCCGAGGCCATTATAAATATCCAATATGCTACACCTAAGCGTTGAAAAATTGCTTTTAGCGATAACATTTAGCTTCTAATCATATAATATCTAGTTGGGAAAGTACCATTACCACACATAACAGTTGTCTTACATGTTTATTTAACATAACGAATAAAAATCTTGATTATTTATTGAGTGTTGGTAATACATAAGACCTAAAACCTAACATTTAACACTATTCATATACTACAAATAAAATAAATATTTGTATAACCTTTATCATCAAAAGTTATAACGACTTGAAGTTCTGGAAAATTTTTTACAGTGAAACAAAGCATGTAGCTTTTTGAAGGTATTCATTACTACTACAAACCGAATTTGGAATTTTGTTGCAATAACAACGGAATTAGAAAAAAACATATTGAGTGTTTAGGGAAAATGTATGGGGCAGTATACGAAACTATTTACGAAGTAATTCAGTCTTTTTTGTCATATTATTGTTGTTCGCCATTCAGTCTCCATTCAGTAAATAACCATAACGTGTAACTACCGATGAGTACCGGTTGCTAATAAAAACTAGTTTAGTTTTGTTACTTGCAATAACAGTACATTTGGTCAAAAGTTTCTTTCAAAATAGTTTTGATTGTTGTATTTGTAACATCCTACAAAATTTAGAATAATAGGCATGATTACATTTCAATTTTTAATGAACAATACTTGTTTGTTGAAATATCGCATTTTATATTTTGGTAACATATTTAAATAATTAAAATATCCTGTAAAATCTTTAAGGTCGTGTTAGGATCCCTAAGTTTATCATGAATACTACAAATAAGAATCTATTATCTACAAACCTCTTTGTAGATGACAAAGGTTTACTAAAGTGATTATGATATCCTATCCGATCTTGACTCCTAGAGTGGTGGTTCACGGCAAACACGTTATTTCTAAACATTTTAAAACAAATCTTACGAAATTCCATTCGCAAAAATCTCTTAACATCCCGATCCAAACATTTTTTAATCCTCATATTCTTAAAAATGTTCATTCTACGAAATTTCTAGTAGTTCATTTAAAATAAATCTACAGTGGAACTCTAGATTTAACTTGCTAGTTAAATATATTAATTTTGCATCTTTTGCCCTAAGATACGTTTCTAAATTTGTTTCCTGGGAAACTCTCAGCATGGCTTTATAGTGGCTTATTTGAATAAAAAGTTAGCTACAAAATTTTATTCTGGAATTGTTTGCAGTGTTACTCGTTCAGTAGGATTTTGTTATCCAAAAAAGAGCATTAAGGGATGTCTGGTGCTGGACTAGCAAGACAGCTGTAAGGCGTTCTTCAGATCAAGTGGTACTCTCACCCTGGCATGCCTCCTGATTTATCACACGGTAGTTTTAGTGTTAAAACACAAGCTCAAAGCTTCTTAGACCCCAGTCCTAATTATAACACTATACACAATGAAAGCCTCTTGGTTGACTGATTGCGTCTTCCCTTGTCTCAAAATTCAGTTTTATTTTCATTTATCTAAGCTTTTTAATTTCATACCTCATCCTTTAAACATGCTAATAAGTGAAAAACTTTAAACAAAAGCTTTATTGGACGGTATTTTTATAGGCTTCAGGATGCAATCGGGGAAAGGCGACCTAAGGTCAGCAGTGATAGCTCTTCTCACGTGACTTTTATTTAAATTATTGCATAGACTGTGATCCGTTTGCATTATCAATAAAACTAAAACAAATGCATAATATACGTATGCATATAGTATTTTTCCTATTATTAAGAAATATTTTGATTTGTTATGTTAATATATGGCTGGAACAAAACAGTGTGGTTCTATCTGTGTTAATAAAGAAGTTTAAAGTTAAAGTACTAGCAGAAATATTACTAGTAGAAACTTCAACATCAAGACATTTAAATTTTCAGTAGTAAATCAGTAATCTTGAAATTAGGCTGAAAGTCTCTCTCACACAAAACCACACTAGTTAAAAAAAATCTTCCCTACTAGCTGAATAAAACTTTACTATATTTTAAAGGGAATAAAGTTACTTAATTGCAACAAGGATTTTTATTTCGCCACTTACAAATGAGTTTTTTACAGTCGATTAAAAAAATACGTTTTTATTTTTAATTCTGTTGTTGTGTGAGAGTCGAGTGAACGGGTAACTGAAGTACGAACCTCTCACTTCTATTAACATTGTACTAGTAGTATCATATTTTAGAATCCAAAGACATTGAGTTTTGTACAATTGGAATATGAAACATTTTCCGTTTCATGATAGCATATGTGAACTTAAACCCTTACTTTTCATTCAGTTACTTGCAAGATCTCATTGAACAGTTCATACTTGACGTCAAAATAGTGTACTTTACTTACCGACTTAGAAAGAATATACTATCTATTATAAATTAAAATATAATATATTTGCATTATATATTCTTGCTCATTTTTTCCCTAAAATTTAGCAGCAACAATTTTGATATGGCACAGAACCTTCTTTCGAACAAAAGTAATACCTAAAGTGATCTCTAGTTTTTATTACTACATTGTTTCCTCTTTTTTCTATAGATGAGATGCTATCCAGTAGGCATGTAAGTATGTCTTCAAATTTGTAACCGTCTTTTAGCGTGACAATGATTATGAAAAATACAGCATGCGCGTCCAATGAGGTTTGGTAAGTCAATACTTACGTCAATAAGTCGATGAAATATACTCCATTTCTTGTGATATTTATGCGCAATGCATATGCTTCATCAGCTAAAAAACACACACATGACAAAAACAATTTGGATCATTCGGTATATGCTTTGGTAACGGTTGGTCTATAGCTACATTTTAAGTTATTTAGTCTAAATTAGTTGCTTTAAATATATTTGAATTACCGACATAAATCAATAATCCGGCGTCAATGTATCTAAAACTGTAATTAGAATCAACTATAGCCATAACTGCAATTGAAGAGTTTTTGTAATTTAAAAACTCTCCAACTGTATTTCATTGCTTTACAACGAATGTGGAAAGTTTTATAGTTTCTCAAACTAATCATTGATCACCTTCCATTCTTCTATAGCAGGTTCATTTATATATTTTTCTTTCGGTGTATTCCTAATAGCAGAAAACTTTTCATAAATAAGTAAGGAGATTATTGAGCGTCTATGTGGAAATTCAAAACTTAGAGAACGTATGGAGTTTCAGCTCGCAGACATACCAAATTAGTGTATCTGTAAGTGTTATTGTTTCTGTAGTAATTTGTTATAAAATGATTATAACTTTTTTGCTTTACACGGCAATGACAGTAACATTGTTTTAAAAACACTGTCAATTGTCGTGTGTCAGGCGTAAAGTGTTTTCTCGAGAATTCTGATATGTTAGTTATGTTATAGTAGGCTATACAATTATCTGAAACATGTGCAAAAACATTGGAAGAGAATGAGGTACAGATGTCTTACAACTCTTAGAAGTAAGAGAGGCAAAAGTGCAGATTGGAGTAAAAAGACCAAATGGCTATAAAAACAAATGAGCCTTGTCCTATCACAAAGTGAACAAACAGTAATTCTCTTATTCAATTAAAAATTAGAATTAAATCTACTGTATAGCTATATTAGCTAAATACTACTCATTCACACATTGAATTATGTTTGTACTTCGATTACGTCAATTTGTACGAAGCTGGAACTTGGTACGAAGATTCCTCATGTTCTGCACACATGCAACAAGCTCCGGTTTAGGTTTAAAACATGTCAGTGGTTCATGGCAATTATACTTTTTGTCATATGTACTTTTTTTACCCGAAACGTCTGCTTTAAGTACTTTTAAAGTAGGCTTACAGCAATGCCGTTACCAATGGCGTAGTGTAGCAGGTACAACGGTTATCGCAAGATAACTGGATCAAGCAACGTCGAGCGTGGCTGCTGCTTGGATGGGTGACCGCTGAGCGATTCTTCCTTGCAATCAACCCGCCTGCCCGGCCATTGGCGGTGGTTCGGAAGTCACCTTTAAGCCGTTAGTCCCCCGGTTAAGTGTTAGAGAGGGCTTCTTAGCCCTAACTTCGCCTGGTAAAATAAGACTACTTTACTTTACTTACAGAGTTTCCTTGACGTGAAAAAGCAGAATTCTCTGAGGAAGTATAATTTTATTTATGTACTGAAAAACTGCATAGGAGGCCACAAAATCAAATTAACATTTATATTGCTAGCATTTTTAAAGACTATTATATATTAATGTCTAATAATTGTAAAGCAAAATCAATCCAACCAATTATTGCATGTTATACTATTTTTTTGGCTGGACTTCATGAAACATGATTGATGAACTGCAATATGTACCTAAACAATCGAACCTGTTTCAGTGATGAAAACTTCCCAAATGGCAAAGAAGCCTAACCAACATCCTTTTTAACGAGTTGTTTTGAATATTTCAAAATAAAATCCAAAACCTGCCAGTGTTCACATACAAGAACCTGATTAAATTTTCAAATTTTTCACAATTATCTGTTATAAAAGTCTGTCTCAGCTAATAAAATGAAACTTATAATTAAGTTTATACAACTTTTGCATACAAAAGCCCACTTTTTTTGTAATTAACTTACATTTATAATCAGGATTTAACTAATCCTAGCCGTTTACGTACACATTTGAACTGCGTTTTTAAAAACGAATGATGAAGACGGACTAGCTCTTTCCGTCCCATAAATCATTAAAAAACACTCCACCAACTTACATAACTCACTGTAGATTATAGCTATTTTTAAATCTCTGTTTTAAATCAACAAAGCTTACCTCACAGAGACAGCAAGTCTTTCTTCTGGATGAATATTCTCGCATCGTGCTTTAATATAATTAATCTTAGTTTTGCTAATTAATTAAAGATATCGACATTCTATATTAATCTAAAAACCTTTTCTGGATATGTCTTAAAGTATTATATAAAACACATTAATCCCCTTCATTAATCTATCACTCACAGTTGGATGAGTTTACACATTTACAATATTTACACAAAATATTCACTATAAATTTGTTTATACTTATTTTAAATAGATTCATATCTGCTGCAACGAAGTAACAAGGCCGACACGTGAATACACCGGGTTTCTCCGCACAGCGTGTGGCCGGCCTCGTGAACACAAGCTACTATACCGCGGGGAAAATGCACGTGTGGCCGCACCTTTATGGCGCCTTCTCTTTCTGTATAAGATCTGATTATTTCATTTATTAGTGAAGCTCGCACGATTTTGAACTGGTATATAGGTGCCATCTTTGAGCATATTATTCATGTTTTCCTTTCAAATTTCTATCCACATAACTAAGGTCATATTGATTTTAGATTCATGCTTGGTATTATAATTTTAGATTCATATTCTTTTGAAAAAAAAAAAAAAAATACAGGACGTTCCTTTCTTCTTTTGATAAATTGAACTTACGTCCATACTATATTTTTTTCATTAAAGTAGTGAAAGTTCTTCTGCTTCCACAGATATAAATTGCTTAATTGCAGTTTCATCAAGCAAATTATATTCTTTTGCTGGGATTTTCATTAGAGCCAAGGCAGAGTTTTAAAACCTTTATAAAGCAAAAACAGTTGTAGTAAAATTAGGTTAAATGTTATATTTTCTAATAACTTAGCTATGGATAATGGTCTTATTCCGCTGAAGTTTCAAAATTGTTTAATGTGGTTTTTCTGCAGTCAACTCATGAACCCTATCTCCAATATTATGGGCCTGAAAACAAACCCTATTATAAAAACTATTTATAAATAAGAAACTCTATTTAATGCACTTTAAACAAATTACCTTGACATTCAGAAAACTAGATAGAAGTAAATAGTAAGTACAGAGCATCTGTTGACATCCAGTCTCACATCAGTTTGTTGGGGGTATCTCCAAGTCACTAAGCCAAACTGTAAAAATAACAAGAGACTGAAAGACACAATTTACTTCTGACGCGAACGATATATTTCAGTACTAGGTCTACATTCTGAGCTGTGTTTTGGTTTTAAGTTGGTGGTTACAAACGACTATGGTTTTGAAGATGAACTTTGTTGTTACAACTGTGACTTTGCTGTTTAGATAACCACGTGTTGGAATTTTTTACTTTTGATATTCCTAATAATTTGTTTTAGGATTTTCAACCTGAAAAGGTACGCAGTATACCACTTCTCAAAATCTCATATTGCAATTGTCTATTTTCAATATAAAGCGACTCGTTACATGGTAAGTTTTATTATAACCAAGACTTAATAACTAATATCTGAATATTGTCGAAATCCTTTTAGTAGAGTAAAAGTTTTATTATTTTAAAGCGATAAAGTTTTATATTCCTGAATTTATTAATCAATAGTTTTTCGTACATCCCAGAAAAAGTCATAAATAATGTTTAAAAGTAATGTAATTTTTAGTATATTTTATATAATTAAAATATTTGAATAAATGATAATACTAGTATTGTTACAATAAATTACTACAGTACTTAATGGTTTAAGTAAATTGTTATTAAGTGAATTATATTAAATTTAAAATAATGATGTTCGAAAGATGTACTGTAAACATGTCTAACTATGCACCCAGACTATATAATAAGAATAATTATCAATAATTACTTTAGGAAATCATAACTAAGCAATTCCTTCTTCGTATCTAAACAATCTTAGTATTCAAGGAACGCCTATTTTAGCTTAATGACGAGTAGCTCATATTAAATATTAAGTTATAAGTGTCTAAACATGTTTAACTATATCTAATTAGTTTTGAGCATATCTTTAGCTGTATACAATGCGTATACAGTACAGAGTGCGTGTACATTCAATATATTTTGATTTCTTATTATAGTAAAGGAATATTAAATCATATATAAAAATGCTCCTACTGATGTCACTTATAAAATTTCTTATGTTGTTTACATTTGATTTAGTTATACACTCGTTCAATTTTATGATGATTCCTGGACTAAGGTGGTAAAGTTCTTTAAGCTTAATTGTTTTGCCAGATAATCACGTGAACTTGGGTCAGAGCACTTGCAGATACAATCTTCTCTAATAGATTCCAACCGCAAGGACCAGCTGTTTTCAGCAGTTACAGATGCTAGGGTGTTAGGCTGGCAATCGTAAGATTAATTGACAATAAGTATAAAGATTCACGTTCCTTTCTTTAGGGGTTTCCGTAATATTAATTTCATTATTTTAGCTAATTTATAATGATAAACTGAAACCTATTTCTTTCTTTACTTGCATATTTATTAGTGTGATTTATATTAGCGTTTTGTTTTTAATGAAACCTCATTACATAAAAAATGCATTCACAAACACACCAACACATTTTGTGACTAGTTAAGTGAAGGTTTTCTAAAATGATAAGGTTAACAGTTTTCTGATTACTACAAAACGTTTCTCCGAGAAAAACTGCAAAGAAATACTTTGTCTGATTACATTCAAACGTTAAAAATATTCGGAACTTATTGTACTTGTATCAACACAGCCAGCTTTGTAAAGATTATCTCTACTGATGGTGTTTATATAGAACACCTGCTTGTGTAAGAAGCATACACTTGTTTTCTTTATTCCTCAAAACATTATAATCAACAACAAAACATTATAAAACAATTATAAGTTGAAAGCTAAATTGTGAAATAATCTAAACATTATTTTGGAAACATTAAAGGTTTCTCATAATAAATAAAAACTATTTCAATTTACTATAATTTTAAATGGCTCTATTTTTAATCTAAATATTTTAATTATTTATTTAGACATGTAACGGCTGTAAAATTATTCAATACTAGAATATATTGTACAAACGACTTCAATACAATAAATCCGGGCATATAAAAATATTATCAAATTCTTATTATTATACTTACTATAGGTTAAATTCAAATTCTATATACACTTGTAAGAAACATGTTTTAATAAAACAGTTAGAGTTCAACTTGTGTATTATTTAACATGGTAATCCGGCCATTTCATCCTTAACAAACACTTTTCACCGGAATATGGAAAAAATAATATTATTTTCATATTTTATATTGGAAATCAGATAAATTACTCCTATTGTACCTCTTTTTATAGAAAAATGTTTTTTATTTCAGGTAATCCCATGAGATTTCTTTTGGTTGGACGCATATAGAGGTATTTGGGAATTCATTTGTAGGTTAAGCAAGAATTTTTACAGTTTAATATAATTCAAAGGTGCAACTGTTTACTTGTTTTGTTAATTGCAATACATTTCGAGAAGGCTGGGATCTATCACAAAGTGGCATGTTATATTAAGGGATAGTTTCGATCCACGTTTAGATGAACTTTTATCAAAATTATAACTATTTCATTTATAGAAACGATCTATAATTTATACTGAATTACTGAATAATCAGTGGCCAGTATAAGTACCTCACACATCCGATTAAGTGTTATTCGATCATGATGCTAAACGTTTCTATTACAATATATGATAATTCAATACAAATATGGGATATAGGAGCAGTTTCAAATTTATAAATTATACGTATACAAAGATTTAGAATAACTCAAGTCTCACTGCTGTGTCTGAATTTCAAGGAAATTGAGGAAAAATATACACTATGTTCTATTTAAAACTTTTATAAATAAATCTTTACTAAAATTACTCAACCTTTTTAAAATTAATTATACTTGTTTCAGTATGCGTTTATACAATAACAAATATCCAGACGCGTCCAAAATATAATATAGCGTATTCTTCATAATTATAATAACATATATACCAGTTCGTAAGATATTTATTAATTAATTCTAAGAAATATTTATTCAACTAAGTACCAATGGTTAGCTTTAAGTCCTACAATGAATTTGGGAATGGACGTACAAATTTATTATACGCAGGATATCTTATGTTGATTTTAAACATTCAAAAAAGAAACTTATTTTTAAGTGAGACCTACTAAAATTAATCAAGTTTTTAAAATCTATCAGCTATATAAAAAATGATACTTCAAGAATATTTACAGTCTTGATAATTCTGTACCTTATAAATAAGATTCTGTATATCATCACAATTATTTTGGATTCCAAGGATTGCTCCTGAGCCTTAAAAACTTTTAAACGTAAAAAAGAAGATATTAATTATTTAAGAATATGAAGCTTTTTTGAAATTAACTCTATAACATAACAGCCGTAAACTTAAAAAATTTAAAATTGATTTATATATTCTTCAAGTTTATTCAATTACATTTTTATTTATCTCCTATTTTTAATAACTTCTAAACTTCTTTACCTCAAGTAGTAGGGCATCGTGCATTTTTAAACTAAATCTGTATGGAATAAATTAACATTTATAAAGATACTAATTTGTATTTTTCCGTACTTACACTTGTTATTTTTTTATATTATATGTTTATTATAATTATTTTCTTCCCATATTTAATTGTAGTTTATCAGTTTTAGATTGAAAAACATAATACAACATTTTATTTTCTAAATCTTTCAATGTTTCATACTGCTTAGTTATAATGATTATTTAGAAGGGATATTTAAGTTGCCCTATACTTTTAAAATAGTTACTAGTAGGAAAAATGGCAATGCATTGATTATAACAAATCAGAATTGAACTACAGAGTTACGAAGTCCTTAGTAATAGAATTGTGTTTTGCCCATTGAAAAAATTAAAAACAATACGGAAAAATGAAAAAAAACCTGGATCACAAAATGCATGCTTGTGTAAAGGGATAAACTTTTCACTCAATTTTTTAACGTCAGATGAAAAGAGTTTTAAAACTTTTATCAAAATTACAAGAAAATTTACAGATGAGTCATCCAAGCTGCCAAATCTTAGGAAATTAATACATTTTTGTAAAAGTATGAGAATGTATCAAAAACAGCTTGAGAAATTATACATGGTTACTCTAAATCTATTAAATCAAATGGCTATAAAATCATTTCAATAAAAGGTAATCAAACAATCCTTAAATATCCTTCCGAAATCGCAAATAAATGTAATACTTTTTTATCAAACGTGGCCTTTGTTGATCCAGTTTTACCACTGCCTCGTCCTCGTGCTCAAAACCTACAGGGACCGATGTCATCCTTGGCTTTGACTCCTATGACGGAGGGAGAGGTGGTTCGTGTCATTCAGATACTGAATTCTAAATAATTCCTGCGACATCAACCGAGCTTCAATGTGGATGTTAAAGCATTGCATCAGGCATTTACTAACACCACTATCAAAATTAATCAACTGTTCTTTTCAAACCGGAATCTTTCCATCAAAATTAAAAACTACAAAACTCATTCCGATTTTCAAAATAAATAGTCCTTTACAAACCAACAACTACCGTCCAATTCCCATTCTGCCGGTGCTGAGCAAAACTTTTGAAAAACAGCACAACAGTTTCCTCGAAAGTGTTGATATCCTCAGCCCGGCCCAATTCGAATTCAGAGAAAAAAAGGAGTACAGAAGACGCTCTAACTAACGTCATGGCACATGTTGTCGATGGACTGAAGAGGCGTGAACACGTGCTCAGCGTATTCAACGACCTCTCCAAAGCATTTGACTGTGTGCATCATGAAACACTTTTGCACAAGTTAGAAAGGAGTAGTGTACGAAGTCTGTCTCTAAAATGGCTTGGATCATATCTTAGTCACCGAAAGCAGTGTGTGCAGATCTCTGGTGCCTTATCCTCAAAAGCAAAGATCACCCATGGAGTCCCACAGGATCTATTTTTGGGCCAGTTGTTTTTGTACTTTACCACAGGCATAGCAGATGGGTAGACGAAGCCCACCTGAGTGATGTGGCCCAGCCGCGGGATTCTGTACGGCCGTGACAGCCCTGGAGGGCTGGATGGAACGATGAATGTTCCTCTCCGCCCTCTGCCGGTCAGCAAACAGCACGCTGCGCCAAGCAATGCACAGACGGTCCAGTTCAGAAAAGGTGGAAGGGCGACCGGCAAAAACCAGACGGGACCTCTCTTCAGGATTGAGACCTTCAAGAATGGTGGTGACCACAGTACTTTCGGGTATATCGAGCCTTAACACCCTACCAGTGTCCCTCACCTCGGCCACAAACTTTGCCAAACTCTCTTCGTTGCCCTGAGGCCTAAAGAATTTCTCCAAACGGAGACGTTCCCTCAACGGACCAGGAACAAAGAAATCCAATACCTCCCTATGAAAATCATCCAGGGTACCACCCCTCTGGAGAACTCGAACCAGACAGTCACCCAAAGTTGGCCTACAAAACGGAGAGATGAAATGCAGGAAGCTCGCTCCCTGAAGGCCAGGCAAGTCATGCAGTCGCAGGATCTCAGATAGGAACCGCAGCAAGGCTTCAGTATCTAAACCATCCACCGTGGGTAGTCGCTGCAGCAACGGGGTAAGTTGGTTTTGGAAGCTTGTGATACTGAACAAAGGAACCCGTCACCACAGTCCCCAGTCCTCCAGATCCAGCAAGCATTTGGGTCACAGGCCCCCGGGCCCCGTCCACACCAGACACCCTGGACGCCACCCCCACATCAAAGTCCGCAACGACTGACCCAGGGATCTGGCCTTCACCCTTAACAGCCGCAGCAGAGTCAACCACAGTCAGTCTTTTCTGGAGCCTTCGCCCCCTCGTCCCTCTCGAGTACAGTCAGCAGGCCGTCAACCAAGGTGATGCGTTCCTCCAACCTCTCCTTATCACCAGAACTAGTAAGCTTGGCTCTAAGTAGCGATAGCCTCATATGTAGATGGGTAAGCCGGGACAAATACCTAGCCCAGCCCTCTCTTGGCCAGTGGGCGGCGACTCCAACCAGTCCTCCTGACTATTCTCAAAAGTCTCCAACTTAGCCTCCAAAATAGGCCTCTGTTTCTGGAACGTCAAATCTCTAGGCCAGGTAGTGTCCAGGTCCATATTATCTCGCAGTTGCTTCCGCATGGACTCGCAGTCGGAACCCGGAGTAAGCCCACGAGCCAACAACTCAAAATGGAGATCCTCCTTCAATAAGTACTCAGGCACCAGAAAGACTGGCATGATAACAAATAAAAGACACAGACTGACTCGAAGTCAACGACTAACAAAGCAATATAACTAAGGCGACAAGTGAATAACGCAGTGAACAACACTCTCAGCAGGGTCCCCAGAATTCCTGCCGTCCACGAAACACGGCAGCGAATCCAAAATACCACAACAAAACACTACGCCGTACCAGAACAAAACCAGGAAAAAACAACGATGACAATATATTACAAAAACACACAAGTAACAATAATCAGAAAATAATGAACAAGTTCACACACTTCCTGTTGATCGGCGAAAAATAGGACAGCGAGACGGCGCAGGCGCAGGAAGTCACAATCTAATAACTCCTACTCATCCCTCTCACCACCAGTGGCAAAACAAAACCCGGGCCCGCAGAGGGTAAAAACACGTAACCACGCTCTGCTACCATTTTGTCCCAATGTTAGCGAAAATAGACTTCACCGGAAGTCTTTTCAACCGCAACAGGAGGTCTCGGAAGCGCGCCCCTCCCAAACTCGGAGCAAAGCATAGAAAAAAAAACAACCACATGCCACTCACTAGTGGGAAGAGAGACAAAGAGAGACAAAATTTCCAGTACATGATTTATAATTAATTACATGGCAAACATTTTCATACAAAATAAAATTACTGCAGCACTACGGTGCACCGCGTAACTTACAAACTAAATAACAACAATAGATAAAATTCCAATATTGACAATAACATAATAAATAGAAATTTGGTATATAAATAACATGATTTCAGGTACGGCAGTAGTAAATATAAAATTTTTAACTGGTAATTTTTTATGAACTGCGGGGAGGGAAAAGGTTGTAGAATTTCTAGGCCCACTATTTTTAAAAAGTAATTTTGTTTCAAGTTTGTAGCCGAAAATTAAAAAAAAATATTTAAAGCCGATTTTCGAAGGAGGCGGGGGCTTAGTTGCCTCCACGAATCCGAATTAAAGAAGAAATCCTCCCCTTCAGATCATGTCACTAACTAAATAAATACTAGCTAATATACTGGCCCTCCTCCAGATATAATATCTGGCAGCGCTCCATACAACCCAATCCTCTCAAGTTCAGTACAAGAAGAAGGAAAAAACATTTTGGATCCAACCTTGTTCAAGACGAATAGGAGCACATACACTCCAGTTGGATGCCGGTACAGTAGCGCTGGCAGGGCGCGGGCATTCAATTTTGGTTTCAGTGCTGTTTGGGCAGACTCGCCGCACCAGTCCCGTTGACGGCACTCACGGGGACCCTATTGAATGCCAACATAACCAGTAGATATTCAGAAGAGTTTATGTTTATGGTATATAATTATGTTTGCCACAAAGTAAATATAAAATATTTACATTTAACAATTAAAAATAACAATCTGTAACTAACAGTACCTTTTAAGTATTGAAAAACTGTTTCCCGAAAATAACTCAAGACACCAAGTATTATAAGATACACTACTTGGTGACAATATTAAATATTACATACAAAACAAATTTTCAAACATTTAAACATTTACTTGTAGGCTAGAACAGCTATACTAAATTATTCAGCTTGGTAACATTTACTTGTAACAATAATTCACTGTATTTTAATCATTCTATAATATTAATTTTAATGTAATAATAATTATGTAATTTACAAATAATAACAATACATTATTTCCCAAATAACAATAATTAAATTATAATCTGTTCACGCTACTATAAAGCCAATAATTAAACAATAAAATTGAAATCATGAATGTTGTCACCCAATTTTGCACGCAACACAAAACACGAGGTAACAAAATTTGCAAAGTCTGTACCGTCTAGCTTACACTAAATAAATACAAGGTGACAACTAAATAAATAATTTCCATTCGCCGAACGGATCAAATAGAAAGCACTAGAGCAAAAAATATAATAAACTTAACTGGCATAGTTAAATAAAGTAACAAATTTAGAACGTACGAAAGACAGGATAGAACACTTAGCGACACGAAAACGTACACAAGGAACACAAATTATAAAATAATAAATAAGCTACTTTTAACTAAACAACGAAAATATGTGTCTGGGTGGGAGAGAAAACCCGCCAACAATATTAAGTTAAGAGAGTGAAAGAGAAAAACAATTACCTGACGAAAGTAGGAGAATTAGCCAGCCAAGGGCATCAGGACGAGCTGTCAACAGCCAGAGAATCACGTCGCCTCTGCCGAACGTGTCCGACCGCTCCGATCAGTAGCCGCTGCCGGTAAACAGCTGGTCAGTATACAGTCAAGGTCAACCACCTGACCTCGACCAATCAGTCCATCCAGGCAGAAAATAATCAATGCGGTCACTCCCCAACCGACTGACAAAAGTGGCCGAGGTGGGAAAAATAATAGTCAAAAATGTCGAAACTGAGCCCCGGCTCAATGCATAACATATTTACATAATGTTTACAGTATCATGCAATTTCTAGAATGAGTATACTTTAAAATTGTATTCCTTTAGGACAAGATTTCGTATGTAATAATACTTTTTTAATAACACCTTTACTAACTAACAGCTTTAACTTTTAAATGATGTATAAGTGCTGGCGTTGTAAGCATGTAGTTAGTTGAAAGAATCTGTGAGCAAACTTTCAGCCCTCTAGAACGATATCAATTGGGATTGTTATTTTCTTTATACATGTTCTATAGGAGAAAAAAAACCGACAACACTAGTATCCACGAACGTTACATATATGTATTTCTGCACTCAGTAAATTGAGGAAGAACAGATTGATAACCAAGATTGCATGAAGCAGAAACGATTTTAATGCAAAATATGGCATCATTAGAGAGAATGTAGTTTTTGAAGAATATCGAATTTGTTCAACATAAGTACCACTTAAGTTTTCGAGGTTCATACGTTGAGTTTAATCTAAATTGTCAGAAGTATTATAAATATGTATTGATAATGTAGTTCTTAAAAAGTGTACGTAGTTAATTTTAACGAATTTAAATATTTAAAAATTGAAAACTGAATTTTATGACAACAATATAACTCCAAAAAGTTCGTTATTTGTACGTAGGCGCAATTTCTTATACAAGAGAATTTCTATACAATTTAAATATTATAAATATGGTTTCCCGGGAAGAAAATAAATTCAACAGTAATTTATTTTTATATCTCCATTTCAATCGTCTAGTACAAAATGACCTTGTTCACTATTTTTAAATACATATATATTTAAAACATTTTGGTTTCAACTAAAACGAACCTATTACAAAACTTGATTCGGAAATTAAAATCTATTAAATTGGAAAGTAAAGGAAGATATTACACAAAAAAAAAAAAAACAATAATAAAAATCAAACACAGGTTTAACCTGACCCGTCACGCAATTCCCTGAGGATTTCACTTGTGTTTGTCTAGTGCTTTTGACGTATAATGAATTTCCAACTCCATTCTAACTCCTTTTCTGTTGATCATATCTACCTTTCTTGTGAAATATTGTCTCACAAACGTTTACTGTACTCCAATATTAATAACAGTAGGTCTTCAAATCATTTTCATATCTTAGGATTATACTCGTATATTTGTAGGTAGAGGGTTATTTCATTGGCATAACCAAGGGAAGGAGGGCGTTATTGTATTTTACAAAAATAATTAAGGTTAATAATAAAAAATAAACTTTTGTATTGTAAAGTATTCTATAAACTTAGCTAGCCAAGTCTTTAGGAAAAAGTAATTTGATTAATTATCCAAATTTGAAACATATTTCTGTCATTTCATGAATAATTAAAGGCTTAAGAGAAACAGTTTCATTTGCTTGATGTTTAACGCTGCTTTCTGGTTTTAGCATGTTTTTTCATATGTTAAGTTTATGAGAAAACTAAATGCACTGCCCAGTGGAAACAGCACTTCATCTTTCTATCCTGATGCGAATACAACTGTAAATTGATATTCTGCTAATAATTATTAATTCATTTAGTGGATTTCCACTCACTATCCTATGTATGGCACCAATACCGTTCAGAGAAGACCTAGGAACGAGAGATTCAACGTACGAGCTGTAAGATTTATGTTCATTAATATTGTGACCTCAAAATGAAAAATAATAATATTGCCTACTTAAAAATAAATATTAGCTTTTTTCACCCATGTTATACAAATATAAGTGTACAAATTTCGAACCTTAGAAATATTTAGCAAGAGTAATAAACTAACCTTCCAATAACTAGTCCAATAAGAAATGTTACCTGAAATATACTACACATTGCCGCAATATAGACAACATATTTAGGCGTTCTATATTTAACTTACTATGTAAATATTTAAATCTTAATTTAAACATAGAATGCATAAATATGTTGTCTATATTGCGGCAATCTGTCATTATTTAAAGAAGTACAATATTTAATAGTGATATGGAAAGTGAAAACGAACTAATCACAAATAATGACTTTTGTATAACGAATATGTCGGAACAAATATGTAATAGTTAGAAAGATCATTCGATGTGGTATGGCACAAGTAATTTACATGAGATCTGGCTTATGATACTGTATGCTGAGTTTCGCTTGAAAAAAATATTAAATTGTGTATCTTAAAATTGATTTTAAATTAATCATCTTAAGTGCTAGGAGTAGGACTAGCTTAGCGACCGCTAATTTACAGACAGTTTCTGGCTGGACAGATCTAATAATCTTCCAGCTGGGAATGACGACCTTGTGGAGGTAGGGAATCACTGTTAATGAAGCCAAACGTGCATTATTACTCCGGAACCGTCCCAGGAGATTAATTTAATATTCCGCGGTATGAAATTGGAAACCGACCTAAGATAAAAATTGTGTACCCATATAACATTTTACGCATAATAGGCAACATAAATAATAAAATGAAGATAATGGTATATATTTTTTTTAAATAATAAGTTGCATGACTTCTACATGAAGCACTTTTATTATGACTTTATTTGTCCATTTAGAGTGAATCTTGTGTAGAGTATACGAAATAGCTCCACAATGTAAGGTTTGGATTCAAAGGACAAATATTTTTGAATGTTGAAATAACTACAGCGGATTTAGATGTAATAATAAATATTAAAATAAATGCAGCTTATATAAGTGCACAGAGTTTAAAAATAGTCCATTTAAAGTGTTTTCTTTATAAAATTCCACCGTATTATAACTCATACTCCCCATAATTAATAAATTGTTTTAATTGTAAATTTTATTTTTTAATACATCGAACTTCCCTAAACGAGACAACTTTTCCAGTTTATAATTACCTGTTACTTTACTGAAGTAAATATTACATAGGTTTGTAAGTATCACTTGTTTTGAAAATAATACTCAGTAAATCAAAAAACTAAAATAAAAATCAATTAATTTTATAAAACTTTTAGTAGTTAAAATAAAGTCATATTGTATCCTTCAAAATCGCATTATAAAAAACTTACTGTATTTTCTAATGTGTGTGTATCATATTGTAATAAATAATGAGAATTATTAATTTTACTCTTATGAAATCTATATCGTAAAACTCAAGCCGCTACGCTTTACTGCATTAAAAATTTAATTTCTCCACTAATTAAACTAAATAAATTTATACCTGAATGTTCAAAAGTTAACTTTAATTAAAAGCATTTTATATTTAATATTTATCTAAGTACCAGTCCGTTACTTTCTCGTTATGCAAAAGTTTAATATTTACTTCCAAAAAAGAGGCTTCAAATGTCTAAGTTTATTTAGACCCACACAATTTCATTAGGACCTACTAACTTTTGTTTAAAAACTAAATGATGATGCAACAGACCGAAGACATTTTTGAAAATTTTTGAATGAAACGGGAATCTAAGCCGATATAAAGACTTGTGGATGAAGAGTCGAGACGTATTGACTAGAAGCTATCTTTAGCAACTGAACTAATCGTCACACGCGAGATGTGTTCGATTACTTCTAAGGAGAATCTAAAAATATTTCCTTAATTTAAAACCTAATTTTTATACATTCTATTTACTCATAGTTTCAGCAAAAACTACCCTAAACCTCCCATTATTACTGTTGCCAATTAAATTCAAACTGGTACACAATAATAAACCGGTTTACATAAAATTTGCATATTTTTTTAAAACTAACAATAACCATTTTACGTCTTTCCTTTTTATATATCTGAACCTAAACCCTAGTAAGCATATCATGATCAACTACATTGTAAATTGGGTAAGCGGTTTAACTATTCACACCTGTTAGATCTGATGTTAAGAGCCACTTATGTAAATATGTGTTATCAGGTGTTATGTAGTTGTTACTCATTCAGGAGTACTGTTTATACCGAACATTCAGTTTATAAATCACGTCAAAGTACGGGATTTCCTTCACAGTCTACCCTATTTCATGTAAGGTATTCCACACTAACATTTATTATAGTTACATAAAACAATAGAATCACCAGGAAAGAAAACTGGAGTACACCACACATTACCGACATTTTGTAAAGGTTTCCGCCACGCCATTACACAACTTGGCAAGTGTTACTGATTTTTGCATCTTGAGAGTAACCCTCTTCTATTATAGTTGTACTGCTTCGATTTGAATAATTAGCGTTATAAAAATTTAAAAGAACTTGACGAAATGTAATTAAGACGTTGTAAACTTCGTGTTCTAGATTGTACCAGATTTATTAAGTGAAATCCAAGTTTTATTACTCTCCAGCCTCCTAGATTGGTAAAAATACTGCATTTTCCTTATGTCCAAAGACTGTTACTGTTATTTGACGAACTTAGTGAAGGAAGATCATTTTTAAACACAATAATGTGTAAACATGTTGAGTTTAAACTTTTTTTTTAATTGTCCCTATACTAATAACGCTAAAATGAAATTCGTCTACTTTTAGTAAAATTAAAATCAAAATGAAGGAACGTTTTTTAAAAACCACCTTAATATTACGATATGTGTAGGCAATTTTTGGGAATTTTCTCTATACACTACAAATTAATCTGCAATTTGAAGGTTTGATCATTGAGGTACAATACATTGATTTTATTTGATGAAAAGCAAATATAACGGTCACGGTAACAATTCTTAATAGTCTACGTTTACCTACAGTAGAGTTAGTTGAAAACCCATTTATCTTGGTCTCATTCAGACATAGACCTAAACCTATAATAAATAAGAGAAAAACCTTTCATATTCTTGATTTATGATTTTTATTTAGGCCTTAGGGTTAGAGAAGAAAAATCTAGAGTTAAGATTAAGATCAGAATGTAAACTAAGAATTTTAATAAATATTAATGTAGTTGTGAAGAAAGCTGACTGAAACATAGCTGAAATATAACGCTCAAAAGTTTTTTATAAACACATCTTTCTCTTTGTTATACTACTCTCAATAATATAATAATAATATAAAATCTGTGATGAAACTGTTTTAACTTGAGGCCAAACTTGCACTAACTGTGGCTTTTGCTCGGTACTCTACTTGTTAGCGTGCCGTAGCTTGAGGCTGCCTTTACAAACTTGACATAGTGAAGGAATGTTGTCACAACTTGATCCATTATTTTACATATTTTGTACAAATACAAAAACAATTTTCCTTCATGTTCTAATGGAAATTTTTTCTGTGTTATAAAACTATTTATCCAATCATAGAAAAGGCTTAAGTACTAGAGGATCAACATTTATTGCAATTACTTCCTTACGTTTTAGTTTTTTAAATTTAAATTGTAATATAAGAAAACAAACAATTTATGCGATTTTTATCGAAGATTAAAATTAATCCAAAGTAAGTGGTGTCAGGAAAGAGTTTGCAATCCACCCGCAATTTGAGGGGAAAAACTATATTAATTATAATATAATATTATATAATTAATATTATATATAATATTAATTATGTATATAATATTAAATTAAGGTATATCTCGGCTAGGTTAATGGCATAATGATTAAATCAAAAAGATAGGTGCAGTATGATAATTGCGCTAAGAATTCCTTAAACTTTAACCTGCACGTGCTCAGTAATAATCTACCTTTAAAATCATCGCACTTATTAAAATCTGATTTATTAAAAAATTATACCCTGCCTCCTTCATATACTTCTGCTCCGTTACTTTCGGTCGATTTACATTTGTATTTCCAAGTAATTAAAAAGATAAGAAGACGTAAGCTGTTACGGGGGTAGTTGTTATAAACACTGTGAACGGAGTATTTATTCTCAGAATAACTTCTGTGTGGAAAATATTACAGTATGACTATTAAAAGTTCAATTAGGCAAGGAAATGTTCGTAATGAAATTTAAAATATATCGTTATATATTACAAAATGTATAACACAACGTAATTAAAAATTAGTTTTAAATGTTATTGCTAACCAATATGCAAAACATATCAACATTCACAACACACATTGTTATTTAGTGATTATAGAGAATATGAGCACAAATATAACCAATATGAATCAATCTACAGACTTATAAAGATGGGTGCGATCATTCATGTTGTAAGTCAAGATTTTAATTTACAACTACTAGATTTACTACATTTATAATATTAATGTTATAAAATGGGTTTTACTGTGTTATAAGTGTTTCAATTAAAACAAATGCTTCATGGTTTTATATCATTCAAACCGTTTATGGGAACTGACTTCAATTTGTAACATTGTTTTCATAGGGAACAGTAGCACAGGAGCAAGTAAACCCGTCACTTCCCCGATATGTTCCATAACAGTGGTTGTAATTTGTGTGGCATTGACATCCTAGTGATAGCACAGGAGCAAGTAAAGTCGTCACTTCCCCGATATGTTCTATAACAGTGGTTGTAATTTGTGTGGCATTGCCATCCTAGTGATGAGATTGGAGTTACGGTATCGAGTACATAAATTAGTCTGAAAATGGAAACGTATGGATATAACCTAACGTTATGGTTTGTTTATTCTATCAAGTAAAATTTCAAGATCAATATAATTGTCAAAATTAGTTTTTCACAAATTAAAACATCGTTTCATTTGCTTCATAGGGAAAACAAATATAAAGGCTATATTAGAGCTCTAACTGTCTGGACTAATGTATGAGTGAGAAGCGTGCATTTATTCAAACCATATGTAAACAGGTTCACCTTTAAAATTATTCACTCTGGGAGGATGTCAAAAAAGAGTTTAAATTACAAAATACGCTTAATAGCATTCTTTACTGAATAAGTGGTGTTTTGAATGGGTTTGAAGAAATTTGGTAACTGCCTTCAAAGGAGGTTTTACTCAGATTTATAAGAAACACTTACCAAACGAATACACTGGATTTTGAACCTAGATTTACAAAATTTTCTTCCCTGGATGGCGGTGAATACCATGTTTTAAGGAGATTGCAGTTACCGAAAGCAGTGAGTGAGGATCTAAGGAACCGAAAGTTATCAAGTATTCACCTGGCGAACACGGTCAAAGGCAGTGTCCAGGGCACGCAGCGATATCAGTTACAGTCATTTTTTGTAATTTTGTAAGTGTTAACCAAGTTTGTAGTCCTTTCGCAACATTCTTAAATCATTGTGTAATAAGCTCCTAAAAGTACAATAACGTTTTAATCTACCTGTTCTTAATAATTTATGTGGGTATAATGAGACAATTTGGGCTAGGAATTCTATATTTATGTACAGGGTGTGTAAAAAGTCCCACACAGGATTTATAATTTGGGAATGATTACAGGTAAAACAATAAAACTTGTTACATCATCACTGCAGCTATAAATCGACTTTTTGAAGTAACTAAATTTTTGCAATGTAAAGGGATGGACCTCAAGGAGCATTCATTTAGAGTAAAGAAGGAAATTTGAGTATAGACTGAGTAGAACATCAAATTAAAGTTCTTCATTAGTAGAATACACTGCTGCAAATCCGACCTGAAAAGGTCAACTATTACGCTGGTTTTAAACGTTTACAATGTACGTCCTGTTTTAATGGTTTAATATTCTTGTCCTAGCTGAAGTTGTTAAAAAATGTTACCGGTTTGAAAACTCAAAAATAGATATATGTATTAAATTAAAACATTTTATCTATCTTATAAAAAGTTTTGGAGATTACAATGGTTATTCGTTTATATTATAGTTTTTTGTATCAAATTTATTACACATGCTACTATTTATATTTCTGGCTTTCCAAATTATTTCTTAAACAATTTACAATTTATCTCCAAAGTAGTGTGGATAGTATTTGCTTTGGTTCGTTTGTGCTCCATATGCCGTTGCAAAGAACTAATACTAGAACTAAAACTAAATATAGACAAGTCTTTTGTGATAACCCCATGTCGTCTAAGGAATCCCTTTCCTCGTAGCATAACATTCTTGGAGAGTCGTCCTCTGTTCGTGGCGTCGCTGAAGGAGCACTACTTGGGGCGGGGTCATAAGATATCATCCTTGCTGTCGCACTAGCATGAGTAGTATGTGTGAAGATAGTGTGTTACTGATATGAAATTATGTGCGAGTTCACTATTATTATTATTTTGTGTGTAAGTACGTGTTTTGTATTTGTTTATATATGTTTTGTTATAATTATAAGATTTTTTCAATATTCATCATTACAGCTTTACTTTTAGTTGTTAATATTGAAAATGTTTACAGTAAATATTAAGTTTTATTTTTACTTAACTATCAAGTTAAATGTAAAAGGGCCACGATCCTCTAATTTAAACTCAAATAAAGAAATATATTATTTAATTGAAAATTCAATGTCAGGAGGTATAAATTATAAGCAGAATATTCCACAATTATGTTATACAATACTGTCTAGTACAGATGCTTCATTAAGCAGCCCATATCAGATAATACCGTATTGCATTACTAATGGAAAGCAAAACTAATTACAAACATTAGGTAGGCCTTGTTAATCTTCTTATAATAATTAAAAAAATGGCAGTTTTTAAACTTTCTTTGTAACTATGAACTATGACACACGAGGATTTATAAAAAAAGTTGACCAATTCGTTATTTGGACCAAAATGGTATTTATTCAAAAAATAATGACAGTGTTTTTTTTCTATGTAGTTCCTAAAGACACAGGCAAAGGAATTCGTGATTTATTTGCTCAATTTTTAGATTGCAGGATTTGATTTCGTAAGTTCCATTGCAACAGCTTGATGTAAAAATAAACATTTAATTTTTTATCAAAACACACTAACAATATCAACGAATAATAACACTCATATAAAATCAAAACACGCCGTTTGATGAGATGCGTATGGAAATATTATTGTTCGGCTTAATGTTGGCGCGCCGATATAGAAGACTAATCCTGTCGCAACATGTTTTTTTTTAATGGATATGGAGTTAACTCTATATTTTCTGATATTTCGTGACTAAAATCATATTATTCAGATACTCAGGTTTCAAATATTCAATGAAACACTAAAAAACCAGTACTTATTGTTTATAGTTGTACTGTGCAACATAGATACGCGTAAATAATCAAATTACCAAAAACAAAAAATTAAAAAAGGATTGTAGAAAATGAATTCTTACATGGCTCCGATTAAAATAGAGGTTGGAGCCATGACGTAGATTCCAAAACAAAAACGCTACTAATTCGTAAACGTATACACATATACTAAACAGTAGAACCTATAAATGTTTTATGTGGTGGAATAGCTTAAGTCTTGTAGAAAGTAAGACAGAAGCCAAAACTGCACTCTAAGTAATATCGGTAGTTTTATATACAATATGCATTCAAGAATTAAAAGAATGCTCATACGTATACATGAGGAGGTTAGATTTCCTTCAGTAGAACACATTTTCCTACGTAAATTGTATGCCTACTCATTCTAAAGTAATATTAGGGTCCAAAATAGTTTATTAAGGATTTCCAACAGTAATGATGAATGTGGTTGGAATAAAATTTTTTGATTTTGGCCATTTTCTGTCCTTGATGGCGGACGTATTATATTTAAATTAATTTATAAATCCAATCTTTTCTCTTAATTGTCCTATATATATATATATATATATATATATATATATATATATATATATATATATATATATATATATATATTAATAGTCAACTGAGGAATTAGTAGTCTCTAAGAAACTAGAGGTAACATTTCTGAATTAGAATTGTAAGCTGTTACGCCTTTATCCGGTAGAGGTAGCGCGGGGTTGCTTACTTACTTTCTTGCTGTCGTCAAAGTTATGTTTGTTATATAAATTTTTTGTACAAATTAAATGTCTTGAAAACACTATCCGTTAAACCTGTTCACTGAATAGATTTGCATTGTATTCAAAATGCTTATAACTTGTTCCGTATTAGGAAATAACAATTCGTTCTTTCTAAATCTGTTTCTATACCAAAATAGCTTTAGGTAGCTAACTCATAACGTACATTATTAATGTAAGTGAAATTTTGAGAAAATGAGATGCATGGAGAAGCCTGTTTTTAACAAATTATTTGGGCTAACGAAAATATTAAAAATAGCACCAATCACTTTGTTTCATACGTAAACACGTCATATCGTTATAAATATCCTTAAGAAGAGAAAATGGCTGAAAAAATTGCTCCATTAGACATGTTGAATCAGTGATACAACTCGGCAGGAATCCGCCTATTATTGGTATAATAAATGCTCCACTTCCGCAGTTTTAGTTGCTAAGTATTGCACTGTGAGATGGATGGTTATAATGCTAGCAATTAAATGAATCTTTTAAGCTTTCCTATTATACGTTCCGGTTTCCAAATCTAAGTAGTATGCCTTTTTTTATTCCAATTAATGTTTTGAAATATATTTCATTTCTCATTTCATGAACGATAAAAGACTACTGCAACAACGTAGCTAGTAGTTATTTCTTATAATATAGTTATGAATTTCAATTTAAATCAATAACAAGATATGTTAGTAGAAGTTTAAAACAGTCCTTTAATATACCTAGAAAGAAATAAGTTAATCGTAAATTACAATTTATTAGACATTATGCTTAAAATAAACTCCCGATAAAGTGAAATATTGTTGCTATACACAGACTCTATATAGAAGTGGATAACAATCGTTTTTAATATTAAATATCAGTCTACTTTGTAAAATAGTTGGAAGTACGAGTATATAAGTAATATTACAGTTATTCTTTGAAGTATCTGAAGACATTTTTAGCTTTACACTTGTGAGTTTATAAAAGACCATAATATTAAGAATTTTATACATCTATATAGTTTTAAAACACACTTGAGGTTTAGTTAATAGATTTGTGGTACTAGCCCCAAAATATAACTACTTTCTTAACTCTAAAAGTTTGCTCTGACCGGCAGTCTCGTTAGTGATGATCTTATATGTCGGCCGGGTCAGGTTACCAAAATGCTCTATCTATCCAGCCGCCTCCATTAAAAAAAGTAATCCCTTTACTTGAAAATGGTTGTTTAGGTAAAATTGTATGTTTTAACGCATAAGTACTAATTTTCAGTGTCAGAGCAGCAAAAATCTAATAGAACGCAACTATGCACCTTAATAGTTGTGACCAAGCAGTGAAATACTGGTGTATTGTATACTAAACAGAATATACCATGCTAACTACTGATTATCTTAATAGAATAATTGTATAAATCAGATGTTTCATCATTGTTATTAACATTTATATGATATACTTTTCGTGACAGTGAAAGAGAAATATGTGTTTTGGGATTTAATTATATAAAAATAGAAATGATCTATTGAACAGCATGAACTTCACTAATGTCACATCGAATGAAGTGAAGACAGCAATTAAATATATAAAATCAAAGTTGTACGTATGAAGTAACGTAAGAAATAATCATATCTTAATATAAATGTTAAAATCTTTAAGTCCGTTCACACATACCTCACTTGATTAATCGGTCTTTATTGTCAGGAGTGTTCCCAAAAGCGTGGAAGACGTTTATTTTGAGGCAACTACTATACGAGAAAACTGTGATATTGTCAAAGATCTAAGATCCATTGTAGTAACACTAGCAATCTCAAAATATTTTGTAAAAATAGAAGTTCGTCAAATAATGAACCACTTGACCATAGACAAATAATGTCTAAGACGCAATATGGTTTTAGAATAAATCATAGCACATGCACTGTCTTAATGGATATGATCAGTAATGTGATAGATGCACCCGACGTAGTTCCCTACTCTTTTTAAATTATTGTAAAGATTATAATTCCTTAAATTAGGATACGCTGTTGGAAGTGATGAATTATTTTGGCCTTAGCAATGACTTTATTAAACGGATGAGGTTTTACTTAGGCGACAGGCTGAGGTGGTCACCAGGATGTATGTCAGGCAACGAGAAGTATCGCAAGGAAGTTATTGGAGCCTATATTTGTACACATCTAACACTTGTTAGTTAATTATATAGGCTCAATATAAGCAAGTGTACCGTGGCTCATACAAAATACCGTTGCTGCAATACTTGACGATGAGATCCTGACCGTGTTTGACACTGTCTAACTCCTCGGAATCATGTTGGATATAGAGCTCTCCTTTTCAGGATATGTGACACACACTTCTCAGCGTGCATTATGCAGACTTTGAATCATGCATAGGCTCAGAAACCTGGTGCCAGAATCCGAAAGGCTCCGTACTTTAGCTAATTGTATCTGCATTTTAATTCTGATAGTTTTTATATGGGAATAGCATCCTAAAGGAGATCGTAGAAACAATACAACAACCAAGTTCCGAACGCTCTCGTCCGGTTTGGTTTTTTTTTGTCCAAGGTGAAATGATAATTTGAATCCCTTTTTAAAGACTGCTAACCTTTTCCGATGGAAACTGTAATCAGGATGCTGATTTACTGTATGGACTACAAATCACTCAAAGTAAATGAGCCACAGTACCTTAAAGAGTGGCTCTCACACCGGAATGAGTTATCTCAACTTAACACCCGCCACGGGAGACAGCTTCATTTCCCTAAAGTCAGGCTTAAAGCCGGAATATAAAGTTTTTCATACTTTTGCTCAAAAATAATATAATTAATAATATAAAATATAAATAAGTTTGAACGTTACGTATACCGCAGAATTTTAATCTATATCAAAATTAATAATACACCGTGTCCCAAAAAAAACTGAACAACTTTAAAGCCTAATAAAATCCGCAAAGTTAAATTTAGATTATTATAAGCATGACCACATGAAGGTAGAGTTTATAAAGTTTTTTTAATGTTAGTTGTAAAGATCAGCTGTTTCATTGTTGTTTGCTCAAACTGCTTAACCCCAAAACATAACCTACAATAAAGCAGTCACTATGAATGCACAGGAGAAAGCGCAGTGTGTTGAGTGGTACATTGAAACCAAATCAGATATTGTAGTGCAAAGAAGGTTTAGAACACGCTATGGTCGCCATCCACCATCAAGGAACAGCATTCGAGCCTGGTATGATAAGTTCATGTTAACTGGCAGCATAAAACATTCAAAAAACAATGGTAGGCCTAAACTGCCAAATGAAGCTATTGAGAACGTGCAACAAACATTTCTACGGAGTCCTCAAAAATCTATTCGCACTGCAGCACGTGAGTTAAATTTATCAAAATCCAGTGTTCAAAGAATTTTAAAGAAAAATTTGAAAATGAAACCTTATAAGCTGCAAATTTTGCAGCAAATTACTCCAGATGACAAACTTAAACGTAAACACTTTGCAGTTACTGTGCTTGATCGTTTAACTGCTGATGAGAACTTTCTAAAGAAGGTAGTGTTTTCTGATGAGGCCACGTTCCATGTATGTGGAAAAGTGAATAAACATAACGTGCGTATTTGGGGTACAGAAAGACCATATCAAGTTCGGGAACATGTTCGAGACAGTCCCAAGTTAAATGTGTAGTGTGCTATTTCCTATGACAGACTTATTGGCCCGTTTTTCTTCAATGAAAAAACAATTAATGGTAACATTTATCTAGACATGCTAGAAAACTACGCTTACCCACAGCTAGAAGACCTACAGCCCAACGTTTTTTTTTTTCAACAAGATGGTGCCCCTCCGCACTGGAACTTATTTGTAAGAGAATCACTTGATGACACTTTCCCTCGTCGGTGGATTGGGCGCGGTGGTTCCATAGCCTGGCCCCCACGGTCCCCAGACATAACACCATGTGATTTTTTTTGTCTGGGGATTTGTAAAAGACCAGGTTTTCAAGTCTAAAGTGTTAAACATTCAAGAATTGAGACTAAGGATTATCACGGCCTTTTCCAAAATTAATGAGGAAATGCGTCATCGAGTGTGGGCAGAGTTAGATAGCCGAATCGACTATCTTTTTGCCAACAATGGAAACCATGTTGAGGTTCACAAATAAAGGTTGTACCCAAAATAACTTAAGATTATGCGTGTTACTTTAAATCAAAAAATTCTTTTATATGTGTGTTATTAAAATAATTACAATCTAATAAAGTTGTTCAGTTTTTTTTGGGACACACGGTGTACTGTAAACTTTGGTAGTTCTAGGAAGGTTTGACTACTAAAATTTATGAGGTGTTTAAAAATTATTAAAATTTAAATACAAAAATGAACCCGCATATACACAGTGTACTTGTTTTAAGTATCCTGCAGCTATGTAAACCTATCATGTGCGTAGAATTGTCTGATTTACCGTTAAAAATAGAATTTATAATTGAGGGAATACCACATTTTCGAACTTTCTAGGTGATTATTTTGTCAAAGTGAATCCTGCCTACAGTAACACTGTACCGTGGTTTGTAGTAAATACAATATTCATACAGTGACGTAGCCATTGTTTAGTGCATAAATTCCAGCCATTACGGTATATTAAATTTTCTATGAATAGGCGAATAGGCGAATTTAGAGTGGTGGTGAATCAAATTATGATGAATAAAATATTTATTAATTTGTACAAATTTAAACATAAATACAGCAATTTTCACATACAGAAAAACCATCTGATATGATTTTTATCATATATAAAAATTTACTAATGTAGCGTGTAGTACATGAATGTAATTTTTAAAGTATTTCTCTTAGTAGTTTGTTTTATTTTATTTTCTACTTCTTTTGGGATAACTCAAATTAAATCATCCAGAAGGTTCGTTATTGAACTGTTTAATTACGTCATTAGTTTCGGATATTACAGAAGAGCTGATGCAAACCACTATATTGCTACTGTAATGGAAGATATGATATTGCACTTGTTAGAAACAAGAGTACTTAGAACTATTCATTCGACAATGACAAAGCAAATGTAATAACGTGTAGAGTGAACAAAGTGAATAGTTCTGCAATCAACATACCGTCAACATCCGAGTCAGTTCAAACGGTGAACATTGACATTAATTGGCAAGTTTCGGTTAATGATTCAACGGTGCAGATGAGATCATAGAGTTAGCTTATTTGTTGGTTAAATATATGTAGCAAATTCTATTTAATATTTAATTTATTTCATATAACACGAAATCCTTCTAAGTGATATATACGTATATATGTAATATAAGTTGAAAAGAATTGCAAAATAAAAGCTATTTATATTTTTATTATCAATCTAACTGGTATAAGACTGTTCCAAACTCGTAATAGAAGGTATTACTTTGGACTACAATTCCTGATCTTAGCTCAATATTTAGTTTAGAAAAAAATAGCCTGCCGCATTGTGTTTGTGAGGAAAACCGGATTTTTTCGGACATTTTCTATCATCCATTGATACAAAAAATAAGTAACATTACGTTTAAATTTCTGTATTCTAATTTCAAAAATTTTTAATGTAAAGACATATTAAACACCTCATTTGAAAGACCTTGATTAAAGAGGAATAACCGTGGAAACTAGAGATTTCTATCTCAACTTGAACTTATTGAAATTAATTAAATTAAATCATTGATGTATCCTGTTCAACCTTCAATGAATTAAGATAAAAAATGAAACCCATGACACCCTCTAGGAATCAAAAGGTAACCATTTCCCCCCAATGGGCTTTTTGGGAGGATAGTTAAAAATTATTAAGTGTCTTCATAAAAGAAGAACAGTAGAAATTAGAGCTTTGTTTTTCAACCTAGTACAAAATGGCAACTCGTTGAAATTAATGAAAAATTTATTGAGCCAAAACATGAACATCCACATTCAGAATAACTTTAATAGACAACATCTTTGCTTACAAACTCACAGTGATAATAGTACAATTAGATTAATCAACATTCCTTTCTCAGAAAGATACAGTTGTAGTAGTAATTATAATCATTTTAAGTGATGGTATGATATATATGGGAACTTCAAACTCGTTTAAAAAGAATTATAGCCCAAGTATCAACATTCTGTAAACGAGAGGGTATATTAATAATTGGGGGGACAAAATCATTATTTTCAAAATGGGGGTGCTCACCCCCATTCCCCCCCATTACCCAAAGTAAAAAACGTGAAAGTTCGTTGAAAATTCGTTTTGGTGTAGTGTTCTAATTTACCAATCTGAGTAGAAAAACACCTGGTGTGCCTCATTTGTAAATTATGATATAAACAACAATTTATTTAACATTAAAAATTTTACATTATATTTGTATAAATTATTTTTATAAAGAGTTATTATGATTTTTTACCCCCCAATTTTTAACTCCCCAAAAATTCTTTTAGACGACCTTCCCTCATAGACAATTTCTTATTGAAACATAGCGGTTAAATTATATGTATTGAAAGATTTCGTATGAATTATATTTTATATGCCGATATAATTAATTTAATTTAATTTATTTAAAATATTGTTATAAAACTATTCCAAAAAAATTGTATTTACATTGTAATTGGATTTGTAAATAATACATTTACCATTTACAATGTTTGAAGCAATAAATTAACCAACAAACTGTGGTATTCATTCTGCTCTCCTCCGGTTTCTTAGACAAGAAATAGATACTGGAAACTTATTATGAAAACGCTTTGACTTAAATATACTATAAAACTAATATGGATTATTGAAAACAAAGCAATGGTAATGTTCAGAAAATTAATTGTGTTGCTTCATGGGATGTTAGTTGAACAAACATTTTAGACTAGATTATTTTGGAGACTAGGTTGAAAAGTAGTTATGTTGGAAATAATAATTATAGATGATTGTTTTACCTTCAGGTACACTCCTCTCACCAGCTGAACTTGTGTTTCGCTAACTAAGCCAGTTTCGGTGTTACATTTTTTGTCTTGATATGGCTTTCCACAATGAGCCGGAATACCTCAAAATTTTACTTGATGTGTTATTATTTAAACTTAAAAACCGGAAAACTTTGAAAATAGTAAATTCGTAGAAGGTTAGTATTATATATGACATAAATAGCTTAAATACATGTTGCGTTCAATTCCTTGTGCTTATTTAAGAAACAACTTTAGAACAAAGATTATTATCACAATAGTAAATAATTTATGACTGTTTGTAATGTAAGACATTTTTCAAGAAATAAAATTTATAACTAGAATTGTCCATAGTCCATCGATTTTTTCGTGCTTAAGTAGCCTAATATTCATAAAACACTGAGCTAGTGCAAATAAAATATTTATCATTGAAAAAAAAAGAAACAAAATCAACGAATGTTGAGTTTAGTTCCATTTCGCATTGATTAAACCATTCGCACCAGTCAAATATACTGTTTATGGGTTATTTTTCTTCGTTTGAATTGGAGTGTGGTAGATTTAACAAATAAGTTCAAGTAGCAAATGTGAACTGTTTTAATATTTTTATGAAATACATAAGTAATTTGGTATAAAAATAAGACCAAATACTTCAAATACGCGTAGCAGTAACTGTATATTTGTCCTTATCCGTCACACGCATTCATATATACTCACGATAATTGTAATTGTCATATTAACCACCTAAATCATATTCTTTAAACAAGGCTGAACGCAATAACTGCATAACTACGTCACCAATTGGCCCATCAGATTTAGATAAACATGAACAGCTGTACATTCACAAATATACAATCAAATTGCATGTATAGTAAAACTAAAACTCTGACAAACGTAAATTGTGTACGAATGTCTACTTAAAATACAAGCCACGTTTTACAGCGTACACACTGGCAAGTATGTTCAGTACGTTGCTGGAATTGCCAAAGTGCTGCGCTATCGCTTTCTGTTTGTTACTTCTGACTCTGAACTCAGTTTAATGTTTTAAACTTGTAATATTGAACTTTAAAGTCTATTACATACACTACTCAAACAAAACAAAATAAAACCAAGCAGAAAGTCATTCATTATAAATAGCTTACTTTCAACCAACAAGAAATAGCCCCTGTTGCTTCTTTTGAGCGCATTAAGAACCTTGTTGGTCATATCAGCTAGAGAAGGATCGCCTAAGGGCCCGATTCTCTGTTTGCTTCGAACTTCTTGTGTGAGGATGAAAACAGATCTGCTAATAACAGATTACGTTTGAAGCATTTAGCTTATATATTTTTATAATATTATCATATCATGCTGTACTTAATGACCCAGTATTTTATAGTTATATTAGAAACATTCAGCTCACCAAATAAAACAACAAATATCTTTGCTTCTTTATTTATTATATTTAAGCTCTATCGTTTTTATGTTAGGAAAGTATTCGTTTTGATGGATGTCTTTGGATCTGGAATAAACAAATGGGGTTTATAGATTTACATAGTTTTATTGGCAAGCGTCCAGTAGAACTTCACATTTATCATTGTCTGTCGAAACGTTTTTGCACAGTCTTGTTATACGGAATTATTATTTATAAATTTTTATCCAGAAATATTTCTATATATTTTGATAGTGAACTATTTAATTTCATGGCTTACCTTAAAACCGTGTCATAATGTTGGTACTAAATCCAGGAAATATATTTTCAAATTAGTAATTATAAATTACACAGCATTTAAACCTGTTTCAAAATTATTTATGAGCTATCATCATTACAAGCCTATTGTCAATTGACAGACAGAACAAAATAAAATTTTATCACATTAGTATTGTCTATACAGGGTGGCGTGTATGTCATTTCCCATAAATTGGGATATTTTGTTTCGATAGGTTGGTAACAATGTTAAGTTGGCAGCAACAGGGAGTAAGTTCCCTCTTATCTGTTCCTGTCGCTAGTGTAAAGTGATGCTCTTAGCATCTGTTATTTGTTTGTATGTGTTTTTAAAATGTTTACAAACCAACAACGAGTTTACATCCTTCGGCTGTGGTGGAAGCATAGCAAAAATACTGCTATAGTAATTGAAAAATTTGGTGGTAAATATCCAGGGGTCGCGATACCCGCTCGAAAGAGTATGCGCAAGTTAAATAAGAAATGTCAAAACACAGGAAGCGTGGTCGTCCATATTTAATTTTCAATGAAGAAAACCTGCAAACAATTGCTGAAGCTTTTGTAGCCAGTCCCGGTAAATCAACTCGTAAGACATCTGCTGAAATATAAATATCAATAAGAAGCGTGCAAAGAATGTTAAATCAATTAAAGTTTTAGCCATACCGTCCATCTTCAATCCTAGGGTTTCACGAAGATGATTCCGAGTGGCGATTTGAATTCTGTGAGAAAATAATTATCCGCTCAGAGGCTGATCCAAATTTCCAGCGATAAATTTTGTGGTGTGATGAGGCAATTTTTAAATTAAACGTACGCGGTAATCGGCACAACTTTTTGTACTAGACAGATGTAAATCCTCGTAACGTAATCCAAGCAGAACTCGATGTACCTGGTGTTATGGTATGGGGAGATATTTCGAGTATTGCACTGATTTGGTTCTTGTTTTCTTCAAGGAAAGGTTAACTTAGAAAGTTACTTACATTTGTTGCAAGAAGTAGTAGTTGCCGAGCTCAGAAACAATCCTGTTATCAATATTCATCTGGCAACAAGATTTAAAGAATGGATTGGTCGCCGTGGTACAATCGATTGGCCTTCGCGTTCGACAGATCTGACCCCATTTGATTTTTCGCTGTGGGGGATTATAAGGGAGAATGTGCATGCCTCAAAACCGCAAAATCTTGATGAACTCAGAAATCTAATTAGAAATGCATTTGAACTCGTTGTATGAACTGTATACAAAATCAAGGTAGACATTTGAAACAATGTATGGTAATATGTAAGTAATTCCATATAATGAATTTGTGTTCTTGTCTAAAAGTGTTTCATTTAATTAACCTAGAACGCCTTTAAATTTCTCTTCTGGGAAAACTGACGTATGTGCCACCCTGCATTTATTAAACTTTTTACTTTCTCTAAAATGTTAAGTTTAAATAGTTACTGTAATAGAAAATTAACAAAATTAAACTGAAGATCAATTACTGTTAACTAAGTATAGTATAAAGATTACAGCATTTTACTTCTAGATTAAGTTACAAGAAGTGAATAACTTGTAAGCGCTTAAGAGTCGGTCAAAACAACCCCAGCCAATCTCTCTCAGTCACGAGCGAATAATTTCACACACTAATACCAGATTTTTAGTTCTTGTTAGCGCTTAATAGCAGAATCGAAGAGACCGAGGTCCACTCCCCTCAGTAACGTGTATATTATTGCCCCTCTCACTGATGGCCAACCGTATCAGATATACCGATTACGGCATTTACTAAGTAGTCAACAGCTGCACATAATCAATGTGCTTAAGAGCCGATTCAAAGATCAGAGATACATCCTTCATAATGACTACTACATAATTTATCAATGTTCATTTAACTACGCACCCATAAAAATTTATCCATTTCAGTTTCTTGTTTAATATTTTTACTATGGCTGAACTCTTGTCACTATGAAATTATTTTTTACTTTAAAAGCCAATGGAATTCATACGTAATGTTTGTGGTTTTTCATTATACTCTTCAAAATCGGACAGATATTGTTCATGATAGGATTGTAATATAAAATAGAATAAAAAATGTAATAGTTTTGTAAGTTTCCTAGTTTTGTTTTCATTTAAGGTCAAATGTAGGTGAATTACTTTGCATGTGTGCGGTGCTTTATGAACAAACATTATGACGACTAGGTTTGAATTTAACTCTAACATTGATCTGTCACAATCATTTACGTTGTAATACGTAAAAATATTTATTAATAATAGGAATATTAATCAGATCTCATTGGTAACATGATATTTTAAAATTAATACAGTTTGCAGGTATTTTCTGTTATCGAACAATTAATACCCTTTGACCGATTATTTACAGACACGAGGCACGTGATGGTCCTTTGTTATACAGCGGACTATGCAGATCCGAATGATTCAATATGAGTTAAGTTTATCCATGCAGTGAGTTTTTGTCATATTACTGTTTTTTTTTTCATATTGAACATAAGAATTAATTGACAACGGCCCGTTTACACTTGGAGAATACTAAACATCAATCGTATTAGTTTTTGCTGAGTAGCGGTGTTATAAGTCAATCAGCGTTAAGTATTAAATTAAAATCGATAGGAAAATAAATGTTTATTTTGCCAGAGCATTAAAATATGTATATAAATCTTTAAAGTACTTTAAATGTAAAAATGTTAAATATCTACACCATATACTGTAGACATCCTAGTTACATATACTAAAAGGATATAAACATTCTTATATTACTATTAATTTAAAATAAACCAGCCATCAATAATGAATATCAATCTTAGGTCTATTGTAAACTAATTTTTTAATATGATCAAGTGCTAGGAATAAATACAGGCTTACTACTTGCATACTAAAAACTGAATTCCTTCTTTTAATTTATACTAAAAGTTAACCAGCAGCGTATTTATCTTCAACAGTTATTCCTAGTATTATAAATACGAAATGAGATGTATTCCTTCAGAACCTTATACAGAAATACAAAATTTCACTAACAATTTTAAATTCACTAACAAATTACATAAACTTTGTAAGATTTTGTATATATTGTAAAATATATATAGGTTCTGTATACAACTTTGAACTAAAATTTTTACATCTCATTCCGTATATATATATATATATATATATATATATATATATATATATATATATATATATATTTATTTATTTATTTATTATTTATTCACAGTACAAGTAGTTAAAGCAATATTATTGGCACTATTGTAATGATTTCATACCTATGCTACCACCCCAGTGTCTGTAGGTACTATTTTTGTTTGCTTATAATATAGATTATTTTCAAAATTACATCCCTTGACTTTTTATCGTTATTCCTTAACTTTTAGCTACATTTTTGTATTTTAATTCATACTGCATTCTTTTTTATGTACAAAAAATCGGTCTATATATTGAAATAAAAATAATTAATTTCTACATATATTTTTATTCAAAATTAAAATACTGAATATTGAGTTGTTATTATTTTCTAGATATAAATGCAGATTCATTTCTAAACCCCAATTTAAGCTGTATTTAATAAAAAAGAAATAACAAAACATTAAAGCAATGAACGTTTTTGTCTATAGCAATAATACAGTAGTACAGATTTACTAATTCACGACCTAATTATAGTGAATATTTTAAACAGATGGTTACCTTACTACCTAAGGGTAGGACTTTGGAACTAAGTTATAGTTAGCGGAGTTTCAAATCTCACATGTGTTATAGATTTTGTCAGTACTGTAGATCTCGTACTGTATCGACTATATCTCTTATTCTGTTTAATAAAATTCATGAACATACCATAGAATGGCATGGCAGAATAAAAATGTACACAAATTATTGGCTTCTTCTTTTTAAATAAAATACAAAATTATAAAATAAAGCATGGATTCAGATATGTAATATATATTACGTTACTTGTTATAATTTAGCCAAAAAAGGTAAAGAGGATAATTTGAAACAAGTAGCTTTCACGATATAATAAATGGAAATTAATATAAATCGCAAAATACCTAACACAATATGCATAGGTCAAGGATTATTTATAAGGAATGTTTATTTTTAATTTATTTTAAAGAGTTATTGCAAAAAAAGTTTTTAAGATAAAAATAAAGGAAAATCAAGCAATAAAAGTAGATAGCCTACAGCTTTCTAGTGCTCATAATGAAAATTAATCAAACCTTTTACGTGGATTATTATTATTATAGTTTTTACATATTATTACAATAAAATGTACGGTTAAATAAACTAAAAGTAACATTTTAAAACTCTACAGGTTTTGCAGTATTTGTTTATTGTAATGATTTTGTATGGCAAGGTATTATAAAGGTTTTAAATTAAATTGAAAACAAGTGTTGGAGGCATATTATTAATGTTTCCCATAAACTAATAGATGAAACCTTTATTTAAAACAATAAAAAACCCGGAGTTTAATTAAAATTAAATATTTTATACTATAACAATATTTCAAAAAACAAGTTAATATAAAAATTAAAAATTATTAAAATCAATGCTGATAAAACATGTTTAAAAAATAACAATTTAAAAAATACGAATATATAAAAGTATCACACACACACACACACACACACACACACACACACACACACACACACACACACACACACACGCACGCACGCACACACACACACACACACACACACACACACACACATATATATATATATATATATATATATATATATATATATATATATATATATATATATATATATATATATACACACACACACACATATATCTAGACCATAAAATTACTAGTCGAACTAGTATAAACTTTACAAACGAGAAATTGAATTGGTAGAAATCTCCTTGCGAAATCAAAAAAAGGTTTAATAGTAAAACTTGTAAGGCACTAATTAACTCGTTGAGCTAGTTTTAAACAATAATCAATAAATTTTTTCATTTTGTTTTTATTTCTGTGTGTTTGTGCTTTCCTTGGGTGAACATAAACTTATACTGAAAGTGAAATTATGTTATTTCTTTGAGATTATCTTGTAGAATTATAGTGACGAATCTTACTTTTATTATTTACGTACGTACGTAGCTGTACATAATCAATATATTCAAAAAGATCTAATCCGATATGGAAATTGTGTTATTTTTGGCTGATTATCTTGTAGAGTCATATTGACAGATATTGTTTCAAATATTTAGGTACATGTGCTGCTATGAATAAACAATCAGTCCGGAAAGAAGTAAACGGAATTGGGAGTAATGTATTTTATTATATTATGGAATTATAATAAGAAATAATTCTTCAACTATTTATGTGCTAGCGCTGCTGTACATACACTACTTACCCTAAAAGAATTTGACAATCTGGATTTTCATGTTTTATTTTCTTATAAGATGTAAAGGTATTTCGAAAGAGGACCTTTTTAGCATATATTTGAAAGAAATGAAATAAATGCCTTATTACAGATTTGTTTGTGAAAGATATTTATAACTTTTAGTTTTTAGAATTGTGGAAGCCCCAATATTCGAAAAAACTTTACATAATTTGTGGGACTCAACATATTTTTTACATTTTTGTTGGTACAAAAAAAGTATCTGCACACTAATACGTCAAATAAAACAATACGTCCAATATAATTTTATAAATTATTAAATAAAGGTCACTTATCCCTGTATAATTAATTCGAAAGTATTCCTCTTCCGACTAAATTATGTTTATATAGCATAACATATTAAAAGTGGGTTTCTTTATAATTATTACCAAATGAAATTAATATAATGTATAATCTAATATTTTGCTAGAGCATGAAATCAAAGGTATAACAATCTGGGTGTTCTGTAGTACCATATTTTAATAATAATAATAATTCTTTATTGATGCTACAAAACAGATATAAATCCAATAACATTGCAGCATTTAATACAAGTAATTTTACAATATTATTAAAGCTCGTACATTTACATTATTTTAAGCAATATTAATAATTAAATCATATATTAATGAAGACATTTTTAATAAATGGTAACAAATTATAAGAATAAATTTATAAATAAATTAGGACATAGTCAAACCAAGCAAAATTTAGATTAGTTTCTAAAAATTTCAATATAATGGTTCACAAAAAATTCTTTTAAATTAATAGTATAACTTTAAGCTTATCCAATGATGAATTAGTATTCAACATACAAATCAGGCAAAACCACTCTAATTTTGTTGACAAAAGAAGCCAAGGTCGAAGAGCATAAAAAAATGTTTTGGGGTAGAGTATTAACCAGCCGCATCATGACATTGACAGGAGCGTGAGCCCCGAGAATGGTGCGTGCAAACTGAGGACTGAATAACGCTTGGACTCTGGACGCGGGCCGAGGCACAAGGAAGTTAAGTTGAGATAGGAGGTCACCACAATCTATGCGACCATTCATTAACTTGTGTAAGAAGACAAGCATACCCAAGTTCCTGCGTTTATGGAGGCTGCGAATGTCAAAAAGCGACAGTAGTTGAGAATAAGGTATTAAAAAAGTGTACACTCCAGACCTTTTGAAATACAAGAACCTCAAGAACGTCATTTGAATATGTTCAATCATATGAGACAGGTAATGTTGATGAGGATACCAAACACTAAATCCAAATTCCAGTTTAGACCTAATCAGAGAATAGTATAGAAGTTTGAATGTATCAATATGCCTAATGAAACTGCCAGATCTACATACAAATCCCAGGGTTCTATCAGCAGATTTGCATGATTCAATGATGTGTTGAGAAAAGTACAATTTCTCATCAAAGATCACTCCAAGATCTTTAATTTGGGATTTTGTGAGATAAGAAGTTATGTCCAATATGATAGCGAAAATCAATAAATCTCTGGATACGCCTGGTGTACCGCACTACTTCGCACTTATCAATATCAAATTGCAAATTATTCTGACTCCAAACCACCAGGCGATCCAGGTCGCTCCGAAGCCTATTGCAGTCACCAAGAGAATTAATTTCATGAAATATTTTTATATCGTCGGCATAAAGAAGAATCCGAATATTCTGAACACAACCAAAATTTGAACCCTGGCGTACACCCGATTAGACTAAAAACTCTTCAGATAAACAATCAGAATATTTTACCTGTTGTCTTCTATTGTGAAGATACGAAGAAAAGAACTGTACCAGGTCGTTTGAAAACCCAAAGTGATTAAACCTTTTTAGCAATTTTAAATGATTAACCTTATCAAAAGCCTTCGAGTAAACTGTATAGATAACATCTACCTGGCATCCTATGTCTAAAGAAGAAATGCAAAAATTTGTGAAACTAAGAAGATTGGAATTAATTGATTTTCCTGGGAAAAAAACCATGTTGATTGGGTGTGATATGAGTTTTTACTTAATAAAATATTCTGTTGTACAAAATTGACTCAAATATTTTGGCTTGTGTTGAAAGAAGAGCTACTGGTCTATAATTTTTTATATCATTTTTGGAACCTTTTTTGAAGGTTCCACCTTTGACAGTTTCCAGCGTTGAGGGAAAAATTTGTGAGATAGTGACAAATTAAAAATATGTTGTAGAGGTTTAATTAGAAAATCCGAATAACCCTTAAATATGAAGGAAGGAATGCCGTCTGGACCAAAAGATTGCTTTGATTTTAGTTTCTTAATAGCGTGAGAAATTTCACTCTCAGATATGTTGGTAACAGTAAGACAGCCGATATCAGAAGGGTCAGGTGAAGTGAGCGCACCGCTTATCAGTTATTCCAAGGTCAGAGTTGAAGAATCATTGACGGACTTGAAATACGCTGCTAATGCCTTCGTTATCTCCTCACTCCCCTCCACCTCCGCCCCGTCCAGTGTCATTGATGATACACAACTATCATTCGACCTTAACTTCTTTAAATTACTCCAAAAAAATAAGGGATTATTTACTATATTATCTTCTAAGTGTGAAGTGTAATTAAAAAATCATTTTAAATGAATTGTTTTGATTCAGCTCTGATATGTTTATATTCGTTCAACACATCAATGCACCTCAATCTTTTATACAATCTTCGTTTTTTTTCGTCCTTATACTTTTAATTGTATTGTAAGAAAACCAGATAGGAAATTTACTTTTCTTATGTTGTAAAGTGGAACATTCTTATAAATTGTCGAGTACAGAATATTATAAAATGAATCTACGCTATTTTCTACATTGGAGCTTGTATGTATGACAGATTCCCAGTTAATATTTTCAAATGAATAATAAAGTTCTAAAAAATTAGCTCTTTTGAAATTATATTGACTTTTTCTGTTGTGAAAAATATGACCTTGTTTTCGTATTAGAGCTATCTTCTTTTTCAAAATATATTCCTAAAACAGGATTATATAAATCTATTTTGACTAGAGGGGGCTCTTCACTAACAGCTACGTTTTCTATATCAGTTAAAACTAAATCCAAGGTCCTGCCTGAACAATTAAGAATATTATTTTTTAAACTAAGATTAAACATGTCTGTAAAACATAACAATCGTCTACAAGCTTCCCCCCCACCCTCCAGCTAAATTGAACAATGGATCAGATATAGGTAAATTAAAATCTCCCAAGATGCAGAGTTTCTCATTTTTTAAATTATATTGTTCTAATTTTTCTAAACATGAAGTATAAGAAAATAATGCAGAGTTTGGTGGAAAATAAACTAAGCCCAAAATGACAGAAATAGTTTTTGGAAAAGTTATTTTTATCCAGACATTATCTCCCTCAGTTTCTAAATTAAACAGCCTACAAGATCTAAAACTGTTTTTTACAGCAATTAAAACTCCACCATATCTAACACCCAAACCAATTCTGTCTTTCCTATATAAATCATAGTCACTTGTAAAAATCTCAGAATTGTTGATTGATTCATTTAGCCATGTCTCAGTAATTGCAATGACATCGTAATTATTTCCTATAACACCTAGCCTGAGTGCTAAAGTTTTTGTCCTGAGACCGCTTACATTCTGATAGTAGAAACTTACATTATTAGGGCTATTCATAAAATAATTAAGATAATAACAATAACAATAACAGATGTTCAACACAACTTAGGTAATAAATATATAAATTATAACAATATAGTTAAACTTTGAATTGCATAACAAATAAATTAACAATAAATAATATGCAGTGTGACACACCTGGGTGGTAGAAGCGGCAGAGTTGAAGCGAATGTCCATCACTGGGTAGGTTGGTGTTGTTTCTTGGAGGGTTGAAGGCGTATGAGATCCGTTTCGTCCTCGATTAGAGCAGCTGGTCCCTTTTCAGTCTTCTGGAGATAGATTTTTCCTGAGCTGGTGATCCAGGCAAACTTGTATTGGTTGTTCTCCTTGAACCTGCGAACCGCTGCCCACAGGATGCGAGTCTCTCGTGACATTGCCAGGTTCACGTACACAGTCTTCATACTTGACAGGCCCAGGTTCGATGCTGAAAATCCCTTCTTCTGAATGGCTTTGCGTCTCATTTCTTCCATGTCAATTCTTCGACAGAACTTGACGGTGATCCCTCTCGGTGCATTAGGATGCTTGATGTTAGGTGCCAGTCTGTGAACAGCATCTACCATACTAGGTTCCAGATTAAACCCAACTACTCAGGCAACTTTGGTGACAACTTCAAGGATGTTTTCATACTTAGTTTCAGGCACCCCCTGTATATCTAAGAAATTATTTCTCGAGTACTGCTCCCACGAGTTAACGCGTTTTTTCAGGAAGTTCACTTCTTTCTTCTAAGAGTTATTCCCACTTTTTAAACTATCCAGTTTTTTGGTTTGTTCATCAAACTTTACACAATAACTTTGAGAGGAAGCTTTTCAATCCTTTATTTCATCAAAACATAAGTCCACAGATTTAGTTACGTCTTCTTTAAACTGCTAGATGTCGTCCATAATGAGATAAATGTCCTCCTTCAACGATGAATAATCATTCTTAATTATCTCCATATCACTAATAATTCGGTCCAGTTTGTCTTTAATGCTTTGAAAATCACTTTGAGATCGTGTGCGAGCCTTATCAGACGGTAGAGCCATGTTGTTGACAGATGGAGTCACGTGACCTTGAACTGCTACACGGCTAACTTCACTCACCATCACTACACTACACTGACGTGCAGAACAATCACTGGTTTTACGTGATTAGAACTCAGATAAGCAAAAGTAAATGTTTGAATGTGATTTAGTAGTGTTATCTAAACTATTAAACCAGAAAGAGTAGTTAAAAATCACATAAAGACTCGTAAAAACACTGTAAAGTGAGAGCCGAAGTAACGTAGGTTTACTACAGTTGCATGTTCCTACTCGAATGTATATCTAGTATTTTATCTAGTAAGAATTTTTCCCTACGAAAGCGCGTTACGATCCTATTTGAGGTTAAAAACAGACTTTGGGTTAGAAGGATGTTTACTCCACACAGTCAATTAGTATATTATATTAGTATTGTTTCATTTAAAATGTTCTCATTACTATACTAGTCTTATCCAATCTGTAATAAAAGAAATCAAAAAGATAAGAAAAGGTATAATAACAGACGAATTTACTTTTCAAAAAATTATCCTTTTTATTTTGAACTAAACATTTTCATTGATTTTGAATCACTCACAAAACGAAACGTCCGAATGGTCAATGAAAAAATACTCATATTTTCATGATTGATAGGGCTTCTCACAACATGGGGGATGTCCTAGACTACCCCCTGAAGTAACAGGTCTCGCAAGAGCAATGCTTCTCTCTTGAGTATAAGTAGTTTATTACTCGTAAGTGATTTTGTAATCCACAATATATTTTGTTGTAATCACAATAACACAGTAAAAATCTATCTGTAAACTGCAATCTTAGTTCAAAATAATAAAAAATATTTAATTTCAGGATATTAAACAGTAGGAATATTAATGAAAACAAATAAATTATAGAGTTGTGATGAATAATTGGTAGCGATTCTCTAGAAGCTTTATATTGTATTAATTTATAGATGAAAAAAACCATATACTTTTTAAATTTGATCTTTTATAATTGAACACAACACATATTTTTTCAAACGACAAAGAAGGTAATCTGTTAATGTGAAAAATATGTGTTGTGTTCAATCATAAAAGGCAAATTTTGTTTAAAAGTCATATATAATTTAATACAATACAACGATTTTAGAGAAACGCCAGTTATTACCCATCACAACTCTATAATTTATTTGTTTTCAATAATATTCCTATTGTATACTATCCTGAAAGTGAATATTTTGTTTGTTTGTTTATTTCGAACTAAGATTTCAGTTTGCAGACAAATTTTTACTGTTTTTGTGATTATAACAATCTATGTTACTAACTTAACATAGTTTGACACAAATATTCTGCTGGAGTGTTTTCTTTATTCATATTTCTGTAAAATTGTCACAAACCAATCATGCATCAAGTTTAAAATATGCTCAACACCAAGGCATTTGGAAAAAAGCAGACCGTCCTTGAATACACTACGATAAAATAAATAGATTGTAATAATGTTAGGTTATTATAAACAAACCAATCAGTTAAGTTTGTTTCAGAATACTGGTTAAGTTTGCAAGCTAATAATTGTAGTAAGATTCATTTAAAAACATCCTGTATTTACCACAGATGGGAATGGATTTACTTTAAAACCATCTTCTTTAAAAGAAAGCAACACAGTAAGTAAACAGCGATTGGAACACGTTGGAGTGAGGTAGACCCAAGGGAGATTTAATACTTTTGTAAGGGATTCGTACGAGGCATGTGTCCATGAGCAAATCGGATTTAGTACAGTTTAATTAGTTCACTACATAGTAGATTTATAAATACAGAGTGAAGACGGATTGCAGGGATTTAAATACAGATGTAAAAATGGAAGTAATATAATTATGACTTTATAATTAATTAAATAAATCATAATTAGTTATGGAAAATTTAAATTAATGAAATAAGTGACTACACAAAAATATGCATTCTTTGAAGCATTTAACAACGAAAACAATAACAACAGTTTGGGCAGTATATATAGATACAATTAATAATAAATAATAATCATTTAGTTACAAATAAGACAATATTTAAAAAAAATAACATTTATTTTTATGTTAAAGACACATAACATCAAAAATAATCACTAAAATAAAACCATTATGAATACTATATAAAAGTATGGAAACTAAACTTTAAAATATAGTTTTTAAAAGAAACAGTTTGTTATGTTTATTATTCCATGCCTTCACTGTAAGTTAAAAGTTAAAAAACATCACTGTAAATATAAAAATATACACATTTAAATAAAAGGAAATAAAAGTAACTATTAACATAGCTTTGAAATGTGCCACACAATGTAATATCACACTTATGTTTATGTACGAGTTGTAAGGAAAAATATCCCAATAACCTCTTTGTCAAGAACGCAGTTCCTTCAAATGAATACTCAAATTGTATTATGTATAGTATTATAGAGCCTACACTCTGAAAGGACATGACCGGTCTACTCAACAATTACAAGAGGTTTCTGTAATTACCGTTGGCATTTCATGAAATATTAACTTGAGAATAGGTCCAGTATCTTTATAGCACATGACAAGCGTTTTACCTAGAAGATGATCGATGTCACTAGAAATATTATCTAGCTGCTGCTTGTTCCAGACGAACTCAGCCTTCACCCTTATTTTCTTCTTATCTCTGAGGCAGTCTTCTATCAGGATCCGACCGTCCAAATGTCTGCCTTCGTCCGTTACTTGCTCCAAGTCTCTCGTAACTTTATGTAGCCAATGACACCGACCACCTCCCAGTTCGATAACCCAAAGAGCAATTACTTTTTTAACCAACAGTTGCAACTCTAAAATTGTGCCCTATTTCACCAATAAGGATTTCATTTTAGGTCATATTGAAACCGTGAGAATTCACTATATATTTATATATGTGTGTTAGCAATTAATAAAGTCTCTCCTGAGCAAATTATACAGATTTTTAGGTCTGCGTATATGTTTTATTGGAATTTTTTGATAAACACTGAACTGTTGAGGTTATTTTCTAATTTTTAAGCTACAAAAATCTGCAAAATTAAATTTTAGAACCATCGTCTTTGGGGTATTATTTGCAGACTAAATTATTGTACGTATCTTTACAACTCCTAATATTGGGCAATCTTAGACCGTTGTTTGAATGCTGATATCTGTAATATACTTTTTCCTGGAGGTATTCAGAAAAGACCAGATCACTAACAAGTATTAAAAAATGCTGGCATTCTAATTCAGAATAGTTCTATTCTCTCTAAGCGTAATACAATTACTGATTAAACGTATCGTTTCTTTATATCTTAAGATTTAAACCCTTTTTAAGGAGTGGTTGCCAGTAACAAATGTTTTAAAAATCTATACACCTGGAATATAAAAGGTAATCTCAAAAAGTGTTCACTGGAACTATGGGACCTTACTATTATACTGGAACGCTATAACTGAGTGGCACTCCACAGCAGAAAAGTAGTTCAATGCTCACTGCTCAATGAGCTCGTATAGGATACAAGAGTTGTTTGCAACACATACACATCCTAACACCTTTGTGGGAAGCAGGACATTATCCATTAAACATATTATTCTAGTTCTAGGCAATGTAGGAAAACATTTTCTTAAAACAATAAAAACGTGATATTCAACGTGAAACTAATAAATTATTGTTAAATTATAAACTACCATAATACCTTCCCTTCTATAACGTGACATATTCTGCTATCGGTTATCACTTGGAATTGAGAGTTACTTGGGGTTAGGTTGTCACAAAGGTCTGTAGCTGTTAGTACTTGAAATGAAAACAAAATGTAAAGTGAATTAAAACATAAATTCCGTTGAAAAAATATTGTTGGAACTGCAGTAAAACTTTTTAAATATTTAGCATCTTGAAAATGTTTTATAACTGATGCGAAGCAGGTGATGCTTTTCTTCTGACAAAATACTTTTTTTCCCAGATTGTGCGAGCATACCTCTAAAGTGGTCGTGTTTATTTATACGATGACGAATTTCGTTGAAAAATCTACCGTTGAAATTTTTATCAAAATCGCAACTGTACTGGGTTTATGGTTGTTATACTTTAAAAGCAGTTTTAATGCTCCATTTTGATAACATTAAAGTAAATCACACAATTTAATTTTAAACTTTTTCTATTATTTATCATAATCTTTGCAACTTTTGGTATCTGCAGTTTAACTAGTTCTAGAGATATAAGTTTTTTCTAAGAAATACGTAATGGTGGATTACGGCTTAACAACATATTTCCCGACCTATGTTTATAGGACATTTTTGTTTGTAGTAGAAAAAGTACTATGGACCACAGTTTGTGGCACTCTTTTGTAAACACCTTGTGTATAGTTTATTTCAGAACAGATTGAATGACAAATCGTAATTGCTCCACCCGGGACAGTATATATATGTATATTCACTGGCTTTAAAATGTTTGTTTTAAAATATTAAAAAAAACCTAACATGAAGTTACATAAAATCATAGTTTATATGTATACATTTGTATTTTATATAAAATAATGAAAATATTGAAGAGGGCATAATGTTGTGTAAAACCTTTAGAGTGACACTTTATTAGTATCATAGATTATAAATAGTTTGTTTTTAACAAATATTAGTTTATTATACCATAAACAAGAAATGAAATGAAATTCAGAACTAAGTAAAACGCATTATGGTAGTATAAAATTAATTTATAGTACTATTAAATTGCAAATCATACGTAATTTTATTTAGTTACAGTTTTTACTTTGCTTTTATAATTGATTTTCTTGTTTTTTTTCTTGATGTTTTTTTTTTAAATATCGCAAAGGATTTATGTAACTGAAGTTACATAAACATTATAGTCGATTTTTATAGTTGTTTGAATAGTTTAATAAAAACTGAAATATTTAGAATTACCTCCTAGTTTTTAAACTAAAGTAATATATAATAATAAAGTTCTGGAACTATCGTGTGGAGGTATTAATCTAGAGTAACTTAGTATTTCTATCTTTTCAACTGCTAATTCTGAACAGCTTGAGGCAGATTGTTCTGGATTGTTGGAGACTGATAGCTTATATCTGCAATATACATTTCTCTGAAAGTATTCAGAAAAAATCAGAGACCTAAAATGCATAGAAATTTGTTTCTTAATGTTTTTTATGCTGGAGCACATGATCGATGTATGTAAGAAGTGGTTAAATAAACAGTAAATTTATTTTCTGACTATTCATCTGCGACGACTCGCGAAGTTACGACTCATCAATTCTAAATGCATTGCCGTGCCAAGCAGTGTACTCGATTGATTGTTATCTTTTCCTTGAGTACAGTATTTGTATCACCTTTCATTGGTTCGAAAGCATCTTACTCTTAAGACGTTACATTACATTACTTTCATGTACTTTAATATATAATACTGACGTAAGTAATTACAGGTGTGTGTTTTTAATGCGTTTGTTTACATTTCCTCCTCATAATAAAAAAATAGGATGATGGTGTCAATGTTTGATCAATTTTAGAATTCAATGATATTTGAAATTTATATCAGTTTATCAAGGCTAATTTTCGTCTATTTTAAAACAGAAATTCGTGTTGTTTAGTAATTAAATATTACTTTAAATAAGTTAAAGTTTTTAATAGTTACACACTTCTCTATGATTTCCAATAATACGTACTGAAATGTATTAAATTGAATTTAATTAATTAAATTACATTGATTGATGAATAATATATCGGTAAACACTTAGAATAATCTCTATAAACATTTTTTTAAATTCATTACCTCACACCAAGATATGATCCAACAAACAACGCACTGTATTATACACATAAATACACAGAAATGTAAAGTCTCGCCAAATTGAGGTTGTATTCAGTTACTATTGCTTGCGTATTCAAGTTTCAAATCGCACTCAGATGTATAATTAGAGGGTGAGCCTTCTGCAAAACGCCACACTGTGATGAAACCCTAAACTATGAAGTAATGGTAGTTTCCTTTCATAATGTAAGGTGTCTACACTCTAAAGGTTACGATTGTTTTCAATAGCCCCTAAAAAATTAATTAATTAAATACTTAGTCGTAATCGTACACGAATTGAGGGCGTTAATTATTCCATACATATAGGCTAATTTAAACATGAAAACATTTCATTACTGTATACGAATATATACGGGGTGTTAAAATATACCTTTCTTATAATTACACGGTTCCTAATTTTAAATAAATAAATAATTAACTTTGTCTGAGCCAATGTTATCTCAAGGTCTAAGCACTTATAAGATTATATGTTAAATAAATATAGATAATTTCTGCAGTCACATGCGGCTTGGTCTATAAGAGCAATGGATGTTCACTGAGAATAAATCAATGGTAAAGAACAAATTTTAGTTGCGTTGAATTCATTATAACCTTAGTATTTTAAATAATGACTATTAATTTTTAATTCTTCAATACATCTCTGTCAGGAACCCGAAACAAATATCAAAAGTGCTATAGTGTGGTTGGCTACAAACCCTTGCCAGGAGTGCTACACTGTTAATGGAACAGGAAATAAAAGCCAATTTGCAGTTTATAATACAAAATCAAATTGAAAAAAATAAATACAGTAATAATTCTTTAAAAAAATTCTTAGTGTCCTCTTATTTTTGGTTGAAATATAACCTTATAAAATGGTTTTACACAAAAAAAAATTTTTACCGACACGAAATTTTTTTAACTAGACTGAAAATATTTCGATAATTCTAATTGACTGACACTGGTTCGACTATTTTTCTTGTCAAATGGTTGGTTTTAGGTGTGCCTCAAAGCAAAACATGAGCGTGTTGAAGATTAGCAGTAAATAAAAAAATTATTTTAGTTTCCTTTGAACTAATAGCTTATTTCTATATATCCCTGTGTATGTGTTATTTAAAAAAAATTAGATACGGTAAATTGATCATGAGTCACCATTTTCCCTTTGCCTCGTTGGCAGCCGCTTAAATAACTGTTATTTTTGTATTTTACGGCAACTTTAAAGTCAAAACTAAAAGTTTAATCTTGTGAAAAACGAGTTAATTCTCGTTTAGATTCTTAACTCCCCCACCCCCCCCCTCTCACTCTCTCTCTCTCTCTCTCTCTCTCTCTCTCTCTCTCTCTCTCTCTCTCTCTCTCTCGGGTTGTGTTAATATATAATGCAAACTGTTCCTCACCATCTGGACTATTAATGTACCCAGGTTGATTCTAAGAGCCATTCTCTCTTCTTCCCATATATTAACAATGTATTCACGGCAGTGGTAAGTTTTACTCAATCTTGTATTTTGTTTATTATTTTGCGTAAAGACTAGTTTCACTACAATATGCAATCTTATTTAACTTATCCTTAGCTGACTCTAATCCAAATTATCTAGTCTAAACTACTTTATGTGCGGTTTATATTTATTCTATCTGTTCTTACTTACCTTACCTGACCAATTACCTTACTTATCCTGATCTTGTACAACTCACATAACCAGATATAAACTAATATAATCTACACCACCTAAGATAACCAACTTACGTTCCTTAATTATAAGCAGAAAAATCCTCGGACATCTTACAAAATGACTAACAATACCAATGCTTTATAAATTAGTAAATTCTGTAAATATCACTGATTTACGAAGAACTAGGGTTTTAGTAAAATTGTTTGTTCTGAAACTTTTCTGTGACATACATATCTAAAAATAATGAAAATGAGAAATTTCGATATAAAATTTATATACAGTTAAAAACACAACTACAACTTACGATATTCTTATAGCAACATATTTATTGTAAACAAAAGTGTTTCCATTTGTTGTAATATAATCCTTACCAAATAGATATGCATTTTGTAATAAGAAAATAAAAAAATAAATTATAGGCACATATTATTATGTTTTACATATTTTAATTTTTTACATTTAACAATATTATAAGCATATTATTGGTTTAATGACACTCTTAAATTTTGCGTGACAGACTAAGTGTCAGGCAAACAACCATATTCCTATTTTCCATAAATTATTCAGTTTAAGGCAGGTTTTAGCTTAAAGAAACCACATGTCTGTCATGGCTCATCCTTTGGGCCTCGAGTTGCTAAACATTGCTTTACTTAATCCTTCTATAATTAAATACGCCAGATCGAAGCTTTGCTAGAGTTAGCTGGAGAGCTACATCTTGTTAGCTCAATATTTGTTTATGTTTATGCTCAATAGGTAAGTAATAGCGAACCAAGTTACTCATATCTTTACCTCAAGCACTTTATATCAGAAAAATAAGGTTCCTATTGCTATGTAACTTATCACTCAATATTATTAAAACAATGATTTTGCAAGAAATGTTTTAAGATTGTATAAAAATGCGAAGTCGTATGTTTAAAATTTATACACTATCGATCTGAGGATTCTCTTACCGGGATTTCTTCACTTTAGGCTTTCGTACGTAAAGTTGTCTGATTATATCAAAATAGACTATCATTGTAACAAATACAGTACACATTTGTTAATAAAAAAAAGTGTTTATAATCTACGGTACTAATAAAGTGTAATTTTAAAATAAAATTAGGTTTCAGTACACGAATGATGTCCTCCTCAACAATTTTAAAAATTTTATAACAAATACAAATTTATACTAATTAACTATGATGTTAAGTAACTTTGGTTTACGTTTACTTTCTTTAAAAAATTTTAAAACAACCTTAATTTTGAAACCAGTAAATATTTTTTGATCTCAGCGGAGCAAATACTTTTTTTATTCAGTCTTTACTGAAATTATACAAAATATATTTATGAAAGGGGTTTACAAACTTCTGTGATTGATAGTATTTTTGATTTTAAACAATAAACTATAAAAATAGGTCGGAAAATGTGTTGTTTAATCGCCAGTTAACATTAAGTATCTTTTAGAAAATATTATATCTCTAGAGCTACTTAAGCTAAAAATATTAAACTTTGCACATAGATTATTATAAATAAGAGAAACATTTAACATTAACTGTTTGATTTTTATATTAATATTAAGAAAATGGAGCTTAAAATATTTATAATGATTAAACAACAATGAACCCAGAATAGTTATACAAAAAGTACAATATGCAAAGTATTTTATAAAATTCCAACGGTCAGTTTTTCACCGGAATCCGTCAACGCATAAAGGCGCAGGACCATTTGCAGATACGCTTGCACAAGCCGGGAGCAACAAATATGTGACAGGTTAGAGCCGTCAGCTATTTGATGATAAGTAAAGTTATAGGACATTTTTTTTTTGCAGTCATGAGTACTATCTGCCACAGAAGTTTGTGATACCATTTTGTAAAAACACTGTATATCACCTCAATTCCAAGGGATAACTGATAGCAGAATATGCCATGCTATGCAAAATACATCAGAAAGAAGTGTGTTCACTAATAGTTTAAAAATTGTTTATTGGTTTTATACTGACTGTCACGTTTTTATATTGTGAAGAAAATTTTATTTCCTTATTCCACAGAACGAGAATAATGTTTCATATATATTATCCTGGTTTCCGAAAAAGTATTTTTTTATTTGAATCTGACAAACTACTAATTAAGGAATAAACGTAGAACTACTAATTACCCCGCTTTACGCTTAGATTAGGTCTGGTTCGCTTACTTCAAAACAGAAACTCAGCTTGCAGGCTACAAGCGTTTAGCAACTTGGAACATGAGATTATGACGTCAACGTTTATATGTATCATTTATTGTTTATATTAACTATCAGGATTATCATTTATATAACTGAAATTAACATCTAATATTTTATGAACTCAATAAATATACGTCATGTATCATGTTAAAACTTAATAAATCACTATATCGTCACTTAAACAGATATTAAAGCAAACAGGTTATAATGGCCTGTAATATTGTTATAAATAAAAATTGGATCCGTATAAATAAAAATCTGCTGTCATCAATCCGGAAACGCGGTGACACGAATGTTTTCCAAATAAAACTACATCGATACTTCTGCCCAGCACGTTCTCGTCCAGCTTTGTACTTGGCTACGACCTTACCCGCCTTCCTGGAACCCGGTGGCACTTTCTGCCATCGTCTTGGTAATGACTTGTCATATTAATAAGATAGAACATAATATTTAAGTGATATACTCAGATTGATATTTCAGGCCGGCTCATTCTCGACCAGTTGTCGGGTGATGTCCTTGCACACCTTCCTGGCACCTGGTGACACTTTGCTGTCATCCTCCCGGTAACGACTCGCCGAGTGAGCGAACAGAACATCAGGAGTTGCGTGAGAGGCTCGGGTATTAGTCACAATACCATTCGCCTTTCTACCACTTCTTGCGAAGGTTATCCCTGATCGCATAATTAAAAACCTAGTAAACTAGGCTACTTAATCTACGAATGTATTACCACTGAAAAACTGTAAACTATGCTTCTTTAGTACTTTTCTCTTTAATGCATAACCATTTTACAGACAGTTACGTACATATGAACAACAGAGTATGGTACATAACGGTACCATTCAAACAGTAATATAAATAGTACCATATAACTAGTTTAATTTTTAATATGATACAGTAGCAATAATATTAAATAATATATGTAAGGTTATAACGTGCTCCAAACAGGAATGGAAAGTACTAACAGGAAGATTACTCACACAGCTATGACAACTATCTTAGATTACACGTCAATAAGAGTTTTGATCGTACAAACCATTACATATGAAATTAATAATATGAGACATATTCTTGAGTAATCTACAAAGCATTGTTCATAAATAATAAAACATATTACTTAATAACTAACTGACGAAGAAGGAGTATCAATACTGTGTTGCTATGCTATTTCATCAATTAATTTCTTATATTTTAATTCCTATCAAAAAAACAACTACACTCATAAAACAGCATCAGCGTCATACAGCCTGGTCACAGGATCATTAGTGATATGTGCTTACATCAATTTGCAAAATAAGAAATGTGCATAAAAGCTACTTTTTGTTCTAAATACAATAATCGCAAGATTCATACCCAATACTTCAGAGTTTATCTAAAAACTTACGTTTCTGTTCATTACCGAACTAAGAAGAGTCTCTACACCTGATCAAAGACGTTGGTCTCATCTCATGTGATAATTAGACAGCATCAATCTATTCCACCAATCAAGTAAGCTCCTCAAAGGCTTTGGCTGTCTCTACAGATATACTGATCTGCGCTTGATCCTATAAATAAATTCGTAATAGCATTTTGTAATTAGATAAACATTGAAAAATTTCACCAAATTACTGAATAAGTCTTGATACAAAATGTTGACTACTTGCACATGCAGTTATGTTTAAAATCTTTTGGATTGATTTAATTCTATTTAATCTAATGCTTTGAGGATTAACGTCTGTACAGTACTTTTATATAGGCGTATATTTTGATATATGTTATAGTTGTACGGAAATTGTAATAAATACATCACATTAAGATAAACAAAACATTGAGAAAATAAAGGTTAAAAAGGGAATTCATAGTAATAAATAATAATAAGAGTAGTTGTATAATTCATGTCGTAAATAGTGTTACTGTATTAAGTTCAAATAAAAGTTTAAAGTTGTGTTGTTGTGGACTATATACTTATAAGACTTTTCGTAAATAGTGTTACTATATTAAGTTCAAATAAAAGTTTAAAGTTGTGTTGTGGACCATACACTTTTAAGACTATTCGTATATTTAAATAATTTCTAATGCTTTTCATGTTACCTTAGCCAACGCAACGGCTGGAAATCGGTCCCATGCCAACTCCGTGTCTTCACCCAACTTTCCTTGACGCTGACCACGGAACAGTCTGGCCGCCGTGAGGGTGGCTAGCCCCATGCCGTCCCCCACCATCAGTACCACGTTGCGAGCGTGAGGACGCCTGCCCTCCGGTAGACGTCGTAGTAATGCCTATCGTGCTTCACCGTACCAGAAACAGAAATAGCGGTCTGTTAACATTCAGGTCTTTCAGAAGTAGGTAACTTAGTCGAAAGAAATTATCCCTAATTAATGAAGTTATATCGGTGTTTCCTCACATAAATGTTGCATATTAGTGCTTACTTGACATTAGTAAACGAAATTACGAACCACAATTTTCAGTTAATCAATATATTTTTAATTAATAAGAAGACACGAGTTCTCATTTTTTTATTTTCTTTATTTGATTTATTCTCTACTGAAGAACCTCTTACTTAACTTTTATTTCTCGATATACGAACTATTTTATTACAGCACTATTATTTTTTATTGCAATTCATAAGTGTGTATTTTAAAATTAACTTAATTAAAAAAAAAAATAACTAATTGTACATGTTAGAATAATAATCCTTCTTAACTATAGCGTTAACATTGAATATTTCAAAATAAAACAGATTACAGCAAAGAAACAAGAAATTCGTAATAATACGTTTCTTAATACAAATAGCTTCAACTTTCACTTAACAAACGTAATTTTATCCACAGGTACGACCAGCAAGACCCACAAAACCGTCGCCACCGCTAAGCTTGGATGGATCAATAAGGATCATAGTACCTAGACTGCACCTGCTGCTCCAAATTATTCAATAACTATTCAAGAAATAATTTATCTCCACAAATGTAAACTTAAATTATTATAGCAATATATTTAATATTTTAACTTAGTCGTATCTGGTAAGTTATTAATATGATACTGAACGTAACTTCACCAATAATTACATTACATTATCAAAGTCGACAGACATTCTCGGTAGAACCTGCCATTTATATTTTCAAAATTGAACTCCTCAGTAACCATGTAGCTTATTAATTTAATAAGACTTGTTCTGCACCTTAACTGATAAGGACCTTCCAAGATAAAGTAATTTATTCTTGATCCTCAAGCAACAGGACTCTGCTTCAATGACCGGTAATGATATAAGAACATCGGGGTATATTCACAAAATGTTATGTGATAGTGCTTACCTGACCTTAGCCAACAAAATTAGAAACCCCAATTGTCAATAAATATCAAACGAGCGATGAACGAAGGAAAGGGTCCCTAAAGCCACCGTAACGCACTGTATCTTGTAAACACCCGTGTACATATCACAGTAGCCACAACCATTGTCGATACTAAACATGGCAATCTTACAATTCCATATTTTCCTTTATTGAAGAGGAACCGTGATAAAAACAAAGAGCAAATGAGTCACAATCTTTGAAACAATTCGTTGGTTTTCCAAGGAGACTACGCTAATCGATCAGTAAACAATGATATGTATCTGTTTGCATTCTTTAAACCGACACACGGTCTTGAAGATCATATCAAGATAATGTCCTACCCCTGGATTACACACTTGGGGAATTGAGATTCCGTCTATCAATATGAATGTAAGAACTGTGACATAACTGACGTTCTTAAAAATTGTAGCCAAGACACCACGCAACAAAACTGTACTTTTTGGATTCTAGGTGTAAGCGGACGTGCTTACCCAATTAATTCAGATTCAAAAAGAAATTAAACTCATCTGTCAAATGAAAATGACCAAGAAGAGCTAACTAGTTCGAGCGCCTGATAATATAAATTTAAGAGGTTGCGCTGCAGCGAATCTTTACTAAATACACTAAACGCTATACTAAATTATTATTCATAAAATCATAATGGAAGAAATCATATGAATCCTATGGAAACAGATAAATTCTAACAGAGCGAGAATCCTTTTAGAAGTCTTTAGCTCAGGTAAGGTTGGTGGTTTAATATAAACGAGATATCTGGGAGACGAACAACTGCCTCAAGGGGATACTCTGCCATCGGGCGACAAAGGAGAGTGAATTTCTTCATCTTTAAGTGCGCACGATGCTACTTGATTCTGGATGCTTCAATAAAAAAATGAAATTTTAACAACCAACTGTCCTGGAGCTATTCGAAGACATTAAGATCTGTATGTTCTTGGCACGAAACTAGTTGGATCTTTACTTCCATGACTCAGATATAGTGGTAATTTAGAGCTTAAAAATGCTATTGATATCTTAGATGATACATATAAAATATTGTAAAGTTTAGCTATAAATCAGTAAAATGGAAAGCTTTTAAACAAATTAAAAACAAAACTTGATACAAACGCAAATGTATTTCATGCTGGTATCTTGACCAAGGAACGGTACTTTTGGTCCGTTTGCACTTGACCATGATTGATTCAAGAGTATGCATTCTATAGTATATCCGATTGAAATGTCTTATTTCCTTATTTTAGCTCTCAAATATTTTTTGTCACATCTCACATTTAGTAACTGAAGGATTAAGTATGTACATAGGTTTATAAAAGGTCCTATATTTAGGGCCTTAGCGTCAACACTGAAATACGTCAGCTGCACTAGAGCTTTGTATTTAACCACACCTGACCATTGTTTGACAAATATTAGTACATAGTGAAGAAAAAACTGATGGAAATGTCAAGCTGATATTGTCATACAATATTACTGTAAACTTCCGCAAAGTGAACAATACAACAAAGACCACTCAAAAAATATTGTAAAATAAATTTTTATTTCTAAAATCTCCTTTCGTTTTCTAAGAAATCGTATTATGTTTTGACTATACAGGTATACGTGTTTGGTATACAATTTTAAATTTATAAATAATGCAAGATATTAAATCAATAATCAAATAAGATTATGTTCTACTTATATCAATATTTATAACAATCCCGTCAGTTTTTATTACAATTTAACTATTTTATTCCACCTATTCTATGAACCAATTCACAATATAAATATTGTAAACTTTCGGTTAACCTTTGGGCCTTTATACTACGCACGTTAGTTTTTTGAATCTGAAACTGCATTGAAAAAATAATTGCTTTATTTTATTACCTATATCCTTTCCTTCACATTGAAATCTTAACTGGCCCAAAAATACGTCCGATTATAAAGTTTTCCATTACATTTTTAAAATATTATTTTTGGAAATTGAACATATATTGCTTTGGGAGTTTTTAACCTTATTAACAAATATATTTTACAACTAACGATTTACAAATATAATTGAAATTAATTTTATTAAAGCTGTTTTCAAGTATTTTTCACGAAACTTAGTTCAATATAATAAACTTTATTTAACATCTAATGAATATGCTCATCTGTGATCGATGTTTTTAATTATAACTGGCATATATACAGATATCTTTTTGAAACGTAGAATTTATACTGTTGGAAAAATATTATGAATAGACCACCATTAGGTGTTTGTGTGCAGAATTTCCACAGTTCAAAACACAATTTATTGGTTGTTTGCATGCAAAGATTATTTTGTATAGTTAACACTATTAATCTTGTGTATATTAAAGGTTTCTTAAAATTATTTTGTGACACTTTGCGTATTAGAATATCGCCCATCTTAATTGTATACTTCTGTAATGAATTAGCATACGTTACGCAATTTTAAAGGATGAATACTTCTTATTTATACACATTGCATATCTTATTGTATGTGATGTTATGTGTACCGCAGAATCTTAGTATTTTATTAATTTTATTATTTAGACGCAAACTGGCATGCAAAGTTTGTGAACATTCTGCAATATGGAGCTATCTATTTTGTAAGATAGGTATCTATAAAGTAATTTTAAGACCATACTTTCTTGGTTTTTTTCATAATTTAAAAGTAATTAATATACTTACAATAATTAGAAGTCAATATGTATATAACCCATAAATAGTAAAATGTATGGAAGAGAACGGTTCTTAGGTGAAGTTAAGTAAAATGATAGTTTAGTACTCAAATGAACAGTTTCGAATTTTAACTCAAAATTCACTATCATGACCCTTTGAAAGTTACTCTAATATACTTTAATTTGAAGACGTTATCGGAAGTCGCTACTGTTAAACCGAGCATTGTAACCACATGTGCTTTAACATACATAACAGATAAATTAATGGATTACGTCACTTTTACTGTCATAACGATTTGATTCTATTCAATAAACCTTAAGAATACTTCAAGGATCGAAAACTTAAATTTCTCTAGTGAAGCTTTAGGTCAGGAGAAGTTTCTAAAAACAGTGGAATGGTTGATATACTGTATTATGTTATAGATTATATCGTCACCAGATGTTGTCATACAAGTTTTTTTTATCTTATAAACTATTTCATGTGTTACAGTGACTTATTATTCATTTGTTAGGGTATCTTACAGGAACAGGTAGGTGTAAGGAGTATGCAAATAATGTCCCTGATATGTCATAGATTTATTTATGATTGGGTAAACATGAGGTAGGGTTTGTTTGTAAATGAATATTGGATCAAATTTGGATTATTCACGATGCATTTTATATATATACTACATAACTATATACTACTGTGTCACTCGTGTGAGGTTTTAACAGATGATATCGATATAAATTATAGTTATATGAACGGGAAAATTACAGGTGATGAAGAATAAAGAAGTACAAGGGAAATAAATAGTTGCCCATCTGGTAGATCTCTGTTGTATCCCAAACTGCGTCCAATCAGACATTGTCTTCTGCATTACTTCGTGATCTCAAGCTAATTTATCCAATTAGGAATATTTTAATAAAAATACATGAAACATTTGTATGCTTTATTTTTTATCATTAATGTTTTAAAAATAAAAGTTTAATGAGTGTTATGTATTATAATGTATTAGAGTGTGGATTTTTATTATTAAAGAGATAATGATCTTATTTAAATATTTATTTCTTTATTTTAATTATTTCAAACAAATAATTCTATATTAACTTGTTGTTATTATTCAAATGGGTGTTCATTCTTCCGCATTCAACATTATATCGAACAATAAATATAAGATGGAAGATAACTCGTTGTACTCTACCAGCAACTGAGGTCCACATAATCGGTAATTACACGTCGTGACAAACCGTGACTATCAAAGGGTCTATCACAGCTTTCTATGGCAACATCTGATTTATAGAAAATTTTAAAATTCCAAATAGAAATATTGTCTGAAGTGACTCACCGTGCATCACTGTCTGCCCGATAACGAAGGCTGTCAGGATATAGACAACAGACAGCAATGTTACCAGAGCCATTTGCGGACAAGTGTTCACAGACTGCTTGTGGAGGGATGTCAAACCATTTCGTCTGAAACATCGTATACTGTTTATTTCAAAACCAATTAATCAACAAAAATCTAGGTTAAGCACTTCTAAATGTTAAATTAACTTTCGTCGCTCTAACGTTGCTATGACGAATGGAGTATGCAAGATAAGGTTATATAGTAAGTATTATTCATTGAAAGAAACTTTTGTATGGATTAATTTTATTAAAATAACATGCAATCAGTACAATATACGAGCACTATAGCAAATATTATTCGCTGTAGCCTTTGTTTGGTATTAATAACTTTATACACCGAGGCCCCTTGGTCTTAAAATATTTTGTAGTTCTCAATTTTAAACTTAATTATAGTAGCTGATTAAATTATTAGTTGAAAAGCGTAACAAATATTTGGACTATTGTTCAAATCGACTTTAAACCTCAAACTGTGTGTTTTATATATATATGCACTTTAAAAATACATAAATCTTGTTATACATTGAAGAACGCCTAATGATTAAATAATTAGTATGAGTCTAAATTGTTACTACAAAGAACATGTTGGAACTTTTTAAACAACTTACAACACAGATTTTCTTAACTAAATTATTCGAAAATTCAGAGTATTCGTAAAGGACAATAACATAGAGTATGGGAGAATGTAGCAAAATACAAAAACCAAATTGTTATATATTAAGAAATTGAAATAAAATAAAAATAGAGGTACTAAATGAATAACACTTATTTCATATGTCGAATACCATTTTACATAGTTCCACGAATTAGAAGAAGCTTAGCGTTAAGTAACGATAAATAATGCCGTCTCGGTGGAAGAGCAAAGCGGTTTATATGATTCATGAATTTTCGTCTATCAAACGAAAATCGATGGCTTAGTGGTAAAAAAGTACATGTGGTAACTGACTAAAAGTAGCCTGCCAAGAATCAGGTGAGCTTTATTAATCTTCTCAAATAAAGGCCGTTGTGGTCTTCATGCTGCACAACTTGCTAAAAAACGTGTATTTAGCACATACAGTAGATATAAAATTGGAAGAGTAGAAGAAACGTATTGATTAACAGGAGTAAAAATCATTTTTGAGTAACATTTTGAGCAACAAGTGAGTTGTAAAACGAATTTTATATTTAATGCACAAAGAGCAAAGCAAAAGGAAAACAATTGAAGAATGCGTTCTCTGGTACTGTGTCACATTATTTGCAGAACCCAGTGATTTGTAGTGTATTGTTTAAATCCAAGCTCAAAAACATCCTGTATATCTTAATTACTTGAAAGGTGCTCCATTATGGTGGTTATGTTGGCACTGTATATAAGTATAATAAGTATATAATTAGTTAGAGCAACTTTTAAGATTTTCATGTAAAACAGCGTTAAATTGTAGTACTGTAAAGGGGAGAAATATACATTGAGAATTGTTGTTGTTGAAAGAATTTGCAAGAGGAACCGACAGAATTGGCACATTTCTTGTTGACACTGTAGCAGATCTTAAATCTCTGCTATCGTAGAGCAAATAAAACCAGTACAAGCTTCGAACTATGTACTGTGAAAAACACGTTCATTCCTACCTACAATTTGGTGACATAAAGCTAGATTTCGGAATCAGACGAGCGTTTATCTGGCATTTCATAGCAGCGGATGTATCCAAAGCAATTTTTTAATACACTTCCGGCACCATTATGATCTATGGATGTCCGCCGACAGTGTTTGGTTAAAAAGAAGATTTCGCTAGTTACTATTGGGCGTACAGCTAGTAGTGGGTATCAGCATTTAGACTGTAACTATTCCGTCTTCATATTCCAACTATTTTAAAACAATCCGCAGCTCAAAAGTAAATCCAACATTATGTAATAGACTTCAATAGTAAGTAATCGAAGAATCATTGTTTGGACAATGAGATGATTTTAGTACCCTTTTCATGTTTATATGAAAACCTCATATACTGGAATTTACCTATTACTGTTTCATAGGCCTTATATTCTAGCCACCAAGAAAAGGCACCTTGCCTAGAGGGAAATGAGCCTTAGCATCCCGCAGAACAGGTATAACCACATTGAAAAATTGCTTGCGCACACTAAATCCAGCTACGATGTGTGATCAACTTAATTCTTGTTAGCTGCATACCCATCGATTAATAACTGTACTTGACAAAAATTTCTACTACTCCACACCAGCTCTATTGACCATCCCACAATGGGCATGGAACGATGCAGTGTAGTGGGTAAGGTGGCACAATAATCGATTCAAGCAACGTTGAGCTACTGCTTGTGTTTGTGACCAGACAGTATCCTGTCGTTGTAAGCAGTTCACCTACTTTGAGCCATTATTGGTTGTTCATAAATCACTTATAACCAGTTAATCAACAGTTTAATTTATACAGAACACTTTTCAGCCCTTACTTTGCTTATTAAAATAAGGCATATTTATCTATTTTAGTGCAAAATTTGAGAAAATAATTACATTTTGAAAAATTCAAATACAAAAGACATACTGATTTCTACTTCTACTGAGAGCTCAATGAGAAGAATTCATTGTATTTCATCACAGTTTTCTATCAAGTTGAAAACTGATAGAACTAAACTATAATAAGTTTTTTATTTATGACCTTCCTTTATGAAAATACAATCGAAAATTTATTTTATCTACATAATCTGGAAGGTTTAATATAATTGATGGTTTCTGTAGAATTTTTCTTTGAGTAGGCTAATGTACCCTTAACTCTTTTTGTCCATGGCGTATTGTCAGCACTGTTAGTATGTCATATACAAATACAAAATTATATCATACCATTGCCAACTTGATAAGTCATAATATATAATGTTACTTTTAGTGTAGTTGTTTTTGGGAAATATGAAAAATGACCTGTGAGTTCAAGATACTTATAAAATATATGTATCGATATTTTTTACCATAAAAGATTATAAGATTTTCTTTAATAGTTTATGGAATCTGCTTGTGAATTTTTACAAAATCTGACATATTGATTTTTATACGAGTTGAATAGTTTTTATAAGTTACTAACAACAAATTTGTATAAAAGCGAGACAGTCTATGTATAATATGGGTAAGAGTATTATAAAGAGTTCCAACCAGATCTACTTGACGAACTACTCAACAAGATAACAGCACCGGACGAGCTTGGATAAACATCGGATGTAGGAAGTGGAATGTTCTGGTTTGCCGGAAGCGAGTCTTACAATGAAGGAAGCCATATTCTACTTTTAACGTGTACGGTTATTTTTGTGATTGAAGAGTTCGTTACCATCAAACAGTACACTATGTACTTATTTCACGTTCGAATTCTATTTGGACAAGAGATTAACATATTCTCCCTCCTCGTGATTTTAATTGGCACGTTTTAAAAATTGCATTGTTGGATTTTGGGTCCATACATTTGAATTACGCTAAATTGATTGCTTTTTAATCGTTTAAGTGCTGTAATTTTAACATTCTTCTCAGTTATATTCGTTATCCTCTAGTATAAGTAACTATAATATAAAGTAAGAGAATCCCACACAATGTGACTCATAACTGATTTCGTTGATAGCGTATGCGAGTTATCAAATCTATTTGATCTCTGACACGTGTTAAAATTTTAAATTATTGTGCTTACAGATGTTATGTATTTATTATTTATTTTGCGATTTTATCGTTGCCGTAATAGTTAAGACCAATGTAAATATCAGCCAAATCCCCTGGAGGGAAATGGCTGCAAAATTACGTCTGTGGACAGCTTCTGGAAATATAGAACTAGCAGACAGACAAACTACACAGAAATTAAATTTGTCCAGTCCAGCCAGGAATAGGCTTTGCTAGTGCTCAGCTATTAATGTAAATTAATTTTAATATTATAGAAACAAGGTTAATTACTACAGTAGTAAAGTGGAATACGAGAAAAATATAATCGCGTAAACATTACACACGTTTTTAAACTGTTCAATAAGTTGATATATAACTTATTATTGTATTTTTATTTTAAATTATGTTCCATTAGGTAAATAATTTTGTTAGTATATTCAATAAATAAAGAAATATATTCACTCGTAAAGAAGTAGGTTAATATATGACTAGCTGTCAAAGCCACTTCCTACGGAACTGATTATCCCCCCTCTCCCATTCAACCAAATGAGACGAAGATTTCTATAATCTTATTGTTTTATTCTAGTCAGCAATGATTCAGGAGAATGTTTTAAATGATGGCCACTTTTAATACTATTAAAAAGTTTTGGGAGCAGCATTCCCTTGAAGAAAATTATAAAACTCGATTGATTTTAATTACGCATACAATACAAAATTAATTAACACTATTACGTTTTCACTCATTAAAATATTAAAAATTTCAAGGAAAACCACATTTAAGATAGTATTATTTGCTTGTAATTTAACATAAATATTAATCGAGCTACGTGTCAGGTTTTGTACTATCAACGTCTCTCACTCCACCTTAAATTAGTAGTCTGAAACAAACTAACATTAGGCGAATATTATAATACTTCTAGTATTTCAAGACGATGTAAGAATTGTAAAGGATTTAAACGAGTAAACTAGTTACCCAGATGTGGTGTTTTACCTGAATAATGAAATATACTTACATCTGATCAATTACAATGTCCTTTTAATTTCTCAGCAAAAATAAAGATGGTTGCACACTTGATTCTTAATCTCTCAGTTAAGTAACTGAAAAGCCAATAATGTAGTGATAATGCTCCTTTGTTATCATACTCAATTTTTTCTGTTGATGATGGTAAAATCCAATTAGTACATTTGACAATTCTAATAAAATGTAAGAAATCTCGCAACGTTCTTGAGGAATTACACGATATATTACTGCAATATCAAGATGTTGAGTTTTGGAAAATAAATTCATACGACTTATTTTGTTTTCAAAGGCAACTCTTAAGAAGTTAGTGAAAGTTCATAAGTAAATAAATATGAAAAGGTACTAGAATTTTTTAAAATTTTATGCCTCGTTAAAACAACATCCAGGATATTTCCATGGCCCATAAACTATATCTTACAATATAAACTAAATAATTTACGTCTTTATTTTTACCAGAATCCGCCCGTACATGGGTTTTTGTACGATATATCCAATATCTTGCCGCATTGCCTTCTAGTGGTCATTTTCTTTAATTTATAAAGGTCTTACACGTCCACAGTCATGCATTTTCTAAGCCTTAATTTAGTTTACCAACTAAATGCTCTTAGACTATAACTTTATCCAAAAAGCATTTGCAGATGTTGAAAAGAAGATATTATTTACGTCAAAATTGTAATCAAAATGCATAGTAACCCGCTGTGACAAGTTATCTCACGGAATAATACGAAACAATTTAACTCAGGCGTTTGTACACTTTGGTATCGAACCGTAATCGTACGGAAGCTCTCTCTGTTATAGTTCAATCAACATTGGGTAAACTTTCACTTACCCTTTACTACCCTATATCATGACGTTAGATGCAAGCAAATTATTTTTGCAGCAACTGTATTGATAGTATTCTACGCTATACATCAAGAGTTTATAATATCTGCCTTGAATTTCTATTTTTCTTGTTATGTGGATTATGATTTGAAACCTAATTACTTAAAAACATTCCGTTAAAATTAATTCCTTAGTATGCCAGCACGTATCTTCTCCACTTATAACAGTTAATAACTCCGGGTAAGGTGTAATGTGATAGAAAACTACAAGAGAAAGTACGCCGTTCAAATAATACAAGATTTATTTTATAATACTATAAAGCTGTTGTAGGCTACATCCAAATATAAATTAGTTTCCAGCTCAATTCCATGAATTTTTCTATTATTGTACCTTTCTGCATACTATACAATACTACAAATATATATACATATATGAATATGTATATGTATATACATATATAACTATACTGGATCTCTAAATACATCCTAATTAGTTCAGTTTCTAATTATCTATCTATCTAGGGTTCAAACAATGATTTATATAACAATTTAGTTTATTCCGAGTATTTTACTTTGGAAAGGATAAATTATTTAAGAATATTCGCACAGTTTAAAACAATAAACCAAATTGTGAAATTAGCAAATACTAAAACTTTCAAATTATTCAAATGACTATAAACGATACTGAAATAATTGTGACTATTATTCTATTTGCCTGATGATAGGTCAACAACATTTCGGTAAAAATAAATGCGCGAATGATATGGGAGTGACGTGATTACCATTGGACTTAGTGAAGTGCACCATGAAGAACTATTGAAGGCGTCCATCTTTGTTTACAGAAGAACTATTGCACGCGATTGATGACATGATCCAGGAAAACCGCAGGTTTACAATTAGTGCTCTCGCTATGGAATTTCCACAAATTTCATGATCTACTAACACATGAAACTGTTACCGAAAACATAAATTTCGAAAACTTTGCTTACGTTGGTAACCAAAGATTCTTACTAAGCAACATAAAAGAAATCGGATGAATAGTGCACTTCAGTTATTGACCCGTTATGATGAAGGCGGCGAAGAATTTCTGACAAAGGTAGTCACAGGAGATGAAATATGGGTTTCTTACTACAGCCCTGAAAGTAAGCGGTAATCAGTGGAATGGAGGCAAACTTCATCCCCAGCAAAGTTTAAGGCGAAACAAATCTTGACACATCGAAAACTTATGTGCACAGTGTCTGGGACTGGAAAGGCATCTTACTCGTTGATTTCTTACCGCGTGGTCAAACTATCAGAGCAGATGTTTATTGCGAGATACCTAGGAAATTGCGCCATGCAGTACAGAATAATTGCTGTCCAAAGGTTTTGTTTTTCTCCACGACATCGCACGACCACACTCTGCATATGTGTCGAAACACCTCCTACAAGTATTTGGCTAGGACGTTTTTGACCATTCTCCGTACAGCCCTGACCTCGCTCCTAGCAACTTTCATCTAATCTTACATCTCAAGTCGTTCCTTGGTGGTCAACACTTCAACAATGACGAAGAGCTCACAGAAAATGATTCCAACTGGTTGAAGACACAGGCGGCAAACTTCTATGAAGCAGGTATACAAAGACTTGTGTCAAGCTATGACAAATGCATGAAAACATTCTGCGGTTATGTGGAAAAGTAGTTGAAGAGTTGTAGAAATTTGTGCAATTTGTGACAAGTTTTAAAAAGATAATTTAACTAAAAATCATTATTTATTTTCCATTAAATCTGGTAACCACTACAGAATTCAATATTTTCTTACTATGGAGGATACTGATGTATATATGGTGCAAATGTAAAGTAACATTCAGCAAAATAGTGACATCAATAAATGACTCTTAATCGGTCATTGAGTAAATAGTCTTAGTTACTATATTTTTTTATAAATGAGCATTAATAAAAAGTTAGTTATTTATCGTGAAACAAATATTCTAGAAACAACTAACGAGACCTCAACGAAAATTATTATGCAGTAAGGGAAAGATGAACCGAATATATGTGCTACTAAACATACAAAAGTGTGAACATTACTTTATTTTTCAAGACTTTTTTAATGCCTTAAAATGGCCACTTTTTATATTATGCTTGTTCTAGTACATCTGGCCTACACAGTCAAATTTCATATAAAGTAGGCCAAATTAAATACTTTCCCTTGGCATATATATTTTGTTCAATTATTGTTATAAATATTGAATTTGAATTTTGTAAAAGTGAAATGAGGTCTCAAATACGAAACTTGGTAAAGATGAATATTGTACAAACCATAAAAATTTAAACTAACTAAATTAACTATCTGCATTATTATTTGGTTACTGTTCGAAATGAAGTAAACTAATAGTTTGAGTTAGCTTATTAGACAAAAAACGAATACTATGACTTCCCTATCCATACGTATATTACTATAAAGATTTCTTTACTTCATAAAGCAGTATATATCACTTTTAGTCGAATATTTAGTTTTGAAATACTAGTATTTATTTATTATTTACTAGCTATTTAGTATTTATAACTAGTCTTTTGGGACTTTCAAGAAAGGTGTATACTTACAACTTTGTATAAAATAAATAAAGTCTTCAATTTATTACCTTTCTTATTACGATAAATATTAGATTAATTAAAATGTTTATGAATTGTTGTATTGGCTATATTTTCTTATGAAAACCCAAATGTATAGCTCAGTGGTAGAGTGTCAGACTGTAGTTCCAAGGTTTGCAGGTTCAAAACCATATACTGATCAGTGATATTTTTGCTCGCCCAACAAATATTGTTATTCATTAGTATGACATTTAAAATATAATTTATTTATAAAAAGTAAAAATAAATTTTATTAAAAACAAATATACATATTTTTATTTATTTAAATCTAATTATTTATTCTATTTAAATTGGAAAAGTCTCAAAGATATGAATAGTAAATGAACAAAATATTAATTAAATTACACTGAAAATATTAGAAACATAAAAACAGTTGAATATGAGTTGTAAGTTTAGAGTTGAAGACTTAGTTATTGTCAAGTTGAGAGGACATCCTGCTTGGCCTGCACTAGTTAATAAAATAGAAGAAAAAGGCAATCCTATACAATTAATGTAATTTTTTATGGGTCCAAAGAACATGGAAAGTGTAGGCCTAGTGAACTAAGTAACTATGAAGAGAATAAACATAAAATTCTTAATGGAAAGAAAATTACCAATGAAACTCTTGTTGTAGCGGTAAAAGAAATTGAAGAAGAACTCAGGTCAAGAAATAAATTTAAAACTAGAAAATCTATGGAAAAGGTACATAATTCTCCTAAACCAAACGTATCTATGAACCTATCATCAAGCTTTACAGCTATTTATGAACTCAATAATACTAAGAAATCCTCCACAGAAGAACTTGTAGCAAACAAGAAAGATGTTGGGGTTAACACTCCAGATTTTTTGGACATACTTCAACTAAATGCACTGACGGATAAATGTATACAGTTAGAAAAGGAATTGTCAGAAGAAAAACAAACAACAGCAAAACTGAGAGAAAAGCAATTACTTACTAAAATGGCCGAAAATGAGGACTTCCACACAAAAATACTCAAACAAGAACTAAAATCCGCAAAATGTGAAATATTGAACTTAAAAACTACAGTTGAGTTGCTTCAGTCTGATAACAAAAAACTTATTACTTGACGTTGAAAAACAAAGCAAGAACCAATGTTTAACCTGTTTTCCATTTTTGTCAAACAAAAATAAAACCGAAAATGAAATTGGAAAAAAATACAAATTAAAATCAAACCCAACAGCTGTACGGGTACCCCAAACTGAAAAAGGTCAACTTCTAATATTTGCGGATAGCCATGGAAAAGGGCTCAGTCATCTCATACAGGCAAAGACCTCAGTTAGTGTTTCTGCCTGTGTTCGCCCAGGTGCAAGACTCAATAGAGTTGTTGAGGAAGCAAATTCAATGTGTAAAAACTTTACAAAAAAAGATTGTGTCCTAGTAATTGGTGGAGCAAACAATGTAGAAGTAATGGGTGAAAAGCGTATTGTAGAAGAACTTAAAGCTGTCACCAACTCCCTTAGCCACACGAACTTGGTACTGGGTAGTTTGCCCATGAGACATGACAAGCTGAGCTTAGACCTAAAAGTTTCACAAATAAACTTGGAAATAAGAAACCTAGTAAAGAATTCCTCCACTAACGTGCAGCTTTTGCCCCTCGATGATCTTCCACGCCACTATTTCACTGCTCATAGCCTACATTTAAATAAAAAGGGAAAAGTTAGCGTATCTGACATGGTTCACAACTTACTTTTAAACATTAAAAATAATTTCTGTTCAACCGCAACCACTTCAAATCCACCTCAAGTAATTGAAAATGAACCAAAATGTAATAATCCACCTCAAGTAGTCGTGAATGAACCAAAAATTGATTTAACTCACACAACCACTCTAAACAATACTCTAAATTCTTTGCTTTCATCAACACCTTATTTTACCAACAACCAACAAGAAGAAGGTACTATAGTAGTACAAGAAGTACATATGAGTCTTGCCATCGACGAAAACCAAAAAGACAACACAGTAGGTTTTGCCCACTGCATCTCGGCAGATTTTCATTTGGGTGCAGGTGTTGCAGTTGTTTTCAAGAACAAGTTTGGAAAGCCTGAAACATCAAATCTGGTCGACAGTCGGCTCACTCTACAAAAGATTGATGATGGAGCTGTTGTGTACGGACTTGTAACTAAAGCTATATATCACAAAAAGCCTACAGCAGCTGACTACATCTCCGCATTTAACCAAATGACCAAAGACTTCAAAGAGAGAGGACTTAAGAGACTTATATGCTCGCCTTTGGGTTGTGTTAGGGACTGCCTGCCTCCTGATCTTTTTATTCACAAGCTTGTTGAATTTCGTCTGACAACCAATGCACAAGTTTTTGTTATCACTCATAATGAACAACCATATGGGGTGCTGCGAAACGGACTATCACATGAGAAGTTTGTGAGTTGTTTACGCCAGCTAATTTTATCTACTTTAAGTCAAGAGCTAAAACCTCCACCGTCAACACCTGACCTAAACAGCTGTTTGTCTCTCTCACAACCTTCAACGTCTTTTAATGAGAGGAAAGATGGCCCGACAGATGTTCCTGACATGATGGAGATAAGGTCTTTTCCCCCACTGCCTGCATCTGCCGCTGTAAACCTCAGCAGTGACCAGCAAGTTATGGATGTGGAAACTGGTGACAGCTTGAATATGGAGGATGATGCCCTGAATATGCCTCAAGAGACAAGTGAAAGTGTTGTTGGTTTCAGGAAGTCAGTGCGCAATATTTCAAGTGAGGTTGGTGAATTGAGTGATATTGACCCTTTACTTGGCTCTTCTACACCTGAAGCAGCGATGTCAAGTGTACATCGGAAACATTTTTTAGAAAAGGAATTGAACAAAAACAATGTAGGTTAAAACTTGGTAAATTAGAAAAATGTAAAAGAATTACCATCTTCCATCAAAATGTACAATACCTACCTACGAGAATTGACCTTTTAGAAATTGCTCTTGATGAATCGGGATTCACCCGATGTTGTAGCTCTTAGTGAACACAGTTTGAACGAAAATGAAATTTCTCGACTTAATGTATGTAATTACTCAGTAAGTTCTTTTTTTGCCGTTCTAAAACTACACGAGGAGGGGTTATGGTGTTAACTAAAAATGGGATTAAAAGTAAAAATATAAGTAAATTTTCAATTGACAAATTAATAACTGAAAAGGAATTTGAATGTTGTGTTTCAGAAATTACCATTGCAAATGTTGATGTTGTAATTGTTTGCCTATACAGATCTCCAAATAATAGTCTAATCAATAACTTTTTTGAAAAACTGGACCAACTTCTGAATGTTCTCTGCAATCACTTTAGTAACATTATTATCGCTGGGGACATCAATATAAATATTTTAAATAATAATCTGACTTTAAAAAGTTTTAGAAATATATTAACTGAACATGGAGTGTATTATGCAGTTAATTTTCCTACTAGATTTAGTAAAGAAACTGCAACATCAATTGAAAACTTTATAACCAATATTGATAAAAAATATATAAAAGTGGAGGGGATTATCACAGCAGTATCTGATCATGACGGGCAATTGATGGAAGTTGGTAATTTTTATGATACAGAGAGCAATAAACATAAGAAATATAGAGAATTAACAAGAAAATTTAGCAAAAGTAATATTGAAACTTTCTTAAAACTTTTAGGATCAGAAAGTTGGATAGATGTGTATATGTCTGGTGTCAATGACAAGTTTCATACTTTCCATTCTATTTTTTTGCACTATTTTAACATTTGTTTCCCTAAAGTGTCTAGTCTAAGACCTAATTGCATATCCAAAAACAATTGGGTGACAGAAGAGATTAAAAACGAAAGAACAGATTTAATTGAGCAAGAAAAGATATATAGAAAGAACAAACAAAATAATAACTTAAAGCAGCTAAAAATTAAAAAACGTGATCTTAAACTAAAAATTATTCAAGCTAAATAAAGATTTTTTGATAACAAAATAAAATGTTCAAGTAACGTTAACAAAACAACCTGGAAGTTAATTAATATGCAAACTGGTAAAAATAAGAATTTAAAAGAAAACATTATGTTGCTTGATAAAGAAAAACTGTTGTTGGATCCAGGTAGGGTTTGCAATGTTTTTAATAACTTCTTCATCAATGTTGTGGATCAGCAGATGTCCCATGGTGATGAAGATGTGCCTAAATCCTCAAATTATTGTAATAGAGATTGGAATCCAAATTTAAAAGTATTTCGATTCAGTCAAGTTACACAACAGCAAGTTAAAAAAATTGTCAGTTCATTTAATAATAAATATTCTACTGGTTTTGATGAAGTACCAATTGTAATAATAAAAAAAACAATAAGGCATTTATTAAGACCGTTAACACACACAATAAATTCTTCTCTCTCTTATCTGGTAAATTCCCAGATGAACTGAAAACGGCTAAAGTAATTCCTATTTACAAAAAGGGAGATCCTCAGGTGCCGGAGAGCTACAGGCCAGTATCATTATTATCGACGTTTTCTAAAATATTTGAGAAAGTTGTTAATGAACAACTGTTAAATTATCTGTCGGAAAATGATCTTCTTGATAATCAACAACATGGTTTTCGTCCAGGCAGGTCAACAATTACTGCATCAATTATTTGTGCAAAATTTAATAGAGGAATTAGATAAAGGTAATAGACCTTTAGGAATTTTTTATGGATTTGACTAGAGCGTTTGACAGCGTAATTCATGACGAACTTATAAATGTTCTGAAAGATTTAGGCTTAAAAAATAAAGAAATAAATTGGTTTCACTCTTACATCAGTAACCGTAATCAATACGTTGAATTATCATACTTAATAAATAAAGACAAAATCAATTTTGTATCCGAAAAAAGCTCATAAAGTATGGCGTACACAAGGTTCAATTTTGGGTCCCTTACTATTTATTTGCTATATAACAGGACTTTCTACAGTAGCAGAGGAAATGTAGTATATAAAAGGGCTACTATAAATGTATGGATAAAAGCATAAAAATGGTAAACACTTTACAACAGGCCGGACAGTGGTATATTGACAGTATTGACACTACGTGACGGTGCGTGTTGTATGAATACTGACAGTGGACCGAACATTCCACCATGCCGTCAGTCGGTATTAATGATCTTGGCACTACACGCTATCGGTAATGTGTACCATGTTCACTGATTAATGTTGGTAACATGTATCTTGTTAATGCACAATGTCGGTGACGTAAAATGGTAACTTCAAGCTTAAGAGGTACTATTAGTATACGAGTATGTTTTTAATTTAGTGTTACTGATGTGGCACATTGACCTATATTTTATAATGAAGGAGGAGGAGCTCTTCTTATTGGAAATATCAATTTTCTATTATTTTATACAAGAAAACTATATTTTATACTTTACTTAAATCATATTATTCCTGAACCCTTTTATGTACATGTAAGTTGTGTCAACTTTGCTTTAAATCAAAAACTGCCAGTAAAAATCATGGTCTGTGTAGTGGACAAAATACTTTGTTTGAATCATATTGTGTTTACACTTACGTATGAAAATTACTTAAATAAAAGTTAAACTTGGTGAAGAAGTTTAGTTCACATATAAAATACATAATACATTGGGAGTGCTAATGGCCGAGCGGTCTAAGTCGTTGGATTTTGGGTCTGAGCTAGAGATAGCGCAGGTTCAAATCCTGTCTGTGACCGTTGCACTTTTTATCAGTACCATCGACCTGGTACTGTATCGACTCTCCCCCTTATTCTGTTTGATAAGATCCTCGCACAGGCCAGTGGCCCATGAGGACGGACAGAATAAGGCTTAAAAGGGGATCGGCCTCTCCTTAAAAAAAATAAAATAAATAAAAAATAAAAAAATAAAAATTAGGAATTTATCCTTGTTTACTTCATGATCCACTTCATCATTAAAAAAAAAATCTGTAGTATCTGTTCGATTTTAGTAGCTTAATATACATACGTGACGCAACTATGTGCAAAGAGTGTTTGTCGATTATTTGCCGATTAAAATACCTGAGGTTTTAAACTCGATTCCAAGACTAAAGAACTCGAAGTCAAGTGGATGAAATAGTATTACATCGGTAGTTCTTAAGAAGTGTGCTAATCTTGTAGATTTTTCTTTTGGCACATAAACGGATCTTTTTAAAGCCATATTTGATTTTACTGCTGGTAAACGTATACATTAGCCACAAATTTTAAGCGAAACATACCATCGATGAGTAAAATCTTCCTCTCTCCCTCACAAAATATTTTGAAATGTACAATAACTAATCACACACGAAGTGCAAAACATTATTGAGAGTATTTGTTCATATAAACAGGCCTGGAAACGTTACGAAATGTGTGAAAATCCCAAATACAAATTAATGTATTCATGGAAGCGAATAATCGCATTTTCAGCCACCATCACTAGCAGATGTAGAAAAAATGTTCTGGCAAGCAATATAGTGATTGGGAATTTTTATTTTATAGATTTTACAATAAATTATTGTTTTGTTTCGGTTATATCATCAAGTAATGTGTTGCGGAAATAAACCAAAAACGCACTTAAAGAAATATTTTTTATAGATCTATTAGATGAATATTAAAAACAGTATGGTTTCGGTTTAATATATAAGTTTTATATATATATTTAACAATTTAAAATAATTGTATAAGTTGGAAAGTATTGCAATATAAAAGCTATTTATATTCTAATGATCAATCTATAACATAATATCTATACTGGCGTAAGACTGCACCAAATTCGTAAAAGGAGTTATCAACTTGAATTAAAATTCCTGATCGATCTAAACATTTAGTTTGGGAAAATTGTCTGCCCTATTGTGTTTATGAAAATAATAGTATATTTTCTCCGGACATTTTCCATCGTCCAGTTATACAAAAAATCAGTAAAACTACGTTTCAGATCTGCAATCTAATCCCTTTCTCAGGCGAATTACTAAACTAACACATAACTACAATCTACTTTACAATTAAACATTATACCAGAGTGTTGTGATACGCGTAAGTCAGAAATAAAAAGAAACCATATTGTGTGTCAACTCCATGTGGAATAACTGTGAAAAATGAACTTAATAATAGCAAAACACAAATTATAACTAAAATATAGTGTACATCTTACAATAACTCTGCACTTACCAACCTACCACATACAACTGACCAGAGGCTAATAGTACAGGTATATGGCGATCTTCACGGCAGAAACAGACCACGGCAAGCTGTTGTGTTTATTATCTTGTTTTTATCTTTAATGCTAAAAATAATCATCTGAAACATAATAATACACTTTCCAATAAATTGTACAAAAGATTAAACCTAGAGACCTTATGTTGCATGCTGAGCACACTGTGATGTGTGGTACAGCACTTTGTGAGTTGTGAGTCCTTCATATTTATCATAAAAGGGGGTTGGCTCCTGTAACACAAGAACAATAAGAGCTGCTATGGCTATACTTTCCAAAAATATATTAACTGAAAAAATAAATCTTACAGGTCACCGTTAATTAAATGAAAATATGGGCCAAATGTAATATCTTTTTGATAATTACTTTAATTAAATTGTTTGTACTTTCTCAGAACCTTATAGGACGGACAAATCCTCGGTGTTTATCCTTAACTTTAAGATTACATTTCATCAATGAGCTTATTACACTTATTACATTAATATTGATAACAAAATTTGTGACGAATAAATATTTAGGAACTAGATATATTGTATTAAGGGGAACTTGTGCATGAAATATGTAGAAGATTTAATTACTCACATCGTATATTAAACTATGTCTTTGGAAAGGCTAATTAAATCTGTTGGTTTAAAATCTTTTTTTTACAATGTGAGGTTTTTAAAACAATGAACATCAGTGTAAGTACAATATTATGATACATTGAATTGATAATTAAGTATAACTATATTACATTCTCTTTTATAGTGGTACAATAATATACTAACGAACAAATAATCAACAATATCGTAGTGAAAAAATGTAACTATTTACTAAACAATACAATTATCTATATTTAAATATATGAACAGAATATATTCATATGTAATCTTTTGTATATTATGTTATGGTCACAATACCGATGGTTCGAATAAATAAAACTGACTAGATGACAATAAATATGAGTTTTGATGAAACAAAATAGTGAAGAATATGATAAGTTTAAAGACATTTCATCATAAAAGTGACTGACAGTTTATGCGCCAATAGGAACCCCTTTATTTACAAGAATAATAATTGATGACATTAAAGAATAAGTATCAAGTTTGTTTGTTTATTATGTACCTCACTTTCCTAACTCATGATTACATTTAGTATTGAGTTTATTAAACAATTTACCTATTTAATATAGAAATAGTTTCTTTATTAATTTAGAGCAAAAGTTCTTATGCACATCTTTAAGTGTCAGACATAAACTTAAATTTAACTGAATTAACATTATTACACAATTTATGAATTCCGTAACACTTTCCAAATATATTAAAAATAGACACTCCTATTCTCAACCATTCATCGTGGCAGAGTAGAATGCATTTAGCACCAGATGGCACTTCGCATGAGCCTCTATGACTAGAAACTTGTGGAGTTACTTTGGCAAAAAAGTTCTGGTTGACTAACTTGCAGTCGCTATGGATGAATCATTTAACTAATAGGTTTTACCGAAACAAACCCATTATTATTTTACAAAGCCCAATCCTAAGAAAAATTAACGAGTTCTTTTATCACGGTGCGACAACACTGGCATTATTCCATTTTCAGTAGGGGGAAAATAGTTCATTAAAGCCGAGTGCATTGATACTCCGTCCACGACTATTGGGCATTTCACAACAAATATTTAACATCTATAGTCCAGTTTCCAGGGTATAACAAATCCTAAATATTATGATGATTTAAAATAATACGGGTAATTAATAGTGACAAATATAATACGTATTATTACGTGTTCTGCACCCATTATATTATCTAGAATTGATATTTACTATGTCGAATTGACCAATTAATATAGCTAAGCGAAGACTTATTTGCAGTATACAATATACACAAAGTAAAAATACCTTTCCGTTTGTTTGCTAAACATTATATCCGACTTTCATTACTGTAAAGTACTAATTATTGATTCCCACGGTTCACAGCTTTCTTACATTAGAACTTATACTGAATACAACGTACAATAATACGGACTTGATATAAAACTATGTAGCCATAGATTAATTAATTTCATTATTTAACCTAATAAAGCATACATAAAATATATACTAAGTATATAACACTCCTAAGTGCGTAGATTCTCGATAAAATAAATCTCATTGTTTCCAGTAAAAGTAGATTCTTTGTAAAATCTATCGTGTTGTCTCGAGAGAAAGGAATATACTTGGTAAATCCCTCTAATCTCCAGTAATATGACTATTACCTTTCACACATAAACCCACATATATAGTTGAAAATTATTCATTTGGCAATTTAATGAAGTATTTACTTTTGCTCTATTTGAAGCTAGTATGTTGTTATATTATATTTTTATATATTCTAATAACCACAAAGTAAAAGTATTTATTTTCTGCTATTACAAATTAGTTTGTACCTAATGGCCAAAACACATAGGGTTAGATACCGCTAGTTCTTAGGAATGAATAATCGATTTTCAAAGTTTACTTGCACGTTTAACTGTAGCAAATAAACATAAAAGCACCACTTCTAGATATTAAAATTAAGTAATGCATTGCTACTTTGCTGCCAAATAGAATGATAATGAACTAAATTATATCACGGGTGTGGGTCTAATGGTTCCAATGTTCTATAGGAGTGTTTCATACGAACTTAATATTAATTAAAACTTTAAAATTGAATTCTCTCTGAAGTCGACCCACACGCGCGGGCATCAGCATCTTGGCTCGACATTACAGCTGCAGTCGGAAAAAGTGAAGATTAGTAGATTAGAAATTGTACTCATAGTTAAACCAAACTCAGAGACTCGAAGTAGAAATCAGAGACTCGGTTGAAACAAGAGACTCGAAGTTGAACTCGCGGACAAGGCACGTGAGATATTACTCGGCCGCAGGAACGGCAGCTACGAAGTTCACGAGAGAACAAATTAATACGGGTGCCAATTAGGTTTTTAGTCCGCCAGGATTTTAGTTCCAAGATCTTTGGATGTAACTTATATTAACCAGTAACGAATAACAGGGTTGCGAAAATATGTATTATATAAAATACAACTAAATTTATGTTAAATTTTATTAACATATGTTATTGTTATTGTATTTTTGTACAAATTTATATACCCAACCAATTTTAACTTACAGTATAATCAACTTTTTCATTTATCATAGGCGATTATATATTGTGAATGACTTTTAGATATAAGTTGAGGTAATCAAAATGGAAACATGAAATATAGAAATATATAAATGTAAAGATAATATTTGAACGCCGGAAGTCACTAGGGAACGATCATTGATGCCATCCCGCCATCAGATATTTATCTTGTTAAAATACACCCAGAGTAGATTGACAGGAATTTCTCGCTATATTTTGCCTTAAACTCCCACCCAGTTAAAATAACTCACTCCTCAAACAAACCAAATCAATAACTAATTAAATTACAAGCAGATTAGTCTCATAATGTCGAAAATTAGCTTCAAATATATGAATTACCCTAATCTAATCATCTGTTATGATAACTTATAATATTCGCTCAATTTCCGAAACGAATCTTAAATAATATTAATAATAAATAATATATATATAATAATTTCATTACGTTTAATAAATATTTATCTAAAATATTGTCATAAACTATAGACCAGTATTTATTGTAGTCAATAGTTTTTATAATATTAACTGAGGAGTAGCATAAAATCAAATATCTCACAATGTTTGCCATAGTTTGTGTAACAATAACTCCAAAAGTTTTTCTAGCGTCTCAGTAGAATTACAAACGCAAAACGCATCGTCACACTCATAACGCATGTCAGTTCAAATATTCTTAACACATTACGCGTTTCATTTTACCCAAAATCTATCTATATTTTTATAACACAATACCACTCTATGATTACGTTCTTACGGATAAATTTATCTTGAGAACGAGAGTGTATGATATAATCTTGTTAGGTTACTCATGGTGCTGTACACGTGCAATGTTGCTGGGTTTTTACAATTCGGTACTACAATATTTTAAATAGAGATTTTTCGATATTTCGGCTATTGTAACGGAAAATCTATTTGCAATGCCTTTAAGATTAAAAACCATATCATTATCGATGTTCAGCTGTCGAAAAGGATGAGGAAATGGTTTTTCTGCATATCGATCGAAGCTTTTTCCATACCACGGAGGTATGAGTTGTCCTTGTTAATGAGTCGACACAGACCTGCCACGATTGTCTCTATGAGATAGAAACATATAATGTGCATTAGATTTTTTTATCCGGAAATTTTAAAGAATTTCCCGAGTGAACCTACTTTTAAATATTATAAGATCGCTTCACCTATCTCTTAGAGATGTGGTGCACTCCCATGTCCACCAAGGATTGAAGATCCGCTTCGGTGATACATAAGATTTTAGTATGCTGTCTATTAATATGGATTTATGTACTTGACTGCTATAGCTATATCCGATGTAAAGTCTCCGTCCCGAGTCTTTAGTTTATCTATAAACGTATTTTAATATCCCATGTAGCCTCGTATTTCCCCGCGCAAAATTCCGGCCCGTTATCTGGATATGAAAATGATCACTTCAAGGTAGGACTGAAACCACCTGCCAATCGGTTCTGTAGGCGAGCCTCTGGTCTCACATAGACTGCTCAATGGCAGACCAAGATAAGGTTCGAGGAAAGAAATTTATAGAGGGGCCGTTATTTAGGATTATCAATTTCAATTTATCGCAGACGCTGACAACCTGGCCACCCATTGCCGACATGGTATTTGAGTCCCTCAAGTGATGGTGAACTACTATAGCTCACCACCCAAAAGAAAGGGAGAGGGAAATTGATTTATCAGGTATGATATATCGTTAATGTTAAGGACATATGAATGTGAAGGGAGGTATATGGAATAAATAGTTAATTCAATAGGAGCTGATATTGCGATGAAGAAGGCATGTAGGAAAGTGTTTAAGTTTATATCTGACGTATCTATTACTTCAACCACGCTAATAGCAGTACCCCTACATGTATTACCATCATCGGGGTTGTCATAACGGTGGACTTTGTACCCTTGAAGGTATAAGTACTCATCCAGTGTAGTTTTATTTCTGGAATACATTTTATAATTGCCTTTACTTTAAAAACAGTGCATTTTATATGTACAACATGTGATGGTATAACGTTACATTGGATAGTCTAAAGCATTTATATGTTATTTATAAAAGTCTTTTTATTATTTTTACTTAGAGACCTTCTTTCCACTGATGTTAAGGGCTGTTTTTTGTTTTTTTTTTATTATTTGTGTGTTTGGTTTTTCACTTAGATTTTTCTGATTAAGGGTTTTATGGCTCTGAAATTCTGAGCTGCCTCACAACATTGTCATAGATAGATTTGGCAAAGTGACACTCTCAAAATAGTCGGGAGGAGTTTAGTGACGTTGGTCATTAGCTGCATTACAGTTTTGTCCATTGTTTATAACGAAAAAACCGCTTTTACAAGAGAACGCGTCTTGAAGAGTTGAGGATAAGACATTCGCATAAGACGTCCTTCCTCAGTTGTTGGGCTATTATCTTTTATTCTGTCTGGGCTTAGACGAACAATAATTTAATAGGTAGTCATTTTTCTTTGTTTGACGTTTATTTATTCAGTCGTAGGGGGTTATTAGACGAATGAAGACGTATTGTGACCTTTATTTCGTATTTTAATTTTAACGATTAGTTTTGTGTAGTGTTTTATTAAGTGCATGTTTATAGAGTTAGTGAAGTTGAAAAACAACATGGTGGTTGTGATTCCTGACCTAGGCGTGCCACAACGCTTTGGTAAGATTTGTTTATTTTAACCTAGTTTGTAATTATGTATTAGGTTAGTTCTTTACCTGAAGAAGAGATCAGATTGCAGATCTCGAAACGTAGTGTTACTGATTTATTGTTTTACTGAACGATGGCAAATGTCCGAAAAAATCCTGTTTCCTTCATAGTCATTTTTACTCTGTTCTTTTCTTCCAGGAGAGTTATGCAGTTTCACGAAGCTGCCATACTGTACAAATGATTATTACATACTTGGCTGGAATTGCGTTATTAATTATTACATACTTGGTTTCTAAAGGAGCGAATGGTTCCGGGGAATAAGGAAAATTGAAGGTTAAAATATGTCCAGGAGTGGATGTTTTAATGGTTCCCGCAGCACCCGACTAAAAACAATTCTAACTGATGGATAGGGTTAGAGTTGAACATGAAATTGGAAGTAGAATAATATAAGCTTCAGCAATAAGATAACTTGATTGTTTGGCGTTAGCTTCTTCAACCACGACGGTAATATTTTTAACGGATTTCGGCTGACCACCTGCTCCAACTATCACTTCATTAGGAAGGAAAGAAACAGTTTTAAATTCTCTTCTTCACTTAAATATCAGAAATAGCGGAATTATTTTAGTATTTGCTTCTTTTTCTTTTCTAAACTTCTTGTTTGTTTTCGTCTAGTCAGAATAGTCAGAAAACAACAGCCTCTTTCGGTTGCCATTGCAATCTCTATCCATTACACTGTGATATGGTTTTTTTGGGTTGCCATAAAGTATTCACCAGCGCATCGTGCGAGAAGTGCGGGCCGAAACATCAGAATTAGGCGTGCCTTCGGGTCCTTGAACAAAAGAACCTCACCCCAACTCCTTGTAGCCTGATGTTGGCTCGTTTGAACTAGTATCATCACTAGCGCATCGGCAGTGCAAGCGAGGTGACTAGTCTTCAGCAATACCAAAGGCCGGAGAACAAAAAGCAAGTATAACTGTGTTATAAATATATTGATGTAATCCCATCTAAAACAATGAATCCCTTTAAATAATTTTTAGTTTGCATAGAATTTGGTTATAAAAACAAACATTTTATTAAAATTAAGAACATACCCTGGGAGCATTACTATCAAGTTTCAGTTTTAAACATTCTACTTTAATTTGTTATTATTTCAAGCCAATAAAACCAACTAAATTATAGGCTCCTACTGGATAATCTAATATTAATAAACACACCACGGGGCCCAGGTGAATAGCAATAACCTATATACGTGTTTGGAGCAAGGGCTGGCTTGTAATCAGACTCTCTTATTAAAATGAAGAGGCCTAATGTTTTACTAATAACATTGTAATCTAGGTAAGTTTGACATGGGGATTAAAAAACAATTTCTTTATTTTTTAAAAACATGTACAAGTATTAAACTAATAACGAACAAATATTGAAATACTTCTATCGTTACTAATTGTATAGAGAACGTAGATGTTTTACAAAAACGTTGGACTTGCTTTTTACTGATTGGAGTGCATTTTAGGAGATGGAAATATGACCATTTCAGAAACGGTTTTTCACCTGCAATTCTGTCAGGAATATTATGACACAAATCATAGTCTCGTGCTCAACAAAATGGAACATATTAAGGTACTTGTACGTACATATAATAAATAACTAATCTACTTTGGTTTAGTAGACCAAATAGAACATAAATAATTTGTTTTGTATTTGATTTCATCTCTATACATATGTTTTCATAAAGAGAAACAAGTCTAACAGTTAGTGGCTTTATATTATCGTTTTATTACAAATTAAGATGTAAGATCACATTTTTTCAATCATATTATGGAATAAATATAAATCTTTGTATTTAAGCCATTTTAATTCTATAAAAGATAAAAAACACTACAATAATTCTCGTTAATATTTTTCAATGTAGGGAATTTAGATCGCTTAGCTGAATTATTGGGACGGGGCATGAAAACAATACTCTTTACATGCTTACTACTGTACTACTTACTGTTTAAAATAAATAAATAAGCCAAAGTGCCACAAAAATAATTATCTTCTCATTTTAACACAACCATTTCACTTGATTACAAGGCTATGCTATTTATAATATAAACATGTGCCAAATTACTACTAAAAACCCTGAAAAAAATACTGCTTTGTGTTTTATCGGTATTAAACCTTTGAATGTTGAGTTTACCTCCAGTTCACCGTCCGCTTGGTGCAGCATCCGAAATTTAACTCTGTTTCAGGCTTGAATCTTGGAATCTGGAGTCATGTAATCTAGGTGAATAATTGTTGTCTCACCTCATTAACTCAATAAAACATTATAAAAATGTACTTACGGTATTTATTATTCCAAACTATAATGCTCTTAAAAAAATATTTTAACATGAGATTAGAACTGATAGCAATATAATATCCGTTGTCTTTACAATTTGTCTTAGTTAAAAAACACACACTTCAGTTTATAATTTTTAAATTTAATTTTTCAAGTAACTATTTCATCGACTATGCAAGCTTTTAAGTGACAGGCCAAATTAGTGGACAGAAATAACATACATTTGAATTAATATAATACTAGATGGATATGAACTCACCAGAGGATCATAGGCAGCTAGTGCATTTAAATAGCCAATGCATCTATGATCCTCTGGTGAGTTCATATCCATTTAGTATTATATTACTTCAAATGGATGTTATTTCTTTACACTAATTTAGCCTGTCACATAAAAGCTTGCATAGTCGATGAAATAGTTACTTTAAAAATAAATTTAAACATTATAAACTGAAGTGTGTGTTTTTTAACTAAGACAAATTGTAAAGACAACCAATATTATATTGCTAGTCTAGATACTTCTAAAATTTTCTTGAAGTTACTCAGAGTTTATGATGTTTTACTGATTTGCTTTTTAGTGTTATAATAGATTTTACGAGATACGGCAACAAGAAAATTATTATGGATGGGGATGGTGTGGCTATGTCAGGATCAGGATAGATATTTAGTCGTTGTTAACTCAGGATCAGCTGACCTAGGTTTGTTTAATTCTCTATATCTTCTTCTTCTCATAAAATTCAATTAAGTATATAAATGTTTTGCGTACATTTTTAACAAAAACACACTGTATGTTACACACTCTTACAGAAAGTTTGAACTCTTTCTGTTTTTTTGAAAATAATATCCAATATTTAACATATTTAATCGGCAGAATTGTTCAGAGATCAATTTTAAATGCTAACAAACTCTGTTCTTGCTTTATAAAGGATGTGAAACTGAAAATACGCTTTAAGCTTGTCCCAGGCCATTAACTCATTAAGCGGAAAGCACTTAACAATGTATCTAATAAGTCAAGTATACGGTCATATGTAGTATACATAGTTCAGAATGTAAAAGAATAAAACTAAAAGGCCATGTCCATCGTCTACATCAGCCATTAGTGGTGTTTACTGTACTCCTTTTACATTTAGTTGACAGCTATTCACTTAATAAAACACGAAAATAATCATGGACATTTTTATTTCAGAATATAGTGCATTCTAATGTACGTAAGACGGCAATAGTAATAGACTTCAGGCAGCGTAAAAACACTATAGCTATAGTGCATTGAACTAGGGAATATATTGAAATTTTTGCTGAGGAGAAGGTAATTCGTTACGTCTTTACACTCACTCGGTGAAAGGAATTTTATTTATTATATGAAAATCGTAAAAAATTTAGTTCATGAAACGTACGTAATTATTTTATAAATACCTGTTAGTATAAATTCAAATTTTCAACTGTGGTACTATTAATAATTATTGTCATACGTTATATTGTAATGTATAATAGAGTATCTTATGCTAAGATTATTGATTTTCAATAAATGGTGCAGCGGTTTCGGATAAATCATTGACTGAGTTAAGTACTAGTTATATAAAACCATATTATTTCCGCAATTCATTACGGCTTGTTTGTAGTAAAATCGCAATTGAAAGTTACCTAAAATCTTTACCTATTACAATTTTGTTTTTGATCTGACAATAACAGATAACAGACATTCACAAATAGCTTCAACATGTTACGTGTTTGATAGTTGCAGTAGACAACAGTCTCACAAGTGGTCTTAAGAGGTCGAAATTGGTATTGACAGCACAAGACATCACTGAAAATTGAGGTTGTATTAGCTCAAATGTATAAGTGTAGTACGAATATAAGAGTGTTTTAAAACTCCTTTGAGTAAAACTAATTCAAAGATCGGAAGTCTAAATGACATTTAATAATATTACTGTTGTTAGGAGAGTATTTCGTCAATTTCGTCACCGTGGTTTCTATTATTATATTACAAAGGTCTAAGAAACATTTATTTCCTCTTAGTATTTGGTAAATACAGATATGATTCACACAGACTGTAAACCCTCAGTATCCAACAGCGTTTGCAAAGTTCTGTTAGTATTTCAATTTTACGTGTACTATCAAATGTTTAGAAACAAACACAGCAATTTCACGAAGTAAGAATGACTCTGACTTCCATCTACTGAGTACCCGAGTTTATAATATGTATTCTTACTTCCAAATACGATAAAGTGCTCGGGTTCAAAGACTTTTCTTGCTGCCGATGAATTGAACGAAGACCACCTGGTTTAAAGTAATATTAAACAATTTTTATCTAAGTATCAATCACTTTATAGCCATTATAAAAACTTTCTTAGGGTTTATTCATATGGATTGCCTATGTTAACCGAAGAAAATTCATGGAATTATAAACCGTGGTAATTGTACAAAATCTTCTTGTGCATGTATTTCGTGAAGCCCTCGTATGTTTCCTTCCCTGCCCGCATTTTAGCCATGCTGTCTACTGGGTTTTTAAGTAGCATTCCCAAATAAATCGAGATAAGAATTCATTCATGTGAATTGATATCTGCTGGCCTGAAAATTCCAGATGATATAATAGTCATGAAGTCTTTAGGAGAGTATCTGCCGGTATATCTGCATGTAAGCTCTAGTAGTGCTGGGAGATTCGTGGAAGAGGCCCCGTTATTTTATCCCGTTATGAACTTTATGGAATTAACACAGAATAAAAACTTGTGGTACTTACGGTTAATAGGTAACAGGGTTTTTCCATTTCAGGACAGTTTGGTTAGTGGTTGAAAAATGAGTTCAGGGGATCTTTTTACTGGAGGCATGAGAACCTAAATGACTAGTATTCTAATAAAAAATATGATCGCTATTAAAATCCATAGAGGTTGCTTGTAATAAATTTAATCCAGTTATCCTATGCCTGGCGATTTTCATGACGGTTTTGGACAGTGTATGAAGTACAGTCATCAAAACAACTTCAGGCAGTTGAAACGTACAGCGGTCAACCACATGAGCTTTAGTATTATGAAGTTTAGTATATTAGCATTATGTATTAACGCTATAACTTATGAAAAATATAAATTACAAGTTATATAAGTAACAAATCAATTTAGAGTTGAAAAATCCAAATTCAGATGGCTAAATATTAACTATATTAAATTTTAGATGATAAGAGTGTATTGATTATATCGGTTTTTGCCATTACTCGTTCAAAACCGTTATGTCTATAAGTTTAATTATACAATTAATAGTATTCAGAACACGATGAAATTATTAAAATATGTCTGACTGGCAAGTACTTTGGATGGTATGGTCAACATAAATGTTGTATGATAGTGTTAAGATTATTACATTTTAATATTCCCCAGTTATATAAACGAAGGAGTTAATGAATTAAACAGGATTTCTCGGGACATTTGCCATCCTTCAGTGATACAAAACAATCAGTAACAGTACGTTCAGAAATATGCAATCTGATCTCTTCTTCAGGTAAATAACTAACCTAATACATAAGTACAAGCTATCTCAAAATAAACAAGTCATAGCGTTGTGAAACTCGTAAGTCAGGAATCACAATCAACTTGTTTTGTGTCAACTTCACCGACTCTTGCACTTAGTAAAAACTAAACACAGCACTACTTGTTAAAACTGAACTACAAGAAATAGGTAACAAATATTGTATCATAGAATTATGGCAAATATCGGGCAAATCCTGTTTCCTTCACAATCCTTCCGTCGTTAAAAACAAACTTCAAACAAATAAATTAATGAATATTTTGTTACTATAAAACTATTCCTTCCTCTGAATAAGAAATCAACCGAATAATAGAATATTACTTTTGTATTTTAAAAGTCATTGCAAACCTTTGTAATCTGGGCAAACACAACAGCAAGCTTTAGGTGAAGTAATAGTTTTTGTTTTTATTCAATAGGTAGCATTAGTACTTAAATGCTTGTTATAGAGGCCTAAATATTATTTTTAATACATAAACCTGGATTGGATTCGAGTTAACATGAAAATAACATCAGTTCACAAGGATTCTGCGAGCACAGCTCTTGTTTAGCGAGGCTTGTTGACGCTTCCTCACAGTTAGAACCCCATTCCGCTAATATCTTTGTTTTTTCAGATTTCTCATTATTTGTTCTGCAGTTAGTTATCTTCCATCACCAGTAAGCCTATAGTTTCATCATACAGTAAAATATTATCTTGTCCAATATTTAGAATTATCTTCTAATATCAACACAAACGATATTATTTCATTACTAATAATAACCCCGTCACCACTACCAGAACTCATAAGCTTGTACCGTATGACGATAACACATGGGGGTGGTGACTTCTGAGGTCGTAGTAATAAATACTAGAAATGCAAAGTTTACTTATAAGTTCAATTTAATTTACTAAACTTACAAGCACCACTTTTTTAGATGGTAAATGAAAAATATGTATTGCCACGTTGCTGCCAATTAGAATATAATAACTAAAAGTATATCTTCTAGGTGGGCCTAAAATATCCAATGTTCTATTGAATTATGCGTACGACGTTTTACTTTACAAAACAATAATATTTCACTTCCCTTCACAATAGGTAGACTCACAACCCGGGTATCGGCGTCTTGGCACGAGACATTGTTGGTGGTTGTACAGAAATAGGGCCTATTTGTTCTTTCACTGCCTGTTCCATAGCCTCATCTTGTTCTAATGATTCATTTAAATTGGCTTCTAAACACTTTAAGCTGTTCTAGGTTCACTGTAGGTAGCAAGTTTTTAGCTAACTGTTGTTCAACATTTACTAGCCTACACTTTAAAGCTGATAAAGTTTCACTATGTACAGAACTTAGTTCAAGCTGGTTGTCTAAAAATAAACGGTTTATTAAATGTTTACACTTTTCTTGGAATTTGGTGATTTCTAAAGGTGAACTAGCACTGTTCAATTCACTGCACCCATGTTCTAATAATATCACTTTTTCACTGAGAAGTTTTACTTCCTGATTGTGGTCTATTTTTAATAGGCTACTAGGAGTAGGTAAAATATTGTTTCTCAAACACTGTCTTAAGGACTTTCTGAGTTCATTTACTGTACTGTCACTATTTAATTTAATACCTCTAGATATCAGTTCAAATATCAACTCATCTTTAGACAAATATTCTATTTTAATGGCAGGCATTGTGGCGTTTTCACTCAGTTTCACCGAGTTGATGGCAGAGTAGGCACATCAATAGCAGATTGGCGCAATAAATATGTGTACCGTATGACGATAACACATGGGGGTGGTGACTTCTGAGGTCGTAGTAATAAATACTAGAAATACAAAGTTTATTTATAAGTTCAGTTTAATTACGAAAACTTAAAAGCACCACTTTTAGATGGTAAAGGAAAAGTTATGTAATGCCACGTTGCTGCCAATTAGAATATAACAACAAAAGTATATCTTCTAGGTGGGCCTAAAATATCCAATGTTCTATTGAATTATGCGTACGACGTTTTACTTTACAAAACAATAATATTTCACTTCCCTTCGCAAATAGTTAGACTCACAACCCGGGTGTCGGCGTCTTGGCACGAGACATTGAAGCTGTAGTCTAAGAATGGTTATTTCTAGAAGAGGAGTAGAAGTTGAGAAATGGTAGCCATCTATTCAAACAACACGTGAGATACATCAGCTACGTAAACTCGCCTAAAACAAATTCGCGACGGTATTAGCCATTTAATGATACAAATTACTATTTATAAACAACGTGCTCGTCGCCATAAGGACGACGCCACAACCTTTATCTATCTCCATCAAGCAAATAAAAGATCTTCAAGGGTAAGTTACTTTACTATTCACATCTTTACTTTACGTTACATTCATTTTATATGTTCGGCATCAAAGGGCTAATTTAATAATACGAAAAGATAAATTTTACTTACGGACAAAGCGCGCGAGGTCTGATGGGTTACGTAGTTGGGCTGCTACAAAGGGTTAGAAGAAAAAATTCATACGCGTGCCAATTAGGTAGTTACTCCGCCCAATAATTTAGTTCCGGAACATTGGATATAAAATAATATTATATTATACTGGCTGATTAGGTTGCGAAATTTACATTGTATGAAATTTAATTAACTAATTTACGGTACAAGCTGCATAGCAAATATTTCATATGAACAACTAAAGCGTCTACTAATTTACTTTCGTCATCTAAAACCACAATACGTACAATATTATGCAAATATGCTTAGGTGTTTATGTTTTTATACTCTCATGATGAAACAGCGAACACATGGCTGAACTTTATTAAAATATGATATTCAAGAAAAACGTTTTCAATGTATTTTGAATTACATTAAACGAGTGGCTATTAACTTACCAGCTGTATTACATGAATTAATGTAAAAAACCATTGAAACTCCTAATGTTCTGGATTTACTGAAACAAACAAATATTAATGCAAAATATTAAGATATTGTATTGATTTAATTTATACAAAATCTTTCAAGAAGCAATACAATTATGAAAAGGAAAATTGTGGTTCATAAAATAATTACGGAAACAATAACAAGTAAAAATTGATAATTTTGAGAAATTCTAAAAACATTTGAATGTTTCCAAGTTTAAAACTGCAGTATTTCACAGTATCTTGAATCGAAGACATTCGAATGTAAAGTATAAACTAAAACAACGTAAAATACAATTTATTTCTATCGGATGTTTCCTATGAAATTAATTTAAAATACCGCTATTAATTCAATTAAATGCGTAACATTAAATACATTATGCTAACTAAGAAATACAAAGACAATAAAATAACATAAAATAGACTTACTTACAAGTTAATTACTTGCGACTTTAATTTATTTTAAAAAATATAAATCATTACTTTGTGTGGGTGGTCCTACAGTATTTATAAAAATAAAATTTTATGTAAAAATTAACAGTAATCTAATGTTGTCTTTTCGCTACCTTTGTATAAAATGGGCACATTAAATTATTACTTACAGTAGCTTAATAACTAAATGCAGCATAAACCTAGCTAAATTACTGCATATAGCTTATCATCAAGGTTCTAATAGTATCATGGTATTCTACTTGTATAGTTCACATATTAGCATATCTTATAAATAAACTTACTTTAAGTTTAGATCTGTAAGATATTACGTATTTTGGAGTCCATATTATACTGTATATTTTAGAAAATGCCTTTGAGTGCGGCTAGTGCAGAGTATATTAATTTTTTTGAATTGTCAATTTCACTAAGAATACTGACCAACTTTAATACTGTGAACACTAAACTATGTTTTACATGAGGAATTTATGCTATGTAAAATGTGACAATTCTTTTATGCATAGTTTGAAACTTATAAACTAAGTTTGTTTTTGAGTTTCCTGAAGTTTCATATTGTATTATCTCTCCAGAGAGGTAAGTATTTTATAAGTCTGGAATTATTCATTGTAAAATTTAAAGCTGTGTTATCAGGTCAACAATCTCCAATTTTCTGTTATCTATTGTTTTTCATTTATTTATTCCAACAGCAATACTTTTTGTGCGTGGTAAGTACAATAATATAATCTAATACATTACAGGTTCAAATACTACAAGCTTCTTACAAAGCAAAGATAATCCGTTTTTTGTGAATAAGCAGTTAGAATATTACAATACGACCATGAGAAACTGTACAAATGAGAAAAGGTTAACTATATCTCTTTAAAAATTGTAGTTCTGTACCAGTGATATTTGTTTTGTATATAGTTAGTGGCGTATAACACAAGAATATGATTCGGCAAAAAAATTGCCCATTCCTTTCCTTGCTCTTTTTACCGCGACTCTTGAAAAGTGCGTTTTGCACTTTCATTAAATTAACTATCCCATTAACTCATTTGATATCACGATTGGTTCCCTCGTACATTGTCCACTTAAAAAGGCATTTTTGTCCATTTTTAATATTTCCATGACAGTTTTTCGATGTTTTACATATGTGTTACCATTTAATTCGTTATATATTAGTATATGGATATAACAAAAAATATTCAAATAATCATATAAATAAAAACCCATACATTATTAAAAACCCATTTCTTTCGTATGTGAGTATTTAGTTGTGATGTTAAAGGCCATCACACACACACACACACACACACACACACACACACACACACACACACACACACACACACACACACACACACCACACACACACACAAAACGCTGTTACAAACAGATAAACCCTTTACCATTTGATATTTAACAGAGTTTTGATTATCACGTAATCTCTTCTTATTGTAGGAATTTCAGTATAGCTGAGGTTGGTGACAAGGGCGGTCCTCCTGTCGAGATGCCTTGAGCATGAATAGCGAGCTCCACATCTTAGAATCGGGTTACGTTGGCACATCCTAGAAGTAGGTTACGCTGGAATTAGGGAAGAATAGATCTGCTCCAGCGTCTCCCAATCAAAGCGGGTAGGAACAGGTACTGTTTTATGGTAATTAAGACCCTTTAACAATCAGCGTGCTTCACCCATTCCAACAGTCATCTCTCAGAGTAAACTAGACTTATCGATCAATCCTTTTAAACCCAATATCTCGACATATACGGGTAGTGATATGCCACTACTGGATATCCATAGGGTTTGTCCAAATTTAAGTGCAGCATCAGTTTTTTTGGTTTCACCCCCCCCCCCCCCCACCCCCCCCCCCCCCCACCCCCCCCCCCCCCCACCCCCCCCCCCCCCCACCCCCCCCCCCCCCCACCCCCCCCCCCCCCCACATGTGTAAAGGTAAACCAGGTCTATACTTTCATAAACGAATAAAAAAAAATATACTTACTATTTATACGTGTTTTCTCAACGCATAGCACTGTAGGTTAATGTGTTTTCTCCACATTTATCGCTGTAATTTTCATGTTTTCTTCGCGTATTCCACTGTAGTTTTAATAATAATTCCAACACGTTTTACTAAGGCAGTACACTTTGGTTAATACACAACAATCTAAAGCGTACTTCTATAGACAATCATGACTGGTACTATAATCAGAGTGAGAATTTCGGTTGTTCTACAATAAACAGAGACTCTCTTTAGATTAACCATTAAACGGCAGAGAATTGAATGCGGCACGTGGTGAAGTTAGGGCGGGTGGATTCTGGAGGAGGCCCTGGTGGTGGTCACCACGGACCATTTCACAAGTGCTAACTTTTGGTGGTCTGACTACGCCGATTAGGTAAGGCACTTCTTAAAATTCAGCGTGTATGTCATTGGTGATATTTCAGGAGCACACACAAAACTTGTGTAGGCTCTCTCTTTCCTCCTCCTCTCTCTCGATGTGTGTGTGTGTGTGTGTGTGTGTGTGTGTACAGGCTTTTAAATAAGGCTTTCATAATTCCTGAAAAATTATAGGTAAAGCAACAAAGCTTGTCACATTATTTCTGCACCGATTAAAATAAACTTTTTTAAGAAACAACAGTTTTTTTTCAAATTCAGGGAGAACCTACGTTATAAATGTGAAAAACTTTAAACCAACGTAATTTTTTAAAGAGTCAACTTTTTCAGATCGGATTTGTGCAGCATTTTACTCTACTAATAGAGACCAAGTTGATTTATTACTTAACCTATCATATAATATCCAATTTCCTTCTGACTCCTTGCGAGCCTTCTTCCTGAAATGAAATTTTCTTATATATATATATAAATTCAAGAAGACTTATATTGAATTCGTGTTATATCAAATCATTGCAATATCAAATCAATTTGGTTACATTGATTTAACCATCAAATACGCTAACTTAATGATCTCACCTATGATCTCAAATTCTTAATCTTTTTAAAATTTCTCAACTTCTCAGAAATAGTAAGACTGCACTATTTCTTGCTTGATCTACAGTTTATTAATTATGGTAAAAATTTGGTTTTATTTTATTGGGTTACAATTAATAAAGCCCAGTGCCACTTCAGACTGAACATAAAATGCAATTGAAAAGAATAATTTATAATAGTCTTCGTTTGTAAAAATAAATATAAATATAATAATCAATATCAACATGTTGATATAAAAACAGTTTGAATTCATTAAATACTTTTAAATTATATACTTTATTGAATGCTTTAGAACTATCTGTGTAAAACTACATCAAATTGGCCTCATTTATATTAAACCGAAATACAAGGAATTCGTCAAATACTAAAGATTTTCTTTTAGAAGTAACTAAGAAAAAACCCATAATGATGAAATTACGTAAATAGTTAAAGCTCCATCATATAACACAATCACATTTTGCTTGGGAGCAAATAGCTACGAGTGTATAGTTATAGTATTTTTAAAGCCATTTAGTGGTTTATTAAAGACTCAAAACATCATTTACTGATAAATGAAGGAATCTTATCAGGAGGACTTAAACGATTGATTTTCTTTCAAAGCGCCCGGTAGTTACTGTTCAGTAAACAGAAGACAGCTTATGCCGGGCAAACAGTATAGCAGAGCGCATTGTTGACCAGATGTTTACAGTTAAGTGTAGAAGCGTCATACACATACTTCAAATATTGGGTAAAGGCCTCCATTAACGCAGCGCCTTGGTTTGGAAATGTATGTGGTAACAACATGTCCATTGATTGAGCTGTTTTAGGGAACGAGTGTTGAAACTTTAACTCGTAAATATTTATATAAATTTGTTTTGTAACACGAACAATTGCAGGCATTAAAAGCTTCTGTTAGCAAGATGTATATAAAGGTAAACATACCTTTAACCCGTATTCGAAACTGGTTTCTTAGTACAAAAAAACCTTAAACACAATTTTACTGGTAATATTTTAAGTAAAGCCTTATATTTGAGGTGATAATGTAATGTAAGGTCATCTCTGTGATACTAGCACTCCACGAGTGTAGTGAGGCGACCGATTTTCACTGTACACGACATACTACTCGTATTATATGATAGTTTACCAAACCTTATGTCTGAGGTGATAAAAGATACTGTAAGGTTATCACTGTGGTATTATCACTCCACGAGTGTAGAGAGGCGACCGATTTTCACTGTACACGACATATTACTCGTATTGCTTAATGGTTTACCACATTTGAGGTGTTACTGCTATAATATAAGGTCATCATTATGATATTAGCTCCTTACGAGTGTGGAGCAGCGACCGATTGTCACTGTACACGAAAATCTACTTGTAATATCTGATAGTTTACCAGATCTTATACTATCTTATATAGCATTATCTCATGAATTGAATTTAGAGTGAGGTAACAATCATGTGAACAAAATATGTCTTACTACATGTCTGCAGCGTAAAAATAATGTTTCATTCATCTGAAAGTTTTTTTGAATTGCAACGAATGTTAATAAAACAGCTTCTGTATTATTATATAATAGTCATGAAGTATTGTTGTTTTTATCTCTGTTAAGTTATGCATTATTTAATACATGCTACTTTTAATTTAATATAATCTAAAAAATATTTAAAACATTTTTAATGCACATTTTAAATTAGGTTACATTGTGAATTATTGCACTGTCATACTTTTTGAAAGTGACGTGATAATATAATAAACATACTTATTCTAGACTTAAATGTGAAATTTGTTTTATTACGTTGGAGTGATTTTATGATGAATGTATCTACTTATTGTACGCGTATCAATAAATAAATTTACACTTTTTATTTATTATACGTATATTATTCACGAATAATATAAAACTGTAGGAATTGGGTTATTCAAAGCCAAGAGATTTTACGAATCCGAATGATAATTCGATACTTACATAAAAACATTACAAATAGCTATAAGGAATTGTCTGTTTAGTCATGGGAAATAATTTCAGAAAGAAGAAGGAATGAACGAGGAAAAAACCTAAATCTCAAACTCTTCAAAACAAAGAACATGTGTAAAGCTACTTACAATACCACGTTAGAACAACCCTAGCCACAGCTAACAACTGGCATAACATGAATGTTTAACAGTTGTGAGGCTCAGTTTCTCTTAAGCCGCTTTGTTGTGTATAAATGTGCTCTTGTTGTGTGGTAAATATAACGAGTTTTCCGGTAGAAATATCTAAAATGTTGACCTGATATTTCATTTCATAATGACCAGTGTTAATGTTTTACCTTTTGGTTTGTAATTTTTAGTTATTGGATTGTATTTTACAAAACAAATTTTACCAAAATCGTATTTCTTTTAGATACGTTTTAGAATAGATAGCAGTTTATTGAGTGTTTTATTTAGTTTAGGAAAAGAGAGATTGGCAGACAAGTTATATCACTAAACACTTAATAAGAACGCAACAATAAGAAACTTTATTATCCATTAATATTTCTATTGTTTGAATACGGCCTATCTGATAGCCAGAAAAGAGCGTATAAGAGTGCAAGTGTAAGTAATGAGGTATAGAAAGAGGTAGGAAAATATATACAGGATCAGGCGCGGCTCCAGAATGACTTCTCGGGGGGGGGGGGGGGGCAAACCGTGCAGGTTGCCTACTTACAGGGGCAATAAAACCCAAAAAAATCGTGAAATGAGAAACAGGGAATGGGGAAGTGTTTACACGAAGAAAAATGAGGGCACATTAATGGTACAGTGCAATAAGAGTATTTTATTCATGAACAATTCTAAAAACATAACATATCGAATTTCCAATTTCTACTACTACACTGTCAAGCTTAATTAATCCAAAGCAAATTCTAGCCGATGCTTACCACCTCTCGTCTTAGCAAATCTATCTATTACTTTTTCAATATCTACATTAACATCTCTGTGCGTAAGCATGAGGGCCAATCCAGTTAAGCGGTCTTGGCGCATTGTGCTTCTTAGCCACGTCTTAAGACGCCTCAATCCTGAAAATGACCTTTCTGGGGTTGCGTTGCTCACAGGGAGGGTAGTCAAAAATAACTAAGAGGTGGTTAATTAACTGGTATGCCTCCTTATCGCAAGATTGAAGAACATCTGCAGATGACTTTGACTTTGGTAAGTTGTTTGGATCCCCTCTCGACCACTTACTGTACCATAATTCCAATTCGGCGCTGAGCTGCAGTTTTGCCATTTCAGGACTACTGCAAGGTCCGCCCGACCGCCACGCGCTTTGGCGCTCTCTGTTCTAGGTCCTAAGTCTCGCGTAAAATGCCTAATTTTTGCCATCCGAGCCTGATTCTCGGGGGGGGCAAAAGCCCCGTGGCCCCCCCCTGGAGCCGCGCCTGTACAGGATGAACCAAATGAACATGTTTGCCGGTAGACGTACATATCAAGTCATGGAATCTCGGCTAGAAGTGTCTTTTTACATTAAACACATAAAATGCACAGTTCTAAAAATAATAGCCATTTATGCAATTTTTAATACAGATTTGAAGTGTTTGAGAAATAGTAATGTGAAAATTAAAAAAATGTTTAACATTTTAAATAAATGCACTATAGAAAGTGACTGTAAAATACAGAGTTAAAATAGCAACAAATGAGTATATGGTTTGTTTTATAACTCTAAAACTGTATAGTGGTTTACTTTGAAATACGTTAATAATTCTGTTTTACCTTAACTTTTACCGTGTCAATTTGTCGATTTAGTAGTAAGTTATTAAATTTTAAATGTGGATAGAAAATAAAATTGAATATTCAATTTTTCACACAATTCTTTTCTTAAAAAAAAAAAAAAAAAAAACAAAAAAAAAAAAAAAACACTGTTTCAATTAACCTATTGTTTTTTTTAAATTCATGTCTACTGTAAAAGAGACTTAATAAAAAGTCTTGTGACAAAATGTGCATACTTTGATCTCAGTAACAAATATGAAACTCCCAGCGGTACCTTTCCGGAAAGCGCGTATTTTTATAGTAAAAAGCTATATTTTAAACATTTAATATAAGGTATTTAATTTATTAACATTAAATTTGTGTCTCGCTGTGTGAATGTAGTAATACAATTTAATATTAATTATACGGAACTACAACTTCTTTTGAGTAATTTATAGTAAGTTTATTGTATGGTAAATCTTTTTGTACGCTAATTTTATAGAATCAAGATACATATTTTTATAATATGCAATGCATATATAACAGTAATATTTATATAACAGTAATATTTTAATGACAATATCGCATAATAATACAGGTAAATTTCCAATATTTAATGCTATTTGTTTGTCACTATTATTTCCTTCTTGTCAAATTCTCTTATAATTTACAATTATAATCACCTGTCTGGGACTATCCTCTCTGAGGCTTTCAATGGCGTAGTCTGACATCTTGTGATAACCGAATCAAGCAAGTAGCAACTTCGAGTGTTCCTGCTCATTGGGTGGATAACCGCTAAGCGATCCTTGCAAGCAGTCCACCTGCCCGGCCACTGTTTTTACATTTGAAATAAAAAACTCCATTTTAATAATTCAAAGCTAAAATTGGACTGAAATAGACCCTAAAAATCAACGTTAAAAATATGTTATGTTTAATAGTATATATTTTTAGATACATAACCAATAAAATTACCATAAATAAAAAACACCTCATATTCTTTGTTTGCATTATAATAAACGTGCAGCCAAATAGAGAGTAGAATATACTATGTTTAAGCTGAGCAGAATATATAAGTAGTTCAAGTACACATAAGTCTGGCTTACTTCCTAAGCCATAAGTCGGGGAATTCATTCTGGACATTCAAGTGTTTTAGGGTAATATTTATCAATGCATTTACAAGGAAATTATTATAATTGTAGATAAAGATGTTTGGTCATTTGTAGCATCATTGGTATAGGGACTTCAGCATTCTATTATTGGGTTACACAGCAAAATCAGTAACCAAAATTGCAATATACACACACACATATATATGTATAGGATTTACATTTTTACTTACAATCATAATGAATAATTTGTAAACATTCAAAAGGTTTTGCAAAACAAAAACTTTTATTAATATCATTTTTATTAATAAATATCTTTTAGTCGTAAAAGCAAAATATTTTCAGGAATTTTTACCGAGAACTGTTCTACAACTTGACTATATGTTTCTACTAGTGGAGTATATAATACTATTATATATGTGTCATTTACATCAGGAAAACTATACATTATCTGACCCTTTGCAATTGTATGAAGCCCATTCACTCTAGGATAATTGCCTTGGTACGTGAGGACTATTGAGAGCATCAAATATATTCTATTAAAACTGAAACTGCTTTTTGAGGTGTTTTTATTTTTTTTATTATTCTGTCGTTGAGTCCTAGGCAGGGTTGAATGTTCCGCATATTTAGGTTATGTTAATGTATGGCAAATTTAATCGTTGTGACAAATTTCTTGTAACCGTTATTATTCACGGAATACAAGGTTTCTGCTCTAACAGGATAACTCACTTTGTGAATTAGATGAAAACTGCACGGTGATCAGGTGTTATGTAATCAAATGTCTTAAAACTGCAGTTATTCATGCTACGTAATAACATGGTACCGCACTGGATGGTAGTATCAGTTGGAACAAAACTGTGGTGAGATATGGAACCAAACTTCTTGTTTCTGTTTTGACGATAATATTTCATATATTGTACTCATTAGCCTTGGAAACTGCAGTTATTAGCGTCAGTCATACTCATTGTCATGAGTAAAACACATTTTAAAATTTGATTTCCAAAACTGCATGACAATATAGATTTTCCGCATGAAATTTTAAATTAGGCTAACATTGTATTGCTTAGAGATACCAATGGGCGCAAAGATAAAGTGGACACCAGGCATATAATTTTACAGAATATTTGTATAGTAAAAATATTGGCCAGAAGGTTTGAAGGTGAGCAGCTTGGTTATAAACAATTAACAAGGTGACAAAAGTTCCCTCGGATGGGTTATATTTACCTTAGATATAGATAGTTTTCTCAAGGAATGGGGGGGGAGTGTAATTTCTTTTTTTACAGTCATATATTAATCACACATATATTTTTGACTAGGTTCAGATGTGCCTTGCAGGCCTATTGGGCTGTTTAGCGGATCTCTGTTCAGTTACTCAGTCTATCACTCGATTCAGATGTTTTGCCTTATTGGCGGGACGCGAGGACGACGATTGCGAGTAGGTGTGTATACTCCGCTGTGGCGTTCCCCTGGCAACCGTAAGAAATCATCAGCTACTTCTAAATTTGCAGGAGTCAACCATATAGGTTTTAATAATCTCAGTTGTCTGCCTGTCTATTCTACGCCAAAATGATGAGCTTGTACACTCAAGTGTTTGAGAAGAATCTACCTCACATTTTCTTCGCAATTCGTTTCATTGTAATATTGGTACAAGAATAAGAAGAGTGTAATTTAGCTTAATTATGTAACGTTATTAATATAAAAATTATGATTGTGTTCATAACAAATATTATAGTTCTTTCTTCTTGTCCAAACATCCAAGTTAAAATCATATCCTTACTTAGTTCCTTGATAAACGTAATCTGACATTCCAAAACGTGTATACAGTATAAAATGGACAGGAACAATTTAAATGAGGTGTAAATGTTAGGCAATGTTTAGTTGGTCAGAAAATTACTTCAAGATTTTTTCTCCATATAAAATTTAGTTTTATTAAATACAAATAAATATTTTATCTTACAGAGAATTCATTCTTTTATAACATCGTTACGTTAATTTGCATCCAATGATATAATGTTTATACAGTGAACACTAATTTTATAATGAGATTATATTACACCATCCACATTTAAAATTGTAATTTAATTTATTTCAACAATCTTACTTAAATATGTAACGTCTGAACTAGGCTGGCGTTCTGAGAGATATAAACTTCATCTTGAGAAAATAAACTGATACAACTACTCCTTACAACAGAAATAGTCCAAAACATATGTAATATGAGACTTGGAAAATATGTAATATGTTAAAACTCAAATTGATTACAAGATATATGTATTTTGAGCAATTTATTAGTCGCAATATTTATTTAAATGGCATTAATTATGAATACAAATTAATACTCTCATAAAAATATTAAATTAGTCTAGCTTTTGGCTCAATTGGTTCTACATGAATGGTAGTTACGAATTCAATAGCTACGAAAGATTTTATGGAGGATAGTATTTAATAGATTCAGAAGAGCACCAATTAAAACTGCTATTTCTGGAGAAATTTGTAGTTAATTGGATGTTTTTATATGGAAAATATACCGGCCATGTAATAGATGCTTGAAATTTTCCTCTCGTTTAAAATTTACAAACAACAAAAAATACACTATTCAAAAATGATTTTTGTATTTTTAAAAACGATATGTTATCGATCGGCAATTATCATGAGACAGCTGTTTCAAATGCTACCAATTTGATTTTGTTATTTCATCACCTGATGCTAATACTCAAAGTCGTTTCGAGTTGTTTATTGTTTGATGCGTATGTTGACGTTGTGATACAACAGTAATATATAACGTTTTGTTGTTATGACGGTTAATGTGAAGTGTGAACTAATATTGCTCAATATACATAGTGTTTACAAAGTCTCTGGCAATATTTTGAGAATTCTTTCTTAGTTTTCAGGCACAAAAAGGTTATTATCAGAAAGTATAGGTTTTTCTTTTATGTTTAATTTCAGAAACAAGGAAAATAAAAAAATTAAATTTGGAAACATTATGTTTCTTGAGTCTTATGTTTTCTGCATCAAGAGGCAAATTAATATTATATTAGCTTATCACGTTTCAAGATTGTTAATTGTATAACTTGTATAAGTTTAATAGTGTAAACCCATTAAAAGTATGAAAATCTTTAGAGGATAATAAAGCTCTTTAAATCTAATTATAATAATAATTATAATTATAAATTTCGACAACCTATGTCATAAAATTGTGTCAGTAAATAACGTGTATAGGAACTTCTATCAGTGCCGTAAAGATATAAACAATTAACGTTTGCCACGCATTACAAAAATTCAAAGCTTACATTTACATTGATTTTTAACAGGTTTTTATCTTTTAAGTGCCTATTCCTGGTAAAACACTATTATATGCATTTGCAAAACAAAATATTTCTATATAAATAAAGAAGCTTCGCCACTGCAAGTTGAACTGTAGAATTGACCGAAACATTTATGTTCCTATCAAGCTGTACCAAAGCCTCACTCAAGTATGTGATACTCTTTGGAATAAGTCACCAATTTTGCACCTCACTGCACCAAGTCCATAATTGCGTGGTGTCGGATATGAATTAAATTGCATTGATCATTGTATGCTAATGTTTTTCTATCCATATTCAAGCCTTTGTATCCAATCACTAAGAAGTATGTTGGATTCATGTGAGTTTTCCACATACTTTTAGTGGGTTATGAAAGCATACATAGTCGCCATCGCGGGAGTAGTCACTCTATTAACACGGAACGGATGTGGGATTCTCACGCTGTTCTCTGTGTTTTAAATACTACTCAATGCGATAACACTAAATAATGCACATTGTTATTTCACGAATTCGATGCGTATATTAAAATGTAAAATAAAAAATATATACTGTATTAGCTGCTACACACACCAAATATAAAATTGTTTAACAAATAATTAACTTAGAATTTTGAACTAAATTTTGTGAAACTTAATATAATTTCTTGGTATAAGTTAATTTTGTAGTGCAAGAGTTACTAAGCAAAAAATGTAAAATAATTTATATACCACTAATTTAAGGGGTATCTAACCGCTGTTAACGATTTATACGATTTTCAATATTCTAATTTTAGTAATATAAATGGGCTTGAACATTTTGATTCTGTTTCACTAGATTTTAAACATTTTATATTTGTATCTCGTAGTAGAATTTGACTGCTTATTTGTATGAACAGTTCAGTAACTGCTTGTACGCAATATTGCTGGTTTTTATCTGGTTGTAGAATCGTTTTGTCACTTACTTAAATACAATACAAGTACATAAAAAATAAACAATCTTAAGTTGTTTATATAACACTTTTAATTACTTTGTTTTGTCATCAGGAATTAATGAGTTATAAATATTGTATCCACCAGAATCGTGTTTTAATGTTATATTTCTACTGTTGTTTTTAATGTTGAATATTATATACATAGTATACTTTTCGTGGACAAATGAGTATTTGGTAGACGATAACCTACAAATTATTATTTTTTATAACGTTACGTTTTCGAACTGTGTTTTTGCCGTATGTTATAAATACATCCTTCACGTTTTTCACCTGAAGCCTTCAAATATACACGTGTAAATATCTTAGCTTTTTGAAAATGAATCAGATTTATTGAGGGAAAATCTGAGAGTCTTCGTTCCAAATATGAAATAAGATTATGCAATATCTACAGTATTATATTATATAATTAGTTCTATATAATTTTTTCTTATTGCAACAATAAATTAGTTAGAGGAGAAATATAGACAAGTAAATCACACTTAGGCTGTGAAAATGTAGCTTAGATGCAAATACGAACAATTTTACCGGGAAGGAAGGTAAAAAACCAAAAATTTAAAAAGACCCAATGAAGGATCTCATGTCGCGGTCACTTTACAACTTAATAATGTGTTTATTATTTAAATAAAATTAACCTCAGTTTCTAGTGAACTAAAATTGTTTTTAAAATTACTAAACAACAATAAGTACGGATGAAAATGTTACTCTTGTAAGTTTTTCGGTCAGCCATAACCAAAACTAAATACATAATGAAAACCGGTAAAATGTTTAATGATAATGGACCCAAGTGTAGTGAACCCAGAACAACGAATATAAAAAAGTTGAGTGACGTGAATTCGTTGAAAAAGTCCTTTACAAATAGTTGGTATACATTCACAGAGCTTCAGATTTACTATAACACTTTGTCAAACACCACTGAAGATATTGAGTCGTACCTCAATAAACATGACGTACGTATGGTAGGTTAACTAAGGACACTCCCTTTAAAATAAAGCTTTAATTAAATTAAAATCAAATTATTATTGAAAACTAAGAACAAAGTCACATAGTTCTCTATTTTAAACTTATTATTTAATCAGGATACTTAAGACTTATAATCAATCAAACAATATTTGAAATGGGACAATTTTAATTCAGAATACTTTTGTTTATCAGGAGGATTAGTAATCAAATTAGTTTTATATACAAAAAGAAAGAATTTATTTAGTTCATTTTAGGTTCGAAAGGTATAATGTCCTGTGACTGATGTATATGGATGACGGTTTGACTGCAATCATTAAAATTACTAATTAAAAGGCTACAGTACAAATGTTCACGGATAATGTAAGAACATTAAAAAGAACCATAGTTTTTTTAATCGTATATTTTGAGAACAAGACTTGTTTGACGGTGTTTGGATTTCTATTACAGCACAGTTAATGAAAATAATGATTAAGAATAGCTAAATTTTTAATCTGAGCGATTCCAGTCACATAGGTGGGTAGTTATTTATATTTAAATGTTTAAAATTATGTAGAAATATCTCTCCTGTTCTTAATGTGTGTAAGCAACTTTGCGTGGTTTAATGAGACAAGCGGTAAATTACTGATAACATGAAATAAGTATTTACGATGTCTTGTACATCGTAGGTTTTTAATATTTCGCCAACTTTTTGTGTGTATAATAGAATGAAAGCTCCCTTTAGGAGATATTTTCAATACGAATTGTTTTAATATAGGTCATACATTTCATTAATTGTTATTAATTTATAAGAATATCTCTCGATTTACGGATCTTATGTTACTCATAAGTAATACAGAAATAAGTTATTTAACCTTTATAACATCATTGTCCATTTGAACCGTATTTATTTATGTTATTGGGTTATAATTACAGTAAATTATAATATTTTCGGTGATATTTCATCTAACGATATTTAACAAGACTTCCATGAGAATTTTATATGATGCAATGTTATATGTATAGTGAACTTACCAGAGCAAAGAATAGAGTACATGAGTTGTGATTTAACATAAGATTATGTTACTGGTCTCGAGCACCTAATGAATTCGGTGCACCAGTAAATAAACCCCTATTTTTAATGTTCATATAATTTCTCTGACGTGAAATTATGTAAAATTTCACCTAAAACGAATCAGCTAATTTTCAAAGCCATTTTGCATTCTGAAGTATTATTTAAAGTATAAGGTTTAAATGCTAATTTCATACGTAAGCGTATAACGGTATCAATTAACTTAATTTTAAAAAAGACTATAAAATCTAAAAGTTAACTTTAAAAAATTTAAGAAACCTCATCCTGTATTACATAAAAAATTATGAACCTGTCAAAATATCAGCCTATATTAAAACATGCGTAAGAAATATTTCGGCTGTGTGTATCTCCTTGAAATGAAATGGAAAGCACTCTTTGTATATGCACAGTTACGAAAGAAAACTTGCCATCAATTTGCCCGTAAAGCTTGAATTAAGTTAGGTAAGAAACTCGACTTTTTTAATTCTTTCTTGGGTGATAATAATAAAAAAATAATAAACATCAATTCATCGGGAGACGTTCTACGGGTCACGATGCCACTAAGGAGGTGTTATTATCCTCGTTAAAGCAAGGGATCAATGGGGGTGGGGTTAGCTCTTTTTGCATGTAAGGTTTGTATCAAAAGGAGGACTTGATATAGTCAGAGTTTGGAAGGACCTTAACGACGGCCTGGATGTCCCAGTAGGATGTCGTCAAATAAACACAGTTCGATTTTATTAGATTTTGATGTGTTTTATTTTGACTAGATCACAATGGTTATTTATGGAAGAGCCCCTCAATAGAATTCTGCACGAATATAATATTCTCAATGTAGTTCGTCTAAATTATTCGAAAATTTAACTGAATTGCGTTTATTTCTTTATTTTATTCTTCAAGTCCTATTCTGAGCTTTAAGATTTATCCTAAAGTTTGTTGGTCAATTTCTATATGTAATATTGCAGTGACTATATAATGTAAAACATTTTAATATGAAGTTGGTTTGTAATTTGGTTTCAGTATATAGTGTTTTATTTAAATTTTTTGAATGACTCACTTATTTCTCATAAATAAAACACGCCTGTAGTTGCACTACATGTTTTTAAAACACAATACGAATATTTGGAATGTGTACATCGAGGTTTTAATGTAAAGAGAAAAGATATATGCATACCTGTTAAGAGTTTTACATGTTGTATTTGATAAAAACAGTTTATTAGTAGTGTGTGTATTACATGTTTATTTATTTTATGAAAATAGTATTAAAATTAATTTAATATGCACAATTTCAAGAATATAATTATCACGTCTCTTTCCAAAACACCTGCAAAAATTAACCCTTTTACTGATCGTATAGTCAATTTTCTTTGCTTCATTCAGACTCTTCATGTGAAGGAACGATATCGTCATGTATGAAGTAACTGTACAAGTTCCAAATATGTTGCTTTGCACTCAATAATGTTTAGTTACTATAGACTACACAGCTTTAAGTATGCATAGTGATGTTCAATTTTTATTTTTTTTCACACCTTAAAATGTTTTAATTAAACCTTAAAAGATTCACATTCATCTATGTAAAATTTATTTATCTGTAATAGTAAAGCTGTTAAGATGAAATATATATTCATTCTCATTATTCATTCACCGATGTAACTAGATGTGCAGAAATACGTCACTTGAATTGGTCTTGTTATGTCTCATACTTTTTGGTTTTGATCCAGTTTGTAATAATGTATCAAAACCAAATTTTATTTAGCTGCAAATTTTATTTTCATTATTGACTTCCACTTGTTCAAAGTTTTACTGTTTGTGATAATGTAAACTTCGCCTTAGAAAAAAAATATCTTATGACTATTTTTGAATAAAATACGATGATATTATGCTATATGAATGCTTCATAGAATGCTAATAAACATTGTAATTCTTACTGCAACTTTTATACCTGTAGTTTTATGAAGGTTTAAAGAACTGCTGAGAAGAGTTAATCAATGTTCAATTCTGATACAAGAAAACAACTGTTAAACAGAACAAATAAACAGTATATTACATGGTACAAAACAATAAAGGATTCCAGTATCCACGAACTGTACTGTAATGGGGAAAGTTTCATCATAGTAAGAAGCAAATCAATGCTACTACTATTGCTTCATATCGGTATTAAAAGTTGCTGAACAATTAATTGTTTACAGCAATGTACTCCATTTTAAATTGTTGTAAATACATTTAATTTAATTACTCCAAACAACTAAGTTTAATTTTGTTTACGTAAACTTTAGAACCTATATTTAAGAAAACTTCTCTGTTTCCCAATACCCTTACTCTCTTAGTACTTGTAAGGTGGTATCCCCATTTCAAGCTCTTAGGAAGGAAATTGCTTTGATCAGGCAATATTATTAAGTTATACAGTTACACAGCAGTTATTTTTTGTTATGTTGGAAATGCCATAAGTAAACTTCTCTCTTGTCAAAACTTGTAAACCGTGACAGATTGAATGGAACAGTTTATTACTAGTGATTGAACAAAAGTGTTATCCAGTTCATTTCTTATTAATACTGTGTAGCGTTTTTAAAGCTACATTGATTTACTTTTTTAATTAAAACTTCAATTAAATGAAAATTTTGGGATCGAAATATTGGGATTTAGTTTTACATGTAATCCTTTGGCAAGTTAATTCTGGTAGTTTTAAATTGTTAGGAAGGCAGGTTGACTGCCTTGAATTGATTAGAACCTGTCTTGTTGCGACTATTGTTCTCCTTGTTTGATACAGCTGGACCAATAAGAGAACACCGCGGATGTCCTGCAAAGTTGATTGGAAAGGGAAGTACTTAAGCGCAAGCTCATAATTTTCGCCCTTCTTTTGGTCGTTTTCGTGAGTTAAGTTGATTACAGTGCACCGTGTTTCTTAATTTTTTTCCGCGAGGGATTTTGAGGAAAGTACCAAATTTATTGTACGTTTTATTTAAATATTCTTCCAGATCTGATAATATATTAATTTTGTTGTCTTTTTTATAGGAAAAAATTAAATTCATAGAAACTACAGAGCAATCTGAATAATTAATTAATTCTCGATGAACAATAGAGCATAATTGAATCATACAAGTTACAGTTGCTTCAATCTTGCAAGAAAGGTGAATTAAAATTGAACTTTGTTAATAACTTTAATTGAAAGTTGGAAATTTAGTAATTTAATAATATTTAACAGGAACTGTTTTATTGTGAATTATTAATTGGAAATTAATTGAACATAATTAATTGTTTGAGACAGTTGTAATCTGAATTGCAGAGACTTGAAAGTTAAGGTTCCACTAGTGTAAAGAGAAGATTAAATTTTTATTTTTGAATTGTGAGTGTACTTAGAAGTGAAAATTTTAATTTTAGTTATTTCCAAGTGGAATTAGATTTTTATTTTTAAAACTTTAATATTTTATTTTAGAAGAGAGCTCTAATTTTTAGTTTGATATATTTGATTAATATTTTTATTTCTTGCCAAAGGAACTATTTAATTTACTACACGGTTTGTCAATTCTTTGCGGAAAATGGAGTGAGTGATGAAAATTCTGAAACGTTGATCTTATTAATTTTCCAGTTTAAAATAAATCCATTGTTTTTATGTAGAACTGTGATTTTTATTTTAGACAAACCAGATAATATTTAATAGTTAACCAATTTAGTAATACATTGTACTGAATATTCACTAGGATCTAACTAATCAAAAAAATATTTTATATCGTCTTGGATGTCTCATTGATAATTTAAATAATAATACTCTGGAATATTAATATCTACAACCCAAGTCGCTATAGGAGGGGTTCTCAATCTTCTCTTCCACAATTTACTAGAAGCAGAGTGACATGAAACGTTCGTATGTACTAGTGTTGTACGGTTTCTTATCCTATAGAACATCTATAAAGAAAATAACGCTGACAGTTTTCTCACAGATTCATTCAACTAACTAAATGCTGAAAACGCCAATACTTTTTAAATTATCTGGAAGTGGAAGCTCTACGTTATTGGTATAGCGTTACATTTTACTAATCGGTTGGAATGAGAACAAAAATGCAGGATGTTTGCTTCATGAAACTGTAAATTCAGGAAAACCAACTAGTTACAAGAAACTGATGATTTCTAAATGCCGCAAAAATGTGTTAGGAGATTTCCAATGTTTTAAGAACTCAATTACTTGACTTGCAGATGCATCATTCGTTTTTGTCCAGGCAGTGAAAGAAATGTCCTGACGAAATATTCAAATGTACAACAATAGACGAAGTCCGAAAGAAACAAAATTTAAAAAAAAATACTCTATTATTAAAGTTGCTCGTTGCTGTAACTTTTTTTAATAAATATGATATGCACTTTATTCCATAAATATTTCTTGAACGAAAAAATCCTAATTTCCTAATTACTGTAAAAAGTGGTCTTTATAAAGCAATATTTTATAGGTTAAAAGTAAATCAATAAATGTGTGTCATTAATAAATTCTAGGTTTATTATTTCATCTGCAAAATAACGTTTTAGAAATTATAGTATACTTTTGAAGAATGCCGACAAACTATGGTTTAAATTTGTTGCAAGTTATATCTGAAACATTTCGTTCATGAAACAATATACGTCATATCACATCTGAACATTGACATTTCCTAATTACCGGAGTTTAGTTAAGAAAATCTTAGTGAGGAAGTGAATAAAGCACATTTTCAACAATGACTAGATGGAGCTAATTATTATAATCCTAAGCATAACCTCTAATGCCGCTATAAATATACGCTCTAGTTCTTGTCATTTAATTCTTCCATCTCTTTTAACTGCATCTTGTTATTTAAATGTCTGTAAAAGGATTTGCCTTTAATTATGAATATACATAAATCTCAACTTACGTAAGGAGAACTTTTGTTTGAATGTCGTGAACAGTCTTGTTTGAAACATGAGGTATTTCTTTACAAGATAACCTAACACAAGGTATTGTTTTAAACTAAGTACAATACGGTTGCCTTGATACTGATTAATTTTAAAATGTTATAAGAAAGGCATATTTTATCTTTTGTATTTTTGGAAATAGAAATATCTCTATTAAACAGGAGCGTATTTAATTTGGGTGTGGATGGTACTACAATATTATAAGTACTTTATTTATTTTAAAAAGCACAATTGTATTTTACCGTTCTGTATTCGTCGTAAATCCATTGTTTTTATTTAGAACTGTGATTTTTACTTACCAGATAATAAAACCAGATAATATTTAATAGTTAACAAAATTAGTAATAAATTGTACTGAATATTCACTAGGAGCTTACTAATCGAAAAATATTTTATATCGTCTTGGATGTCTCATTGATAATTTAAATATTAATACTATGGAATATTAATATCTACAATCCAAGTCGTTATATATTGCTTTTTATTTAGATACTTTAGTCTCGAAGTCTACATCTGATGATGACACTTTCATTTTATTTAATGTTGTTTACTCCTTTGAACATTGAAAGATATTGAGAATCTTTTTAATTGGTTATTGGTTATTAAACATTTGATTTTCATCTAGTAAGCTGTAACCAGTAAATTTGTTTACTCTTCCTACTGAATTAGGAAGTCATAATCAAATCCTTACTGAATCAAAATCCTAAATATTCCTGAGCTAAATGATTATCATTATAGAACTACTTCCGAATCGTGAATGTCTAGGGTTAGATGTACGTGGAGTTCCTGCAGCTTTGGAGGTAAAGAAAGAACAGAGTTTTATGTTAGTGTCATGACCAGCTTCTATTTTCTAAAACTAATTTTTGTTGCACTATAAGCTCTCCTTGTTCTATGGCCTCTGGAAGAATATTATTCCTTTGAAATCGAATCGAATATTTTTTTAGCATGTATGTGCAACGCTTGCCTCTTTATAATCGTAACTATATATTTTTCACTGACCTTTAAGAATAAAACCAAGTTAAAAATTTATCAAATAAGAGTATGTTACACAACGCTTAATAAAATTTTATTAAAATAATGTACTGATTAAATATTGACCTAGAATAAGATACTAGGACATTTTCAGGAGGCTCCACTCTTTACCGTTCTAATATTCTGACCGTATACCCTTGTTTGCGCTATACATACATATCTAAATATATATATATATATATATCATATATACACTGTATATTATGATATATTTAAGGATCCTTTTGTCGGTAACGATCCTCGTAAGAAGTTTATTCCTTCGCATCCTGTCTTGTCCAACGGCAGCGAACACGGAATATATTCATCAAAAACACCATCATAAACAGTTAGTCTTATACTTACAAAATTTTTTGTCATAATTGAGAATGTGGGTTAAGTTTTAAGCAGTTTAATTCCGTTATTACTTATTAAAGATAATTTTATAATACCTAGCAACAAGGTTTGAATAAAATATCATAAATTGCCACTAAATAATCTCCGATATTCAAATATTAAGGTGGAGAATAGTACTGATGTTAAGAAAACAATTTTTACGTGTTTGTATACGATTTACCTCATTATTATATGTAGAATATCATGTAGACATTTGGTTCTGTGCTCTCAAAAATGTAATATAAGGATAAAACCCGTTAGATCTTGCGGCTCTGCAATTTTCGCGGATTCCTCCGATTAGACTTTAAATAAATTAAAATCTGTTCACTTTGCCCGATGAGAATTATTTGTCATCGATTATCTTGAGTTGTTAGTGAGTTGTATATATCACTTCCTGCTATTGGAACATTAAGAATCTGTCGTATATCAGACATTTATTTTTATATAATCCCTTTGAATACGGCCTAATTGTATTGTTACTTTTATTTGCCATAGACACAGACCATATGTTGTCTGATATACCAATGTTGGTACACCCTTAGTATGGCTATCTTGTATTATCAATATAAATTTTTTAAGTTACAGTTTGGTACATCAAAATACGCAGAGGCCAGCAGAATGTTAGGTCAAGTAGGAGCAGTGTGACAGATAATCAGGGCCAGCTTGCGGCTGTGTACGAGGTGGCTTAATTACCTCACACTGCTCTACCCCCATATCATGTCTTGTCTGATGTGGCATTGTTACTACATTCATATTATTGCTACGTTAATATTATATATTGTTACAAATATAAATTGCATCATAAAACAATTTTGGTCATATTTAGTTTCCCTATTTCACAGTTAGTTAATACCTATAGACTAATAGTATCATTGTCACTATCATCTACCCTTTCTTAACGTAAGTCTTCTTGCAATGTTTTTTTTAAACAATTATTCCAAATCTTGATCAAAACCTTGAGACTAAGTTTTTAAAACACGTCTGGCCAATTCCTTCTTCTAAAGTTAGGAAGGGCGTTTGATGGGCTTGGTTCGGCATCCATGACACAAACTTAAAAATTCTCACATAAATATAAATATATAATAGCAAATAAAAAAAAAACTATCACAATCAGTTTGAAAATATAGATGCAATCACTAAAAACATCTGTTAGGTGTTGAAAATTTTTAACTACTTTAACACGTTTCAGAGATCGATATTTTTCGTAACACAACTACTTCAATACGTCTAGGAGACCACTTTATCACCAGTGTCATAACTTCGCACAACAGCATTGGTCAAACTCCGCCCTCAATGTAACGCATAAAAGCTAGGAAGGTAAAGCATAGCACGGCGATCAATGGTGCAGAGGGGGAGAGGAGACATTTTTAAGGTATGTAAATATTTTGAGATGAAACAGGTAATAGAACGCAATAGTCAGAATACAAAAATATGAGGTAAAAAAGTAATAATAATATCAATTTAAGGTCAAGAAATTATAGTTTAAATAGTTTAAAAATAAAATTATGTTAATTTGTGAAGAATAGATAACAGCACATGTATTAGTAAAAACTGTTGTAAATGATTCCCCTAGTGTTTAAGTATGATTAATTTGGAATAAATATAAATATGAAACCTCCAAATGATATAATTAATAAGAATACATAGTATATAAATATATCTGGATTAGTTTTTATATACTTCTACAACCTATGTACCAAGTTTACAATCTTTATGGGCTTTTTATGAAGAGTTAACACACATATGGAAAAGGAGGACAAACCACGACAAAAAACTTAATGGTAATAAAGTAATCTGATAAGGAGTAAGTCGAAGTATCAACATTGTGTTAAATTTTAAGTTTAAATTGAAAATCTTTAAAGCGTAATATGTTCTTAACGGTGTCTCAATCTGGATCCAAGCAAAAGTCAATTACGCGCTCAGTTTAATACAGTCCGCTATTAAATAGACAGAGTTGCTAACTGTTCCTAGTGGATGCCGCGCCATTTATATGCTTTATTAATATTTTATCTTTAATTCTAGAAAAAAATTGATTATATTTATAAGTTGTTTTTAATTTAGTGTATAGTTAAAGGAACCTTGTAGTTATTTAAAAATCATGTTATTACTAACAAATATCATGTAGGGTGTGGTCGTTGATGAACATTTAATATGTTGCTCATTTATCTTAAACATTTATCGCTTTATTACACTGGGCCCTTTTGTGACTTTTTTACAATACTGTAAAGTTTTGTATACGCTCAATAAGCCTTCAAAAGTATATGTACTACCGAAGAAAGTACCCAACAGGGATCACTTTATACTACTGCTGCTTTATACTACCTTTCAGTTGAACCTACCACTGGGCACAGCAAAAACCGGAGTGTCACTTACATCTGGACAACCTTATGGATGTCCAGGAGCGGCACATCACTAAACACAAATATCGGGAATGTGGAGTGCAAGGGTAATTCGATAGGTCTAGTCACCTGCGGGAGATGACTGTTGAAGTTGGAGGGGTCATTCCATAAGTATCATAGGCTCTTGCTTGCCTCAACAAGGGTGTGCCACTCCCTGCCTGCTTTGATTGGAGAGGCTGGTTCAGAGCTGTGAACCACTTTTTTTCCGACATGAATTTGAGATTTGTACCCTAATTCTTCCTCATGAATCTTGATAGGAGGCGGCCCATACCCCCTAACATTACCTAAACTGAATATGCTGTCACTCCGGAACCAGCGCTGAGGTCCTTATAGGACTAAGTGCAATTTATAAGCATCTTGTCCAAAGACAAAAGAAATCCTTCCAAAGACTTTGTTTATCTCTGTTTTATTTTATCTCTTTTATACACTCCTTCTTTGCAAAACGATGGAAGATGGGAAGGGGTAATAGAATTACGGGTTTTAACTTTTACTCAACATATTGATTAGTTCACATATTGAAAGTTAAAACTTGTGTTCTGTTATCTAAGTTCTCGAAACGTACTGTTTCTTTCACTGTAAAACTTAACAAAAGTAAATGTTCGTAGTTATCTAACTTAATGCGAATTTTGCAATATAATGCCCTTTACGTCCAAGTTAAATATTTCTTCTTTAATTTCGTCTTAGTCACAAATCGGGGTTGAATACGATTAAACAAACTTTTGTTTATCTGTAAGTTGAAAATATAGCTTTTATAATAGGTATGGGTCACACGGAATTGTAGAACAGCAGAAACAATACCGTTTATAAGAGCTAGATTTCAATAATGTCGAATAATCGTTAAATTAGATAAGTATGTTTCATTGTTCGCATTTATCTTTATGAATATTACTATATTACTGTTCCCAAAGTTTATTCATTATTTATTCTAATAATAGTTCTGTTGCTAAATACAATATACAGGGTGTTTGAAAAGTATGGGTACGGCTTAATATTTTAAAAACCATAGGAGATAACAGCTATAAAATTTGCACAGTGTCATATGGCTATGTAAAACTATTTTTCCTTGCTATTACCAAGACATTCCAACCGTGGGGGGACGGCCCACAGAGGAAAACATGGAAATCTTAAATTGAAGCATGGGTCGAGTGATACCTCATTTGAAAGAGCTCACTTAGTAGAGTTGAATGCCGCAAACCACATCTTAAAAGGTTTATCCAATTAGAAATGGCGGGTTGTTTTAGGTACACATTGTGAAGTACATTATGCGCTGCCATTTCTGACTGGATAGTCGTATTCCGATGCGGTTGGCGGCGTTTCACTCTACTAACCAATGAGTTTTCACTGACTTTTGTTTAATTTGCAAATTATGTCATAAATTTATAACACAATACATAAAACACAATAAATACCGATGTTTTTTAGTTAAACAACGATGCAATAAATTAAACAAAATATCAATAAATAAAAGAGTTTCAATTGTATACCAAAAATATTCCCATTATTTAAATATAATGAATATAATTTACCCTTTAATAGTTCATGGAAGACAGAGTTTGAGAGTTATGCTTTCTGTGTCCAAACAGGATAAACTATTTTGTTGCAAAGAAGAAAAACGTCTTTGGCAGGGTAAAACATGAACCCGCATTCTGCAAGGCGACTATTTCCCTCAAAGTAGGTCACTTAATGGTAAGCTCTCAGATGAACGTCTTTTGAAAAACATCTTTATTGTACGCTCTTTGCATTATAAAGGTTACATTGAGGTATTGCTGTAAGACATTGCTATTAAACCTTAATGCTGGATAAAACATTCTCGATTTACACCACAAAACCTTTACCAGACATTCATACCCACTTGTTTAGTAAGCATGACTGTATATGTAGTTACTTTGTATTTATAGTATTTAGTACTATCTATTTATAGTGGCTGTAAATCCTTTTTCGGTTTGTGCTAAAATCTGCACATCGTAAAGAGATTTCTGTTCTTGGCGGAGACCGTTGATTAAGATCTCTACGAATATTACTGTTCTAAGATATTGATTTCAACCATAACTAATCTACTTTTAATTTGGAACAGTTTGGAAAGAGTGCAATATATCCCTCTAAAACACTTATCTCTATGTAATTGAACTTAGTCAAACGATGCAACCTAAATATCGTTATATTCTAACTTAAACTTTATAAATATATTATGATTTGTGTACTCAGGGACCGGATGAAAGACAGGGGTAACTTAGTCTTGTAGACACATTTCACTTCTCAATTTGTCCTCGCGGTGTTTGCTTATCTAGTTTCTTTGAACGAGAATCTGTAATTCCTCAATGCTGATGGTGTTTTTCTAAACTCTGGCCAGGAGGCTTGAACACATAATGAAGCACCAGACAATATTCGACCACTGCAGTAAAAACCTTGCCAAGCAAATAAGGCAATTAAAAGATGTTGTAATCAGAACATGTTGAATGTTGTTCTGCTAATGTGTCAGAGGATTGAGAGGCACCATTTTACTTTGGGTAGGTGGAAAAATTGGCAAATGGATGAAGGATGAATGAATGCTGAATTGTATGTTTAAGTTTTATCCTGATGTGGTATCGATGTGAAAAAGTTTTGCTCTGAACTTGAATTGACTTTTGCTATATATGTAATATAACATGTCTTCGCAATAAAACATGAATTTACTGACTGATTGAAATACAATACAATACAAGTCAATTATTCATGGTGTAGCTTGCTCAATTTATTTAGAAATGCACGAGGATTGACAGGGAGTTCTGATAGCATGTCACCAGCTACTCCACTCGTGAGCTCCGTACAGTATGGTAGCCGTATGCCTGTAACGTGGACTTGCGAGGAGCGTGAATTTATTTCGGACGTATTAAAACGGCGTAGTAGGTAGAAGAGTGATTTTATTTTGGAATTAAACAAATTTCTTATATAGTCGAAGTTATTGAATTTTTCTAACCAGATTCGGGAGGTTTTTGAGAGACAAAGAACAGGAACGGTTTCTGTGGTCTTAATTATTAAGTTACTTGAAGACAGACTAATACACCAATAGTTGAAACAGAGAAATGCTCTGATAGTTTTAGTACTAGAAACGGTAAAATACACTGGTACTTGAAACAGAAAAATACTCTGATAGTTTTAGCACTACAAACGTTACAATACACCGATAGTTGAAACAGAGAAATGCTCTGACAGTTTTAGTACTAGAAACGGTGCAAATTATTCAGCAAAGTTATTGTGGAAAATGAATAGATATAGAATTAAAATTATATTTAGTACCTTAACCTCATGTCTGTTGGTGTCAATAGTTTTAAAATGAGGTAGCATTTCAATAATAAGTAACTAGTTCGTAACTCTTCTATGGACGTATAATTATTGTTAACATGTATATCCCTCCTTTACGTTAAATGTAATTTAAAGGTTTTTTACAAAACATGGCGTTTTGACACAAATTTTGGATGCGATGATGATTGGGACGATTGAGAGAAGTTTTAATACATAGCCTCTTAACAATATTCGAATAGTTACCTTCAATATATTATTTTTGCTTTCTGCAACTTGTGTTAGAATATCAAGTGCATTTAACACATTTTAAGGACTGTACTTTAATTTATATTTGTTCAGGATTGTCCAAAAACTTGGCTAAAGCTTTCCACTATTGGATACAAAGACGTGCAATAAGATCTGTCATTTCATTATCAATGAAAACCTAAGTAAATTTAAAAGTTGGAAAAATATCTTTAATGTCACAGAGCAATTATTATACCCCACAGGCTATATGGCACAATATCTGAACTACTAATAATATGCAATTTTATATTAACGATGGAATTATAATTATCTTACAACATTTATTGTCCAAAAACCATCCCATTATTAGATTCTATACAAACACCGACACCACACGCATAAAAGAAAGCCCTGGACGACAGGAAAGCCCGTGCTAGGCCACGAAAATGATCCGATTTATCCAGGCCAATCTGCAGAGATGTCACGCTGCGGACGCAATCCTTGAACAGCTAGCCTGTGAGACCAAAGCCCAGATAGTGATCGTCAGTGAACCCGTCCGAACCAAAACCAGCTCATCATGGTTTTACGATGGACTCGGCACTGCGGCTGTTTGGATCGCAGACAGTCGTGGGGTCCGCGTACTGAGTCATGGTTCCGGTGACGGTTATGTCTGGGTTAAGTTGAACAGCGTTACCATTTACAGTGTGTACCTCTCCCCCAATTACTCCGCGCGAGAGTACCTGGAAAGGTTGGAAGCGCTGGAAGACAGTCTCCGAAGCGTCCCTGGGCGTGTTATAGTGGCGGGTGACTTCAACGCCCGTGCGGTCGAATGGGATATGCCCGTGACTAACGTGAGGGGAAGACATATTTTGGAGATGGTCTCGAGACTCGATTTGGAAGTCGCGAATAGAGGGACAAAGCCGACCTTCCGAAGCACTCTCGGTGAGTCAATACCAGACATTACGATGGTATCGGCCGATTTGTTTCCTTTAGTAGCGGAATGGCGAGTGATGGACGTCTACACTGCTAGTGACCACGAGTTCGTCGCTTTCCATCTCATCGATAATCGGCTGCCGCGGCTAGCGAATACCCGAAACACTCTTGGCTGGAATCTGGCTAAGCTGGACAGGGGAAAACTTGTCGAGCAGCTAGATCGTAGTATCGAGGCTGGTGTTCCGGGGTTTCCCGAGTCCACTGAAACAGCTGAGGTTGAGGCTTATATCGACTCTTCCATGAAACTGATAGAACACGCTTGCAATTCGTTAATGCCTCGGAAACGACCTTACCGGGGTCGTCGCCAAGCCTTCTGGTGGACGGGCGAAATTGGCGAGCTCAGGAGAACTGCACTAATGTGCAGACGTAGAGCGCAGCGAGCTCGAAACCGGCCTGAAGCTATAACTAGGTCGGCAGAGCACAAGGCTGCTAAGAAAGCTCTGAGTGCAGCAATTCGTTTGAGCAAAGCACGATGCTGGCGTGAGCTCTGCCAGGAAGTGGACTCGGACCCTTAGGGAAGAGGATACAAACTTGTGCGAAAAAAGCTAGGAGGAATAGGGAAAAGCACGGAAATGCCTGCTGAAATGATTTCGACGATCGTGGAAGCTCTCTTCCCAAGTCACCCTGTAAGGCGGGAGGAGAGAGTAGCGAGACCGGTACCAGACGTCCCCATTTTTACGGAGCAGGAGCTTGTAGCGGCGGTGTCTACCATGCGCAACAAGAAGGCTCCTGGACCTGATGGCATTCCAGCTGAGGTTTTGAAGATTGTGGCGGCGAGTTATCCGCTCTTGCTGCTGAACATGTTTAATGCATGTTTGGGAGCGGGTGTGTTCCCGTCGCGCTGGAAGGTTGCTAGGTTGGCGCTGATCAGCAAAGGCAAAAGTGATCCGAACTCCCCGTCGGCATACAGGCCACTTTGTATGCTTGACACCGCGGGGAAGCTCTATGAAAGGTTGCTGAAACCCAGTTTGCTGTCGTCCATCGAAGCCGCCGGAGATCTCTCTCCCCGGCAGCATGGCTTTCGAAAGCGACACTCAACTCTGAACGCCATTACAGAGGTGATCAGTGCCGTCCAGCAGGCCGAAACAGCTTGTCACCAGGCTCGGCCGATTGTGCTGTTGGTTACACTTGACGTAAAAAACGCGTTTAACTCTGCTCGGTGGGAGGACATGCTAGAGGCGTTGCAGCGGGACTTCAGTGTGCCCGACTATCTCCTGGTCATTGTGCAGGACTACCTGAAGAACCGACGGCTATTGTATGAAACCAAAGACGGAAGGAGAACAAAAGAGGTCACTGCCGGTGCGGCTCAAGGGTCTATTCTCGGCCCAGACCTATGGAATGTTTCATACGATGGTTTGCTTCGCCTCGAGATGCCCCACGACGTCTACCTCGTGGGTTATGCTGATGACGTGGCTGCAGTCATCACGGCGAGGACGCCGGACTTGGCACAGTTACGCCTTAATCAGTTAATGATTCGGGTCAATGCCTGGATGACGAGCCATGGACTTGAGCTGGCGGTCTCCAAGACCGAAATCGTTATGCTCACTCGACGGAGAATCCCCACTCTGATCTCTATGAATGTGGGGGGTGTCGAGGTTCGGACAAGGACGGCGGCGAAGTACCTGGGTGTGTTACTCGACTGCCGTCTTCGGTATTGGAAGCACATTCAGGCGGTGTGTGACAAACCCTCTAAGGTGGTTATGTCTCTCGGCAGGCTGATGGCTAACGTAGGAAGCCCTAGGTCAAGTAAGAGACGCCTCCTCATGTCTACTGTAAACTCAACCCTTCTGTATGGCGCAGAGGTTTGGGCGGGTGTCATGAGGATAAGGCGATACAGTCAAAAGCTGTTATCGGTACAGAGAAGAGCGGCACTTAGGGTCGCCTGCGCCTATCGCACCGTTTCCGGTTCAGCCGTGGCGGTCGTGGCTGCGGTGATTCCTATTGACCTGCTGGCCATCGAGAGACAGACCGTCTTCCGGGAGGCTGCCGAGCGGTGTAGAAAGGATGCCTTGGCTGCTGCCAGGGCGGAGACTCTGCAGGTTTGGCAGCGGAGGTGGACGGAAGGATTGGACGGCCGCTGGACCTTCCGTCTCATTCGAGAGCTTCAATCCTGGATAGATCGTGGCCACGGGGAGATAGATTTCTACCTGTGTCAGTTCCTGACGGGGCACGGTTACTTTAGGAAGTACCTCTACAGGATGGGAAAAGTCAGGTCGCCTCGGTGTGCTTACTGCCCGGAGGAAGATGACGATGTTCATCACACCTTCTTCGCTTGCGGGCGCTTCACCGAGGCCAGGCAAACGCTCGCCACCACAGTGGGTGATGTTACGGCAGAGACCATTGTGGAGATGATGCTGCAGAATGAGGACGCCTGGAATGCAGTCACCACTCACGTACATGCGATCCTTCATCAGAAGCGTGAAGACGGATGCCTGGCTGACCCCTAGCTTCCGAAACAAGTAGTTTTGTCCTGGTTGAGACATAAGACACACGGACCAGGCAAGATGTCATCCGAAAGGGTTCCGGCCTGGGCTCTCCGTGGCCCGTAGGGGGTTTAGTGGGTAGTCCGCAAGGGAATCCCACACTCCGTGCGCAAATGCATTCCCCCTACGTAAAAAAAAAAAAAACCACACGCATAAGCACGCACGCACGCGCACATACAAGCGCGCGCACGCATAAAGGCGCGCGCGTTCACGCAGGCACACTAGCATTTTTCCGAATCGAAATTATGACTGAATGAAAAATGTACTGTTTGTATACCACAAATCAGTACAGTTGATCGTCTTTATCTATAAAAATCTGCCCTACCGACATTTGGTGGTGTTGTAGTAATAATTACTTATAAACGAAAGAATATTGCAATTTTGACTATAAATTACTTTTTACTTTGTTGTTAGGAACAAATGAGAGTTACTTACAAAAATCCCACTGTCGATTGCTAATCGTTCTCACTGTTCAAAAATGTTACATCTCGGTGGTACTCTGTGTTGTGATAACGAAATAAATACCAGGGTCCGTGGATTTGCAAGTGGAGGACCGAAGGCTCTTGGTGAGAGCCCAATAGGGCTCGACTACACTTACATAACCTTTCCTATACACTAAAACTAACACACTTACACCAACCCTAATTATCCTACACTACCCTATCCTATACCTCCTTACGATCCCACCCTTCATCTCAGAGTCAACCATTTGTTCTCCAATCTTTTGAGAGTTACAACATTTTAATTTATTTTATTGTTTGTCATTTATTACAACGTTTTTTAAATACGTTTTTACATTGTAAAAGAGTACAGTCCAACATAAATACACATTTTTATTGCGTATTTACTGTATTACTGGACCCGGAAAAACAACTATACAGTAATATATGCTGGAAGGTTTAAATTCATGTCGCTCCCTCATGGTAACTTTCTCATTAACTAAAGTGTTGAAATACAATAAATAATTATGTTAAATAATTGTATACAACAATGTGTCGTACAAAGTTTTATCAATATATTAGAAATAGTATGTGAAAATACTTTTTTGACAAAAATTTAATTTAGATATTTATTAGCACTAAAACTTAGCACGCATACACTTAATTTAACCATAATCCAATTCTTCAGTACTAATATTATGCCATATCCAAGTTTAAATATTGTAACAGTTCTCAATTTTTAATACCAAATATCCTGAAAACTGAAACATTTATTGCACTAAATTAATAACAACAGTATTCATTGTAATCACAAAACCTAACATATCAAATTTGTCAAACTATCTTATAGGTTGAGTGACTTATTATAATTTCTTTTAAATAACCTTACAAAATTTATAGAATGTAGTAGAACATTACTAATTTGTAATATGATCGATCATTAATTAGAATAGTGTTGTTTTAAATATTTTTGAATTTTTTGTAACAGTGCTTAAAGTTTAATGATTTTAATATTTTATTAGTTCAGGGATAGCACTAACAAGATTATTTTGTTTTATTTATTTTTTTATCAAGAGTGTTTTTGTATTTATTAAGATCAAGTTTGAAATACGAGGGCTATCCCGAAACTAACAGACGTTTTGAAAAACAAATAACCAACTGAAATAGGAACTTTTTAATATATACATTTAAAAGTTCTTAGGCTATTTTTCAACGTAATGTCCGTTCAAATTGAGACATTTATCATAACGTGACGCAAGGTTTTTGGTAGAAATCTGCCACCTGAGATCTTAACCACTGATTAACGCCAGCGTGAAGTTCAGCGTCACTGTCGAAGCGCTGTGTTGCGAGCCAGATCTTCATCGATGGAAAGAGGTGGTAGTCGCTTGGTGCTAGATCTGGGCTATAAGGAGGATGATCAAACTCTTCTCAATCAAAGTCTTCCAAGACTTGTCGTGTACGTTTGGCTGTATGTGGACGTGCATTATCGTAGGAAAACATAATTTTGAGCTTAATTTTAGGTCATTTAGAAATGTAAGTACTGTAATGCTTGTTATACTTAAGCTATATAATTATTTTCTATAATACTAGGAAGCTTTCATTTGGAAACGGATAGTAAACCAGTTCTTCTTTTCGAGATTTTTCAGGAAATATTTTTATTAATTTAACGTGTACTGGTTTCAATATTCATGTAATTTGATATAGAACTTTTAAAACTGTTCCCATTTTCAAGTTTTAATGGGTATATTGTTTACTAGACACAACGGTATTTAAGAATACATACTCAGATTATGTATTTCAAATCTCAGTACTGTACATTAAAAAGTGTCTAAATTAAACATTCTACTGTTTAATGAATACACAAAAACACACATTTACACATGAAAGAATTTTTGAATAGATAGTTCTTTATTGCTAACATTAATTAATTTATTAGTATCCTACAATAGAACGATCTTTATATTACCAAACGATTGAGGTCAGTAGCTTTGTGACTAGAAATATTTCTGAGTCCTCACTCCACTCAACATCGTCACTACACTGAGCCTAATATAAACTTTAAAAATGTTAGTTTAATATAAACTAAGACAATATAAAGTTGTAAATTCAAAACCAAGAAGTGATGTTAAGCTTAAAATGAATTAATATTTTTAATGCTTATATGTCTTATACGAGGTCTTTATTTTCAATGAACTTTTAATAGAACAGCTATTATTAGGAATCATTATACTTAGTTCTTAATAGTATGAAAAATATCAACGTAGTTCACCTTTCTCGACTGACTACATTCTGACAGAACCATACTGTACTTAATCGGTAATTTATTTTATACCTTATAAAATGACGCAACAAGTACCCAACTCGTAGCTATATCAGACAACAATCTCTGCTTAGAAAATCGTTTTAAAAAGAGATGTCCTAGAACTGTGACGAAGAATCACATTGGTTCCAGAAGATAGAGAGTGATAATTATGAGTTCAATATCAATATTATCCAGAACTTGACTCATCATAAACTTCAATATAGTTCACAGCATGGTTTAGTTGAAATTCATCACAAATACGTTACGTGTAAGAATTTTGGTATGAAAAGTGTAAATTTCCATTACCTCGTATATCTTGCGTAATTTTTATGACTAGCGATTATTGCGGCACGGAATGAGAAATTACCAGGTCTAAAAATCCTAATAGTCGGTGCTCCCCAGGTAGTTTATAATATCTCTAACTGTATAATAAGTACCATTAATCTTAGTATAATTAATTAACTCGTTGCAATTCTATGTCGAAACAACAGAAAAACTGGTTTAAATGTTTACATAGCTTAAGAAGGTTTTCAAAGACCTTTTAACTGCAACAGTGGTAATCCCCTATTCGGTTTTTGAAATATCCAGAGGAAACGAAAATTTTATAGCAGTTTAGCGTATAAAAGAGAGGTTTCAAGTTTTCTAACGTACATAAACCTATTCTATGATTTAATAAAGACATTTATAATGTGTGTAATAAGTATTTGTCTCCATCCATGTATTACATTTCACATTCAGCAAAATTTTAATTTATTCCTTCGTATATAGAAATGGGAATCTTGAAAGGTAATAAAATACTATATCGTGTTTTAAAACTATAAATCCTGTAACTAAACTCAAAGACATAAAGGTTGTGAACTAGCAATAACATAAAGTGATTTACACAATAGGTTTTACGCGTTTACCCTTATCTAGGAAAGATTAATAAAGTCCATATTTTATTATATCTGAACTGAGATTGATTAATTCTAAGTATGTTTGAATCTTATATCAACTGTTATTTATAACGTTACTGGTCGTAACCATAATAAATCATATTAATATACAAAGTGTTAAAGTTTACGTGACTGTCCGCTGTAGATTTTACTTGTGTTCCGTCTTCATAATTATATGTATCATAAAAATAGTCTGGTACTTAGTTTATGATTAAGTTTTATTTATGAACTACTGATTAAGATATCAACACCAAAGAAATTTGATCTCTTCAAATTTTGCAAAGATGGTATAAGTCACCAGTAAAAGTTTGTTTCTGCTGTTTACAATTTGAAGTAGGTAAAAACGTGGATTGATTTGGTTCTGCAATTTTTTATGAGAGCTATTATTTATTACGTATAAGAAGAGGTGGGATAAAACAACATTCGGATTATAATGGATTAATTGGATCTATCGTTAATGATATTTAACTTTTTTAAATATTCCAACAATGTTAACTTTAATTACTCTTTAGAAATTTAGCACAAACATATTGAAATTACACAAACATTCCAATAACAAACTAGAGAGACCTGAAAGAAACCGGTATAACTTACAACAAAATCTGAAAATATCACTTATATCACTGGATATCTCCCAAGAACACATGATTAATTTATGAATAACGTGACGAAGGTAACTAGACACAACAAAATTCCAGTAAGAACCTATAGAGACCGGAAAGGAATCGGAATAACTTACAACAATATCTAAAAATATCACCTATAACACTGAATACCTAAACATATCTGAGAACTCACGATTAATTTATGAATAATGTGACGAAGACAAGTAGAAAATGTGGCGTATTGTGATTGGTTGGCTGAATGTCAAAGGGAGCAGTACATAGTTAAAAACTACGTCACAGCTCTCTATCGTTATTAATGAAGTAAGATGCTGCAATAATAACAATGCGAGAACAACCTGAGTCTTTTTGGTTCTGCAGGTAATTTTGATATAGAACAGAGAAAACATTTGTTTAACTCTTGTTGGTATTACGATTACCTATTACGTTCATTATGACTGTATATTTATGCATTAATTGATGAGAAAATCCATGATTTTATGTATGAGCATGGTACATTATTGTCGTATTCAAATAGACCATCTGGAGTTCGGATGTTACCTGATTAGTACCATACTTCGTTTGTTCATCGCCAGCTCTGAGAGGCAGATAGCACTGATGACTGGGGGCATTCCTGATCAGACTTTAGACAATTTTGATTCTGAACTTACCTGATAGTAATTATTTGCTGAGATTTACGAACGTATCCAGAACAACGAGGAAGATTTAATATAAGTAACTAAACGCAAATTACTCAGAATTATAATTTAAACATTGAAAGCTCTACTCTTTCCTTATTTAATTGATGAATTAGTACTTATAATAATTAATCTCAGTGCTAAAATTAATGGTACTAATTAAAGTTAAAATTTTTTAAATATTTTAAAGACGGTTTAAGATTTTATCGGTGGAGCCACTAAAGCTTATGTTTAACAAATATTCTATAGTTTGATGTTTAGTTCATCATGTGATACGTTGATTTGGAAAACCGAAATCTGTTTTTAGAAATAGCTTACGTTAGAATCAATATCCTCCAACGGAAATATGCTACAGAAGAGAAAGGTTGCGTTTAGTTGATCGATGGCGGTCTTGCTGCTATAAATCCGTAGACTGATGTTGCTAACGTGATTCCGTAGATACAACAGAACTCATGCAGGTCACACTGCCGTTGTGATATAGCAGGCATGTTGTTTGTTGTATTGACTCATGTTTGTTAAACTGTTACATATATGTAGTTTTTCTATAAAGTAATTGGGCGCCGTAAGCGTAAAATAGTATTTAATATGTTTCATAGTGAAGAATTATGAACATATTTAACCGAAATAAAAGTTACTATCATTTAAAGGAATATTACAATACGCTTAAATATTGCGAGGCTTAGGATAATTGTAAAAAAATAGTTAAACAGTGGAAGAATTGAATAAAATGAGAATAGAAGAAGAATAAAAGTTCAATGATACAAGAAACAGTATTTAATATGAACAAGCACACTTGATATTTGCTATAAATACAGTTTTCTGATTTTATAAAAGAGCCAGTCTGTGTGTGTAATGCAGCGGAGGTGGACGGAAGGATTGGACGGCCGCTGGACCTTCCGTCTCATTCGAGAGCTTCAATCCTGGATAGATCGTGGCCACGGGGAGATAGATTTCTACCTGTGTCAGTTCCTGACGGGGCACGGTTACTTTAGGAAGTACCTCTACAGGATGGGAAAAGTCAGGTCGCCTCGGTGTGCTTACTGCCCGGAGGAAGATGACGATGTTCATCACACCTTCTCATATGAATTACTGAGATGATTGGAGCAGAGCCGATAATTAGATTGCTCTCTTTAATAATGGCCTAGTATCATTGTAATAGATATTGAGAACCAGTCTTAGGAATTTTTCTCCTAAATATAAGTACTACTAGTTAGGAGAATATGAATTTCTTCTAGTACACAGATGCCGTGTCATAGTAGTAGTAGTCATATGTCGATTATGGGTTTGTGGCTCACCAGGAATTAGGACATAATTACGTTAGAGAATAAGAGTGCCTCCTCTAATTTAATGTGGTTTGCACATGAGTGCAGATAAGTCTGTAGTATATGTAGAAAGTATTAGAAAATATTTGACACAATAGCTTCAAAGCTGGTAATCTATGCACGTTAATATCCAGAGACCGTGGAGCAACCTTATTCCTAAATTACAAAAAAATTTGTAAATACTTTCAATAGACATGTAACTAAATTTCGATGGAAAATTTGAGTAAATATGCAATAAATTCTAATATATATTGAATCAGACAGAATTGAAATAACAGAACACAATGCTAATGTTAAAAACTTGTTATCCTTGTAATCATCCATGATCATTAACAAACATAAACAAACAACCTATGGAATGTTGCTGATTAATCCTTTAATAAGTTGAATTGAAAATGAGTTGAACCAAACAAAATTCTCAATAGAAAGATGTGAACTACGTTAGGCTATATTCTCTCTTTAAGCAAATATAGATAATTATTTTCACCCTTGCCGATGAAACTATCGATATGTTAATAAATCTATTCATACCACTGAAAGATGGGAAAATGCAAAATTTTATAGTTTTGTTGGCAATATTTTGGTTGTTACAAATATTGTGTATTTGATTGAACAAAAAAGTACCTATTCCAACACAGTAATACAATTACAGTGTACTACTAATAGGGTTTAATACAATATAGTTTACTTGCTCCTATTTCTTCAAAATTTATGTAATTCCTTTAATAATTATTAAATTTAAAAGATAATTTTTAGTTTTTTGGTGTTAACGTAAAATTGCATTTTATTTAAATGACAATATATTTTTCACTTTTCAATCCAACCCAATATGATCCTAAAGGTTTTGTGAAAACATTACGCAACTGCAAGTTATACTGAATTAATTATGGAATTTAACAACATAGATTTGCATATATATATGTGTAATATATTTATCCTCAATACAAAGTATTATTCAATACAGTACAGTATGACATTTTATTACTGTGCTTAATAACATACTAAGACAATTATATACGGTGTTTAATAGCATATTTAAGTACTTTTAAAACATCCCGAAAAAATAGCCAAATCTTATCAAATTAGAATTTAGTAGACATGTGTTTAAAATAAAATTGTTGCAAGGATTAGTACAAATTAACTAACAGTATGACACACACACACACACACACACACACACACACACACACACATATATATATATATATATATATATACAGTATATTGAAAATATTGAAAATAAAGTATAGCATGGTGAAATAAACTAGGAAAATAAATAGACTTATTTCCCCAATATATTATTCCATTTATGATAAATGATTTACATCTTCCTTTATGAAATATTAAAACATTAGTGGGGTAAAATATAAACTTAAGTATTCTTTAATAGGATCTCAAGTAAGTATTTAGTAAGTTATTCGCTATGTATTATTTGGAGCATAATTAACCTTAAGTCTTAAGAGTTTATACCATTGAAAAAAACCATAGATTACAAACCCTTGAAACATAGTGTTCTGAGTTTGTAATATGTAACGATGGTAAAAGTCCTAAGTCCTATTACCTTGTCAAATAATTTATCGTCAATAATAAAATGTATACAAAGAATAATCTATTTAATTTATTAAAGGTAAAATACAATTAAAACTATAAAAGAATGTCTTTGTGGAATAGAAAGATTAAATATATAAACTCTAATTTTTTCCACTATATTGTAGTCAATCATTGTTTTCATAACTTTCAAAGTAATGAGAATGAAGTTAAACTAAAATAGATAAAGTATGAACGAGAGATTGTGTTTACAATGTTTGAAGTAATAACGAACTTTCCATTCCAAAGTACAATATTTCAATTGTGACTTCTCTCTGAAAATCCCTTATGCATGAGAATAGTTCAGAACAAACATATCTTGTTTCATTTCTTGCTTGTTTGTTTTGTTTAAACTGTTGACATTCGTCTTCAACGTGCAGATTTTGTTATAGGATTATTATTGAATCTTAATTTACGCCTAGCAATTATGCTATGAAGGAAAGAGTTTTGCGTACATCTGCCATCGCATCGTTCAGTGAAACAATAAATCAGTAACATTACGTTTCGAGATCTGCAATCTGATCTCTTCTTCAGGTAAATAACTAACCTAATACATAATTAAAAACTAGGTTAAAATAAACAACCACCATGCTGTGGGCCAACTTCACTAACTCTAAAACATGCACTTAATAAAACAACTATACACAATCATTAATACTGAACTACTGAATATAGGTAACGATACGTCTGCATTCGTCCACCAACCACCTACGACTGACCAGAGGCCAATAGAAAATGACATCGTCACAGAAGAATAAAGATGACGGAAATAAAAAGGGAGGGAGATATGAATGGGTCTTTTTTATTATTGATTCATGCTAGATGAACTTCTTAAAACCATACTGTGATTCCGCATTGGTTTATTATACATATCTGGCATCCGGTTTGTTGTCTCCAGTTTATTGACTTCTTGAACTTATTTTTTAACCACTGGCAGAACTTTTCTTGGTATTTAACATATAAAATAGATAAAATATATACTTTATGTACTTCTAACAAAAATAAAACTACATTGGATTGATTCCTACACCTAAAGAATGCAACTCTGTTGACATTTAAATAAAGAAAGAAAAGACAAGTGGTACTGGAATAGGTTTTAAAATCCCTGTTACGTGTTTGGCTTAAGATCAAACGTATATATTCTGTGCTAATTCTGTCAAGTTCATAGAGGCAGAAAACAAAGGGGCTTCTTCCACGTAACTGTAACGACCACTGGAGCTTACATGACTGCAGATACTCTCCCAAGGACATCATGCCTATTATGGAAGGCTAGCAGATATTCAATCAAGTAAATGAATTCTTATTTCGGCTTATTTGGGACCTTAAATAAAACCCCCATAGACAGCTTGGCTAAAATGCGGGCAGGGGAGAAAACATGTTCAGGGCTTGTCTAAAGACATAATCAAGAAGATTTTCTACAATTACAATTGTTTATTATTACATGAATAATTTTTTTTAGCATGAGTAACATACCAAAATAGAATCTAAAAACGTTTTTACAATGGTTAGACTGGAATTTGAAACTTACTTGCCATAGTTTAAGTTGAGAAACAGGAATAGAATAGAATAGAATAAAGAATAGAATATGATTTATTTTTGAAAATATCACAATATCACATTATATACAATGGTATACACAATGTAATAAATCAATAAAGTAACCTAAACAACCAAATGTATACACAATGTACAAACCTAATGAGCAAACTTAAATAAACATTTAACATTCTTGTAAATAAAATTAAAACAAAAACACTCGTAAATTAAAAGAAATATTTTAAAAAATAACTAGAACCTCTAGAGGCAAGTGCCTGTGGAGAGGTTCCTTTTATAACAAAAATCTTTTTCAGATCAAAGAAAATTTCAACAAAACTTTGATGTTTTTATAAGCTCCTAAATAACTTTATATTCTCACAACTAATAATTGAAGAAATTATACTAAACATTTTAGGTCCCAAAAAACAATAACTATTTGAAAACAATGCTAAGTTAGGCTTTGGAACTGGTGTTGGTTCTTGCTTTCTTAATTTGTTTTCGTAACTATTTTTTAATTCTGGTAAATTTCCACTTATGACATAAAATATTTTAAAAACTTTATAAACAAAAATATATATTTAAGGGGAAGAATATTTAAATCAACAAAAAGAGGAAAAGATTTCTCCATTCTTCGTTTTCGTTTAGTCAACCTTATGAATTCCTTTTGTTGAGTTAGAAGTGGCTTTAGATTTGTTCATAGGCTCCACCCCAACAAAATATTCCATAGTCAAGCCTAATATTGACCAAAGAGAAGTACAGCATTATTAACATTTCTTCGGTGCAAATGTATTGTAAAAAAATAAAAAAAATCTTAAAATATTGTTTAGTTTGCGTTTTAAAATTTCAATATGTGTCTTCCAGTTGATTTATCTATCTAGCATGACTCCTAAATATTTTAAATTTTCACACTGGGATAGTACAGCACAGTTAGTTACTACACAACTGTTAGCACTGAATGTTACTACACAAACAATTGACACATCGATACAAAATTGAATTACAAAAAATTTGTTGATGTGTTTTTAAACTAAAATTGATGTACTTAGTTTCTCTGGGCATAATAACATGTTATTTTTTTAAAACCACCACTGCAGTGCTTTAAGGTCTAAATTCATCTCTTGCTCTATATCATCCCAATTATTTTTTACATACGATAAAGCTGTATTGTCTGCAAAAGATGTAATATTTCCATTTAAATTTGAATCACAAAGATCATTTATGTAGATTATAAAAAGTACTGGGCCTAAAACTGACCCTTGAGGTACGCCACATTGTATAAACCCGAAGTCACTAAAAGAATTATTAATTTTGACACATTGTTTTCTCTTTGTTAAATAGCTAACAAACCAAGAATAAATATTTCCCCGAATACCACATCCGTAAAACTTTTGTAAAAGAATTGTGTAATCTACAGTATCAAACGCTTTTTTAATATCTAAAAATAAACCACTAACTTTCTGCCCTGTATTTATTCCTGTATACACATTATCCATGAAGCTTTTTAATGCTGCTTCAGTATTTAAACCTTTCCTAAAACCAAATTGATTGTTGCTGAAAAATTATTTTTTTCTAGAAATTTAATTAGCTTCTTCTTCATTAAATTTTCAAACACTTTAGCAAAGGTAGACAGTAAAGAGATTGGTCTGTAGTTATTACCGTCGGTAATTAGGCCACTCTTATGTAAAAGAATCACTACACCTGTTTTTAAAATTTCTGGAAAAATCCTTTTTTCAAAACTTAAATTTACTAAATACAATAAAACGTTTCCTAATTTTGGGTATATTAACTTAATTAAAAAAGAATTGATGTTATCTATTCCTGGTGAAGTACTGTTTTTTAAATCTTTATTACTGCACTTAAGTCTTCAACAAAGACCATGCCCATGAACATAGAGTTGAAAGAATATTTTGTTTAAAAACAATTTCTATAGCATAAAGAGTCAAAATTTGCAGGTTTTACTCTCTTTATATTTAATTGATTTACTATAGATAAAAAGAATGTATTAAACTCATTACAAATAACAAAGAATCATGTACTAAATATTTATATTTGGAGTTTGTATGGGAGTTCTTTTAGCCTTCTGTCCTGTCACCTCATTTAAAGCTTTCCATGTAGCTTTGGAATTACTACTGCATTTCCTAAAAATATTTTGGTAATAATAGTTTTTTTTAATTCTTATTTCTATTTGTAATTTATTTCTGTATTTTTTTGAAGTGCAATTTCAGCTTTTCATTATTTGGATGTTTCTTTACTAATTGATACAGTTTGTTTTTATGTATGATTTTTCTGCAAATGTAGTCGTTCATCCATTGTTTAATTTTAGAATAATTTTTACGATTTTCGGACGTTTGGATTTTACTTTCTGAAATTGATCTTTGAATAATATTATGAAACTTCTCAAAAGCGGTCGATGGGTTCTCTTATGTAGCGTATTTTTGTTAATTTTATTGCAAGGAGAAGCACTCAACAGCTTTTACGAAACTGCAGAACACACTTGGAAGAAAAGGACATAGTAAAAATAGAACCCTAAGTAAATGCATTTAGTAAATGCTTATAGATATTATACGTATATTCGTCTAAGCCTAAAAAAAAAATATAGGAGAAAAACAGGCCAACAACCGTGAATGGATGTCTCACACGCATGTCGCATCCTTAACGCTTCAAGACGCGTCTTCTTATAAAAACTTATTTTCGTTAAACACAATTTTCACAACTCTAATGGAGCTGATGAGTAAAGTCATTAAGCTCCTCCCCATTATATTTCGAGCATTACTCCAAATCCGTATATTATAAATTTATTAGGCAGCCCACAATTACAGAGCCATAAACCCTAAATCAGAAGAAGACAAATTAAGAAGACAAGTAAAACAACATCAACTGCTCTTAGCATTAGCGGAAAGAAGGTCTCCAAGCAAAAAGCTAGCCTAAAGCAAAGTATAAAAACTAAAATGGGAACGTGAAACCAAGAACAACAAAACACTTCTAAAATATCACGGTTTTCGTCTCAAACGAGCATTTTAGAGAGGCATAAACTTATTGAGACCTTGACGGGAAAATTTATAACACATTTAGTTAAATAAAAACTTGTATACATAAAATTTACATGCTGTCGACTATCAGTAGCAGCATAAATGTCCTACCATCACATGTTGTACATGTACAATACAGTTTAATAAGTAAAGTCAAATATAATATGTATTCAAGAAACAAAACTACACTCGATGACTCTTTTTAACTTCAAGGGATACAAAAATCATCGTTATGGAAACCAAAATGATTGCAACATCTATAGGGGTACTGCTATTTGCGTGGATGAAGCAATAGATACGTCATGAAGCAATATCAGCGGCTATTAAATTAACTATTTACCATTAAACTGTCTCTGTGAGTTCTGAGGCTTGCTTACAGAACAGAGTAGCAGGTAGTTACGTTCCTACCAGGAAGTGATCATTTTCCTATCTGCATAACTTCCCAGTACTTTTTGCGTGGAGAATTACGAGGCTATATTGGAAGTTAAAGTGCCAGCTGAAGCACATGTATAGATAAACCAATACCCCAACCATAGGCTGTGCATTGTATATAGATATAGAAGTCAACGACACAGATAAATAAATATTAAACACATATGAAGACAGTATATAAAAATATTCTGGACCACCGATGCGGAACTCCATTACTTGGTTAACATAAGAGTGCACCATAGCTCTGGTAGATAGGTGAAAAGCCCTTATAAAACTTAAAGTAAGCTTATTCTGGAAAATGTTTTAAATTTTTTATAAATAAAGCCATAGCTCGTGGAATGTATAGAATCTTACAGAGACAATTTTGGTCGGCTTTTAACGACACCTTAACACGGGCACCATCAACGGCTATGGTATGGAACAAGCTGCGTTCAGTATGAGGAGAACCATCTCCTTCCAATTTTTTACAGCTGAACATCAATACTGACGTAAATTTTAATCCTCAAGACATTCGTATTTCCGTGACAAAAGCAAAAAATTGAATCTTTTACTGTTCTCCAAAGTGAAAGAAAAATCAAAAGTCAATTTTATTTTATTTATAAAAGTGAACTTTAATAATAATAAAAGCCCTTACTCTACGTTACAAGCCTAATTGTACAACATGGGTATAAAAGGATTTCAGCTTCACAGGCCACCTGGTTTGCAAGGGTTTCATATTGGAGCAACAACCATTTTTATATAAACTATACGATGATAGTTTTAGATAGATGAAAACAAGTAAATAATTTTAAATTAGAACGGAAAAGTAATTCTCAGCGGTCTTTAATATACAATTTCCTAAAAAATTTGCAAAAAACTGAAAAAGTCGCAAACCGTAAAAAACGTTTAAGCAAACCACAGTTTATATTGTTTTGGGGATACATTTCTGAAACCCTGTCTTATGTTCCATCTAGATAATAAAGTGAAACACAATGAAATTTTCAGGTTCATGTACACTGTTATTTTTAAAATATTTATAGTTATCAGACAAACAGTATATCAATAATAAAGTTAATACTGTTTTCATGGAAGATGACCTTATGCCAGTAAGGTTTTCTGTTGTGTTTTAGATTTAAAGTTTATTCTCAATACAAAAAGTAGTCCAAAAATTAATTGTAAGTGATCTTCTTGTGGACGGAAAGTTAAGTTTTAAACAACACTTTTCTGCCATTGCATGCCTCAATTTTTTATTTATTTGTAAATGCCCTTTCTAACGTTCGTAATGTTTTCTCACAAAATCACGATTTTTCTAAGTGAATATAATTCTTGTTTGATATAGATGTTACCATGACATTGCTTAAATTAACATTTTAGAGTCATCATAGAGGATCAACCCTATCTAAACAGTTTTTGTGACAACTTTTCAAACGTCATTAAAACTTCACGTCTTAGGAAACAGAAACATTATTTATGATGAACCAACGCATAGACTGTAGTTCTTGAGATACACTGATCCGTAACTGATCAGTGAGTTTTATTTGCCTTATAAAAAATATAGATGTTAGTTGCGTAAAATTAAATTATGTTAAGAACTTTTAACTGACCAATAAATGAGTCTATGAGTTTTCCGTTTGCAAAAACTCCTGCAAATCCAGATCAACTTTGTAAATAATTGTTACACAAACGATGGAAAAAGTTTGAGATATTTGATTTTCTGCTGATCCTCCTGTCATGATCCTGATGTCATAGTACATACAAATTAATATAATTATATATGAATATGATCAGTTCGTATATTAAAATTTAGGCTATTTCATGTTAAACCTAATGCTATGTTTTCAACACGATACTTTTACTGTTTGTCCTTTTAAAGTATATTATTAAACCACGAAAAAGAAAATGTAATATAGTTACAAGTAATTTACCATTCAATGTATCACTCATTGTACTTGCACTAGCGTTCAAAGTTTTTCAAACCTTACGTCGTAAGAAAGAGACTTTAAGCTAAGAGATGTAGGTAACAGACAGCTTTCCAAACATACACTGCCATATTTTATTAACGTCATATTTTATCTACAATTTCGTCCAATTACAATAAACCTAGATCCTAAATATGTACTGACCAAAACTTTAATCATTGCAAGTTTATCAATATTAATGTAATAACCTCAATAATAAACATTGGAAACGTAACACTTATAGTCAAGGATAAACGCAGTGCTCTTTTCCATTCTATAATGATTTGAGAAATTATGGCAAGCAATTTGTAACAAGTAAAAATAACAGAGTTAAAAGACTTTACTTATATTAGTTCATTTAGTTAATGATGACCTGTAAGAATAATCCTTTCAATGAAAGTGCAGAAACTGAATTCTGCCTCCCAATTAAATTCCAACAACGAGGCCGGCATTTCTCATAAACTTAATTGTGTGAGCAAGAGTTTTGCAATGTAAGTTATAGTCCAACTGTAAAATGGACCTTAGAATCCACAGAGTTTAAAAACAAAACACCATCTCCTACCATATGTGTGAGAAAATACTACCTTAGTTTATCGCCTTTATTGTTCTTGTGTTACAGGAACCAATCCCTTTCATGAAAAATTTGAAGGACCCACAACTCACAAGTAGTGCAATACACATCACAGTGTGCTCTGAAAAAATGAGTATGCTGATAAATAAATACTTAGTTAAATATTTGGTAAAATTAATTGGAAAATGTATTATTATATTTTATATAATTATTTTTAACAGATAAAAACAAGATAATAAACACAATAGCCAGCCATGGTTTGTTTCTAGCATAACGATCGCGATTTAGCCTTTGGTCGGTTCTATGTACGAGGCCAGAGTAAACCTATTGTGACCTGAACTTTGTAGATAAGTTGTAATTAGTGTTTTGTTGATTTGTTTTGTAGTTGACAAACAACCCCATGATTCTCGATCTTCCATGATTGATTGTTTGATCCCAGTTTATACTTAGAATAATTCTATGGTATAATTTAATTATTTTAACATTTGCGGCAGCGTGCATCACAGCGTGTAGCTACTGAACATGACAAGCAACGAGAGAGACGTCTACAAGATTTGCGGAAGCGTGCATCACAGCGTGTAGCTACTGAACATGACAAGCAACGAGAGAGACGTCTACAAGATTTGCGGAAGCGTGCATCACAGCGTGTAGCTACTGAACATGACGAGCAACGAGAGAGACGTCTACAAGATTGGCGGAGGCGTGCATTACAGCGTGTAGCTACTGAACATGACGAGCAACGAGAGAGGCGTCTACAAGATTTGCGGCAGAGTGCAGAACGAGTTTGTATCAGCCTTACACAATTGTAGGTACGTTATAAGTTTATCGTTATGATATAAATAGCTTTTGTTTGTTAATACTTATATATATATATATATATATATATATATATATATATATATATATATATATATATATATATATATATATATATATATATATATACAGGGTGATTCAAAACTAAACGGCAATCTCTCGGGAGCTTATTCTATAGCTAAATAACAAGTAAAAAAAGTTCATATAACCATATGCCCGGAAACGCTTCGTTAGCGAGTTACGCCTAGCGAAAGATTTCGCCCGGATTTCAGAACCCTTGGTGAAGTCAGGCCGTATAAAAATTGTAAAGGTAGTTACAAAGATACAAATACGATTGTTTTTTACGTTTTTATATCTGACAAATTTATTAAAATTTGTCCCAGAGCTGTAAATGCAATACTTTCAGAGATATCTTACGTAAAACACAAGAATTGGTGCATAGAAATAACACATTTTTGTGTTTAACGTAATATTCCTTCCATAAATGTTAAATAAAGGTCATGTTTTTCTTAAACAGATTTGTAGAACATTTAATTCTGAAAATATTCATGTGAATTACCTAGGAAAAAAATTAATTATAGGTATTGAAATTTAGCTTTATTTAAAAATAAAACAGACGCACAAAAATGCATATTCTTATCTGCATGAAATATTAACTAATGTTTAGGTTGTGAGTAACAGCTGATCATTTATTCAACACTTTTTTATCGTCATATTTTCTTTGCAAAGGTTGGCAATATCAGCTGATCAACAATTAAGTTCATGAAGTGATGGAGGTTTTTGTATTGTGGCGTGTGAAGATTGTATTTTGTGAGATCCTGTGATTATTTGGAAATATTTTATACAAGTGTATAACATATTTTATTAAATAATTATTTTTAAAATATTTTATTAAATATTTTTATAAAAGTGTATGTAATTATCTTAGTAAATAATGGCAGATAATGTAAATGGTATGTATTCGTTTGAAGAGTATACGGACATGATACTGATTTACGGCAAAGTTAACAAGAATGGTTTAGCTGCAGTTCAGGAATATCGTGATACTTTTCCACATCGAAGAACACCTGATCGCAAAACATTTGAAGCTGTGGAGAGACGACTTAGAGAAACTGGTAGCTTTAAACCGAAGCGAATAGATACTGGTCGTCAACGTAGCGCAAGGAACTATAATAATGAACAAGCAATAATAAATGCTGTAGAATTATCACCAACCACAAGCACCAGACGATTATCATGTCAGTTAAATATTTACCAGTCAAGCGTATGGCGGACACTTCATGAAGCACAGTTGTACCCATTCCATATAACACGTGTTCAAGACCTATTACCGCAGGATCGTAATAAACGGAAGATGTTCTGCCGCTGGTTAAGAAGAAATTGTTTACCACATCAGTATTTTCTTCAGCGTATTCTCGTTACTGATGAGTCCTGTTTTACTAGAAATGGAATTGTAAATTTTCGTAATACCCATACTTGGGCGTACGACAACCCACATGAAACTGCGACGAGGCACTTTCAACATACATTTTCAGTCAATTTATGGCTTGGTGTTCTGGGTGATAATTTGATTGGTCCATTTTTCCTCCCTAATCGACTTAAATTTTGGAGTAGCGTACTTAAATTTTTTAAGAACAAACCTGCCTATCCTCTTGGAAGATATTCCTGTTCAAAACAGAATAAATGCATGGTTTATGCACGACGGAGCACCTCCACATTTTTCAAATGATGTGAAAATGATACATACGGTAGACAATGGATTGGTCGAAATGGACCAGTAAAATGGCCACCACGTTCTCCTGACCTCACGCCAGCAGACTTTTTCTTATGGGGTTGGATGAAGTCAATTGTTTATTCAAAACGGATTAACACCATAGAGGAGTTACGTAATCGCATTACAGAGGCGGCAGAAACTATCAAGAATGCTCCAAACGTTATGAAACGCGCTAGAAAAGAGTGGATTCGTCGTGCGAAAACGTGCATTGCTAACAACGGAGGACACTTTGAGCAACTATTATAGGTGATTATTACAGTTTTATAAAGGTAAATACATTTTATGTTAATGTTCAGTCTAGAATAAATGATCAGCTGTTACTCACAACCTAAACATTAGTTAATATTTTATGCAGATAAGAATATGCATTTTTGTGCGTCTGTTTTATTTTTAAATAAAGCTAAATTTCAATACCTATTATTAATTTTTTTTCCTAAGTAATTCACATGAATCTTTTTAGAATTAAATGTTCTACAAATCTGTTTAAGAAAAAAATGACCTTTATTTAACATTTATGGAAGTAATCTTACGTTAAACACAAAAATGTGTTATTTCTTTGCACCAATTCTTGTGTTTTACGTAAGATATCTCTGAAAGTATTGCACTTACAGCTCTGGGACGAATTTTAATAAATTTTTCAGATATAAAAACGTAAAAAACAATCGTATTTGTATCTTTGTAATTACCTTTACCATTTTTATACGGCCTGACTTCACCAAGGGTTCTGAAATCCGGGCGAAATCTTTCGCTAGGCGTAACTCGCTAACGAAGCGTTTCCGGGCATATGGTTATATGAACTTTTTTACTTGTTTATATATATATATATATATATATATATATATATATGAGTTAAATTTTTTGAACTGTAATAAAAGTGACACATGTGGTGAACCGAAAAATACTCTGTTTTAATATTCAATTATTAGAAATCCAAGGAACCTTTTTAAAACGCGTTTTTGATTTATTTGCGTTGTATGATACTTGATGATTCTGCCGACAAAAAAACGATAGTTGTAAAATGTAATAAATGAAAATCCAAGACCAGTATATTGCTTGCAAGACCATTGTTTCTACATCTGCTAGTGATGATGGCTGAAAGTTTTATTATTCGTTTCCATCAATACAATAATTTGTATTTGGGATTTTCATGCAGTTTTAATATTTTATACCTCTTTTTATACATAAATACTTTCAATAAGGTTTTATAGTATGTGAGTACATGGGTTTTTAGTTACTTTATATCTAAAATATTTTATAATAGGTAGAGATGAAGCTTTCACTCAACGATGGTATATTCCGCTTAAAACTTATAATGTTGGGGCTAATCTATACACTGGCAGTAAAACCAAATCTGGTTTCGTATAAACTCCATATATTGTACCAACAGCTTATTTGTTTACTGGTTACTATTTATGAGTTACATTTTCGGGAGGATTTGGATACAGGCTAGTCTATGAGAACTGTGCTGAAGATATGCTGGAGACTTTCAGATATTTTCTATACACGTGACACTAATACTGTGAAATTTATGAGTTATCTATTTGCTTTGTTGACAAATCGTAATTCTTTTATTCTTGTAGTATCATATTCCCTTTTCCGCCTCATTCGACTTCTCGAAATGTGCCCAAACTGCTCTTAAAGGCAGTATTTTTTGATGCAGTTGAACTTATTCCCACCCACCAGCTTTTATCAGTGCAATACTCAGACAGGCTTGTACGAAAACCATACTCTACTGGAAAAATTCTTGAGGAAAGTATGATTGCAGTGTGGAGACTAAATCAAGAATATAGAATAATTGTGCTCATTTATGTAAATAACACAAGACTGAGACGAGGTTTACGACTTGGTGTATTGTCACATGCCTAGAACATAGATTCAAGTGGCGATATTAACACAAGTTTGTATTTTTTAATGGGTTACACTCATGTTTATGTACTCATTTAAACTCATATACTCATGTTTATGTTTACGTATTACTATCTGAAACTACATATAATCTAAAACTTGAAAACAATAAACTTATGCAATTTATAAACTGTATATAACACTAGTTGTTTTTAACTTTTATCACTTTATATATATATTAAAAAGTGTTTTATTTTGGTATTATTTAGCTTTTCTCTTTCCATATATCGTATAATATAGCGAGACATTGGAACTTTCTTCATTTTGATCCAGCAAATTAACGTTGTAACTAGTTTAAATAGTAATAGGGAAAATCTAGGTTGTGAACATCACGACAAGAAGAGAGAGCATTTGTGTCACTTCCCCAGTAAACAATTTATGAAGAAATTTGTATGTATATAAAATAAAAAAGGGAAGTATAGAGCTTCATCAACCACCTTGAAATTTTACTTTGTTTGCTAGTGAAACTGCCTGGTTTCTTTCAGAGATGTTTGAAGAGCTGCAAAGTTAAATCATATCTTTCCAGTTAGTACAAAAGTACGAAATTTTTAATACAATCGGAAGCCTTTGGTCAATCACTGTATATCGTACCGACACTACAACCCATCCTAACATCTAAAAATTGCTTCTATGATAAAATAGACAGCAAATGTACTTCAAGCGTGCATTAGAGTCAAAATATCGTTAAAGTTTTAACAGAATAATCATTTTAAACACAAGCAAATAAAAAGAGCAGAATGATTGGTCTGTATATGAAGGTCTCCATGTATCGTTGTTTTTATGGATAGGGTAACAAATAGATTTAAATTTAAAAAATGCTTTCAAAAAAGGATCCGTGTATCATGCGTGCCAAGGAAAAAGCTATATTTGCTTACTTTTTAAGAATAACCGATGTAATTATATATCATCCACGTGACCCTTTTAGTTTTGAAATGGAAGTTTAAAACCTTAAGTTCATTTACTGAGCTAAATCAAAAAATAAAAATTTTATTTTATTATTGAAGAGCTCGGACTCTCGGAGCTTTGTCAAAAGAAAAAAGTATGACAGTTGTTTTCGAAATAATACCAAACAGTCGTAAAACATTCTTTTCACATAGTTACGTTACAGCTGTATATTACGCTAATAACGTCGAACAGAGCTGCTGATCTTTTTAACTTATGAAGTGGATCATGAAATATACAAGGAAAATACCTTCTACGTATTGTGTATGTGAACTAAACTTCTTTCACCAATTTCAACTTTTACTTCAGTTATTTCCATAATATACTGTACACATATTGCATTTCAAGAAAAACGTTCTGTCCACTTCGCAAATCAAGAAATAAAGGCATATGTTTTGTTTGCAGCTTTCGACTTTAAGTAAAGTTTTCCAAATGTAACTGTATGAAAATGAGTGCAGGAAAGATATGTTTTAAGTAAACCTCACAATATTGGTCAATGCGCCACATCAGTAACACTAAAATACAAACATACTCGTATACTAGTAGTATCTCTTAAGCTTGATGTTACTATTTTTACACCACCGACCTTGTACATTAACAGGTTACATGTTACCACCATTAATCAGTGAACGTGGTACACATTACCGATAGTGTGTAGTGCCAAGATCATTAATATCGACTGACAGCATGGTGGATTGTTCGGTCCACTGTCAGTATTCATGCAACACGCACCGTCACGTAGTGTGAATACTGTCAATATACCATTGTCCGGCCTGTTGGAAAGTTTTCCATACATTTATACATTTTTCAGGATGTGCTTCACATTTATTTTAGGCTTCAAAATAACTTCTATGTAAAATTTATAACTCTTCTAACGACTTTTCTTATTTAAAAATATTTAGGTCAATTGTTTTTATCACTTCAAGTATAATCATCGTTATTTCAACGTAGACAATGTTATAATTAGGCCCCAAAAAGGAGCAGGATATAATACTTTTTAAAGTATGGACATGAGTTATAACTTCAAGGCATTCCATGTTTTGGTTCATTATTATGACCTGAAGAAATCATGTTTTATAATTTAAATATAACTTACTAATACTACACGTTTTCTAATTTATTTTTTAACGAAATAACATATTTTTATAGATAAAAAAACATATCTCTGTTAGATCCTGTAACATACGTATATATGTAAAAGTATAAAATGTTACTTTTCAGCCGTTGTTTCACCTTACAACATTGCCTAAACTGGCCACTGTAAATGCCTGTGAAATGAAATGAAAAATGTTTTTATTGGAGGTGAAGTTAGGAATTTAAAGTCCTCTCTACCACTTAACGTCATAAAAGAATAAACTACCATATATACATACCTGTAGTGTTTTATACTTGTTTTTACTCAGGTAAGTTACATAAAAAGTTATGATATGAAAATTAAAGTGTTTTCCAATCCCAAAATAAACTACACCATCTTTAAAGTCCAAGATAAGAGAATGAATGAAAATGTTTCCGGTTTTCAGGACATAAAATAAACTACTATCCCACAGTATTAGTTTATAAATAATAATTTATATTACTCAAGATTTGATCTTCCTTGCAAAATGGTAAAATTTGAATTCAATATTTATAACAACAATTGAAAAAATTATGTAACGTGGAATATTGAGATTAAGTGCTCAACTTAGACTAATTTGTATGAAATTACCCTACGTAGCCCAGATATACTAAACAAGAATATTGTATCAAAACTGGCCATTTATAAATTCTATTGAAAATATAAACTATGTTTAAAATTTGGTATCTTTTCTTGCCCATATTTTCGGTCCATCTTTCGCTCACTCCTAAGAATGTAAATTATTTACGTTACGGGTTCATTTTTCTTTCTGAAAGATTTGTTTCACCATTACCTACATTTGTATTGATAGTTCAAATGCCAGCTATAACGTCTACATTAAAAATAAATTATTGGTTTTGGTTCTCACCTTATTTAGAAAAAGGTAGTAACTGAGACTGATTACTTAGTAGTCGATTAAAATACATTTATTGATGTTACTATTCAGCTAGATATTACTTAAAACTTAAAATCTGGCACAAACCACAATACAATACTACTATTCTTTTCTATAGTAAGAAAATATAAAATTCTTTAGTAGATACCAAATTCCAGGTAAAATAAATAATGATTTTTTTTATTTAATACTAAATATTGATAGTGACATAAATAATGATACTAATCCTAATATGCGTTACATATACATTACAACATACAGTTCAGTTTTAAAACTTCGAATCTTTGGGACTGTTGAGTCTTAAAAGATTCAGTAAAACTAATTATTACTATTCTGTTAGGGGCAAGTGAAACTTTCAAATTTGATTACAATTAAAACCAGGTAATATGTATTTGCTTATGAAGTCAAGCTTTAGTTAACAACTTGGTAGTTTGGTAGAAATATTGCTTTTTCATATTTTTTTACATAATCGTACGGGTTTCAATAGATCTCTTTAACTAACTAATGTAAAACTAAATTATCAAAAAAGATTATTTGCAACATAATTAAAAAAAACTGTATGGCACGAACGAGTTTGTAAATATCAATAATAATTAATAATACAGTGTTTCCTTTTTCTAGAAATTATCAAACTTTATTTTTGCTTGAAGCTACATATGTTTAATGGCTCTAATTAATGTTGTAAAAGGAAATATTTTTAATGCTTACTCTTTATCGCTGTATCCTGACACTTATAGTATTTTATCAGAATGCCCGGAAGTACCAACAACGGAAATAAATCCTCGTCCATTAAAAACCATTCAATCGGAAAGTTCCCTCTCCATAGCTTCGGAATGGCGGAAATATCGGAGATTTATTGGACGCTGCTGGAAGGTAAAATATCGCAATAGTAATCATGTCATTTCAGTATCATGTGCGCATTTATTTTAGCCGAGATATTACTAACCCATCATCAGACCAACCAAATAACAATTACAATTATTCCATTAACGTGTGTATGGAATCATTTGAATAATTTCAGATTCTTCAGTATTTCTTAGTTTTACAATTTGTTTTATTTTTGTAAGCTGTGCCAATTTTCTTAAGGAATTTCTGTTTCTGTTTTGTGTGTTCTGTAGGAATAAACGAAGTTGGTATAAAACTCATTCGTTCAACTCTAGGCAGATAAACGTTAAGAAACTGAATGAATTAGAATGCATTTAAAAATACAGTAAACTATTTTATAATTTGCAATTAAAACTTTTCAAAGTAAAGTAAAATTTGACTATATTGAAGGTTATAATGATACAAAAATAATATGGTTTAACTGTAAATGCATTTAAATATCAGGATCCAGCATTTCATACTATCTTTCTAGAATTATAAAATTAGTCTTCTATTACTTTATAGGTGTACTTCCCCTTTTCGTCTTCTACCCGAACTCATATTACACCTTACTCGGAAATATTTAGTGGTAAGTGTGGAGAAAATGTAAACTAGTTTACTGAATATTTTATTATTGGGATGTTTTAAATCATTCACTTTAGAATACAAATCTACATAACAATCATACGAGAAAGTCAAGACAGATGTTTGAAATGGTTAATGGGAACTAACTCGTAATAGTGTCTTACTCTGGATTGTATTTACAATTCTGACGTAAATGACTTATTTTTCTTGACACTTGCAATGACTGTGGAGAAACTTATAATCTCAGAGTGTCACCTTGGTAAACTAAGTAAAGGCTTAGAAAAAGCATGGCTATGAGCATCTGATACCGTCATAAATCGTATGTATATTAAATTAGTTTAAATAGTTTTTAAGAAATCCCTTAGAATAGTGTATACATTTTACATTTAGATATATTTTAGATATAAATCAAATCAAATCAACATTTATTCCTTTTAACAAATTCACACCTTAAAAAATACAAATTGAAATACAGGAATAATCCCCGCAAAGACTGTAGGTCTGTGAGCGGGGAGAGCTCAACGGAACAGTTGCGCACATTAATCTAAAAATACAAAATCATAAAATTCTTACACATGGTACTTAATTAAATATAAATTGTAGGTTTTTAATAAAATAAAATTAACTAGTATAATTATAGTCTAAAGTATATAATAACTTTTTACTATGTAGGACAATTTTAACAAGTGTGGAATATCCATCAGAATATGCGATGCTGTCATGTTAATAGTAATTATACTAAAATAGTAAAGAAACTAAAATTTTGTTAAAAATAAGGACAAACCCAACAGCCTCTCAGCCAATGCGGTACAACCATCGACTCACCCTCTGTTTGTAGACATCCACACTGTCACTCTCCATTTATAAATACTCTGGCAAGTTTCTAAAGATGATTTGAGCAAGATAAAAACAGTTAATAAGTTCTGAACCATGATTTAATTTAGGGGTAATGAATCCGTAGTTAGTCCTGTGCCTTGTTGTATAGCCATGCTGTATTTCTGATAAAATTTCAATCTTATTGATTTTGATGTATAATAATATTTTTTCTATATATATATATATATATATATATATATATATATATATATATACTGCCTCACATTTAATACTGGAAATTCGTTAAAAAGAGTTTTAGTGAGTTTTAGTAGAATACCTGTAAGTTTTCTTAAGTACAGTCTTGATGAAAGACCTCTGTGCGACCGCGAGTGGTTCTAAGACATTGACTGACATAATAATTTATGTATTTTGGGAATGTTCTAAATGTTCTTTTACCAAAACTAATTAACTTATTAACAGTTGTGCCTTGAGAACAAATATGTCATGGGAAGTTATCTTCGAATAATCACCGTCTTACTACAACGATACTATCTCGTATCATTCTTCACGGAAGACACCTTATCCTCTTTTTTAGTTGAGATATATATATATATATATATATATATATAGAATCATAAGTGAATATATTTCGTTCGTTTATCGAGTGAAATATAAAAGGTATTTAAATAATTTTACATCGTATAAAATAATATTACATTACTAAATCTTATGAAAACTTATTTAACATTTTAACCTTAGAATTGTAAGGTGGGGTGTATTGCACCCTAGCAGTGTTTGTTTGTTTCAGCACTCAGAGTAGGAATGAGTGGGGGGAATCTCGTGGCCTTGTAAATTCAGTTGGGCTGTTGACCTAGACGTGGGCAGACGAGCAGAGTTGTCATCGCTACCTGCAGATAGTTATTATGTGTTTTATAAAAGCTTGCATGCAGTGGGGTGTATGACACCCCACCTTCCCATTTATTTTTACTGTCAGCAATCTTACTTGTACTGTATTACTTTTGATTCTCAGTTAAGTGTTTATGAATTAAGCTATATTGTAATCATCTTACTATCGCAAACTATCCTAAAACACTTCCTTTTCTATTCTAAGTGTCTAACTTTCAGAACCTAACCTAAAAAGCCTTGCTTTACAATCTTTTTTGCGTTCCAGGTTAGACGATGGAAAGTCTAAATGAAGATGAGATTGCTCGGCTACTCTGGGTGGATAACGAAGACGAACAAGGAGAAAGACATGATGCTAACATCATACCGCAGGTCAGGAAGAAGAACTCGAAGAAAGTGACGTGCAGCCAGCTGACGCAGTTGCTATCAGGATGGATGAGGAAATTGAACTAGGCCCTCTTGTTCTTGGCAAGGACAATACAACTGATTGGAGTGTAGTAGCTCCTACTAAAAGAGGTAGGCCCTTAGCTAGAAACATTTTAATTATAAAGCCTGGTCCGAAGAATGGGGCAGAACGAGCAAAATCTCCATTTGATCCATGGAATTTACTTTTTACTCAGGAAATGTTTAACTCGATTGTTTTGCATACTAACCAAGAAATTGAAAGAAATTCTGCCCACTACTCTATCGGTAACTATTCTGTAAATCCAACAACTTGTCAGTTACCAAGAAATGCTTTATATCAATGGAGTATTTTATTATGATTTTTACCCAACCCATTAAATTGGATTCATATCTCTGTTGTTTGGGAAAAGTTTGAGATATTCTAAGATGCACCGATACGGACTGTGGTAGTTATGGTACTGCAGGTATTGTGTACACTCAGTTCATGCATTTTCTAGAATTTTAAAGGAAAAATTGTGACAGTCACAGTAAGCTTTAACTCCTGTTATTAATAATGTATAAACATAATTTTCACCAACCTTCATAAAACGATTTTCGCGTTTTATCTGTATTCTCTACACAATCTTTAACAAAGTTCTCCAATGCTAACATCTAATCTAGCCTATTACAATGTTAAAGCAGCAGGTTTTGTTCGAAGCGATCACATTTTGATGATCCAAGGAGATTGAAACACAGGAAGTTTCCTGATTGGTATTCTTTTAACGGTTAGCTACGCGAGTTGCGATGCTGTTCTGTACACAGGTATTCGTATCAATGTGGAATGACAGATTAGCTGTGGATTGGGTGCGGGAGTTGTCTCCACGGAACCTCCCCACTCCACGGAAGTTCATTACTTCACGGAACATCATCACCCCTAGGATTCATGCTATTACAAGAATCGGCAACTTAACGGCCTTCACGAAATCTCAGCTCTCTACAAAGCCTCACCATTTCACGGACTCTCAGATCTCGACAAAGCTTCACTGTTACACGGAGTCTCAGGTCTCTACAAAGCCTCACAATTTCACGGACTCTCAGATCTCGACAAAGCTTCACTGTTACACGGAGTCTCAGGTCTCTATGAAGCCTCACCATTTCCCGAAGCCGCGCCTTTCCATGGACCATCGCTAATATACATATTGAAAACCTCCGTTACAACTGCGTTTTAGTAAAACCTTTGATATACGAAAGTTTGATTTTTATACAGTCTGATTCAATATTTCTACAGTTTTAAATCGATAACCCCTCTTATAGAGACGATAAGGATAAAATAATTCAATGTAAAAACCTTTTTGAAATCCTTGTACTTAATCTAAATAAGAATGGGTATTGATGAAAAATGTATTTAGTATATGAAACAGTAAAGTAAGTGAATGCTAATTTGTTTGTTGTGTCCCATAAACAAACAAAAACTTGAATAACACCTCATGTTCAGACCCTTACCATATAATTTTAATTATTTAAATATGTGTTACAGTACTAACAACTTTTAATTTAATTAAATTTATAAAAAATAACAATAGCACTCTTATTTAATTTCGGTACTCAATAATATAAACGCTGATATTGATATTTTTATATCCCACAGGCTATATGGCACAATGTCTGAACTACTAATATTATGCAATTTTATGTTATCTAAGGAATAAGAACTACCCTACAACATTTATTGTCTAAAAACCATCCCATTATTAAATTTCATATTTTTTGTATAATATATATTGTAATATAATATTTATTAGGTAAATATAATATGTCGAAGTGTTTTTAGGGATACTGTAAACAAACACCGACACGCGCGCACGCCCTCACACACCGACACGTGCCCGCGCGCTTACATACCACACACACACGCACGCGCGCACACGCACACGCACACACGCACGTGTGTACGCAGGCACACAAAGCATTTTCTGACTTGAAATTCTGTACAAAATGTACTGTTTGTATACCACGAATCAGCACAGTTGATCTTATTTATCCTCCAGAATCTTCCTTACCGACATTCGATGGGTTTCTAGTAGTAATTGCTTAAACGATAGAATATTGCAATTTATACTATAAACTACTTTTTACTTTGTTGTTAGGTAAAAACGAGAGCCATTTACAAATATCCTACTCTCGATTGCTAATCGTCCTTATTGTTCGAAAATTTAACATCTCGGTGTTGTTCTGTGTTGTCATGACGCAATAAATACCAAGTCCGTGGATTTACAAGTGGAGGACCGAAGGCTCTTGGTGAGAGCCCAATAGGGCTCGATTACACGTACACAACCTTTACTATACACTAACAATAACACATACACCCTACTTATCCTACACTACTACCCTATCCTATCCCAACTTACAATCCCACCCCCACCCTTCATCTCAGAGTCAACCATTTGTTCTCCACTTTTTTGTGGGTTACAACATTTTAATTTGGTTTCATGTTTGTTATTTATTACAAATTTTTTAATTACATTTTTACTTTGTATAAAAACAACAGACTCCAGTACAATACACATACATACACATTTTATTGCGTATTTACTGTATTACTGAACACGGAAAAATAACTATATTGTACTATATGGGTACTTATCTCGCTCCCACATGGTAACTTTTCAGTAAATAAAGTGACGAAATGCAATAAATAATTATGTTTCCATGATTGTTTACAATCTGTCCTACCAGGTGTTATCAGTATACCAGAAATTGTATGTATCACACAAATTTATTTTAACAGAATATCACTAAAATTTGGCACACACTCTTGTATTTTAATTATCTTCCAATTCTTCAGTAGTAATAATATGCCATTTCCACTGACTTATTATAATTAATTTTAAATAATATTACTACATTTATAGATTGTATTATAACGGTACTAATTAGTAATATGATCGATTATTAATTATTATACGTTTTGGTTTAAAAGTTTTTGATTATGTTCTAACAGTGCTTACGTTTAATGATTTTAATATTTTATTAGTTCAGGGACAACACTAACAAGATTATTTTTTATATGTTTTATTTACCAAGAGTGTTGTTGTATTTATCAAGATCAACTTTTAAATACGGGGTCTATCCCGAAAGTAACAGACGTTTTGAAACAAAAATAACCAACTGAAATAGGAACATTTAATTATATACATTTAAAAAGCTATTTTTCAACGCAATCCCCGTTCAAATTAAGACATTTATCATAACGTGACGCAAGTTTGTTGATTACGTATTTGTAAAAATCTGCCCCCTGAGATATTAACCACTGATTAACGCTAGCGTGAAGTTCAGCGTCACTATCGAAGCGCTGTGTTTGCGAGCCAGATCTTCATCGATGGAAAGAGGTGGTTGTCGCTTGATGTCAGATCTGGGCTATAAGGAGGATGATAATCACTTCTCAATCAAAGTCTTCCAAGGCTCGTCGTGTACGTTTGGCTTGGACAATGAATACACAAAAACACACATGTACACATAGAAGAATTTTTGAATAGATAGTTCTTTATTTCTAATTATTACGGCATTAATTATATTATTAGTATCCTGCCATGGAACTATCTGTATATTACCGAACGATTGAGGTCAGTAGCGTTGTGACTAGAAATATTTCTGAGCCCACACTCCACTGAACCTCGTCACTACATTGAGCCAAATATAAACTCTAAAACTTTTAGTTTAATAGAAATGAGACTTCGATTACTGCATTGATGTGAATGTCGGTAGCAACGGATCAAGTTATAAATTCAAACCAAGAAGTGATGTTAAGCTTAAAATGACTTAATATTTTTCATGCTTCTATTTCTTATACGAGGTCTTTATTTTCAATGAATTTTTTACATGAACAGCTATTATTAGGAATTATTATACTTAGTTCTTAATAGTATGAAAAATGTCCACGTAGTTTAACTTTCTTGACCCACTACATTGTGACAGAACCACACTGTACTTAATCCGCAATTTATTTTATACCTTATAAAATGACGCAACAAGTACCCAACTCGTAGCTATATCAGACAACAATCTCTGCTTAGAAAATCGTTTTAAAAAGAGATGTCCTAGAACTGTGACGAAGAATCACATTGGTTCCAGAAGATAGAGAGTGATAATTATGAGTTCAATATCAATATTATCCAGAACTTGACTCATCATAAACTTCAACATAGTTCACAGCATGGTTTAGTTGAAATTTATGATAAATACACAAAACGTTATGTTGAAAAATTCTCGTATGAAAAGTTTTATTAAATTTTCTATTAAATTATATTTCATGCGTAATTGTTATGTGTAGGGATTATTGCGGCACGGAATTAGAAATCTTACCAAATCTAAAACTAGTAATAGTCTATAATCCCCAGGTAGTTTATAATACCTCCGATAGTATAATAAGTACCATTAATCTTAGTAAAATTATTTAATTCGTTGCAATTTTATGTCACAACACTGGTGTAATTTTTACATAGCTTAAAAAGGTTTCTAAAGACCTTTTAAAAGCAGCAGTAGTATTTCCTTATTCGGTTTTTGAAATACCCAGAGAAAACGAAAGGTCTAGCAGTATAGCATATAAAAGAGAGGTATCAAGTTTTCTAATGTACATAAACCATTTGTATGATTTAATAAAGACAGTTATAATGTGTGTGATAATGATTTACTCCCATCCATGTATTATATTTGACAATCAGCAAAATATTAATTTATTCCTTCGTGTATAGAAATTGGAATCTTAAATATGTTTGAATCCTATATTACCTGTTATTTATAACGTGGCTATACGTAACCATAATAAATCATATTAATATACAAAGTGTTAAAGTTTATGTGACTGTCCGTTGTAGATTTCACTTGTGTTCCGACTGCGTATATGTATCATCATATAGTCATGTACTTAGTTTATGATTAAGTTTCATTTATGAACTGCTGATTAAGATACCAACACCAAAGATATTTGATCTCTTCACCAAAGAAGATTGTATAAGTCACCAGTAAAAGTTTGTTTCTGCTGTTTCAATTTTAAGTAGGTAATTATTGCGTAGAAAATGAGGTGGAATAAAGCAATATCTTGATTATAATTGATTAAGTGGATATATCATTATTGATATTAAACGTCTTTAAAATAGTTAATTACACTAGAAATTTAACACAAGCATATTGAAAATACAAAAACATTCCAATAAGAACCTAGAGAGACCTAAAGGAAATCGGGATGAATTACAATACAATCTAAAAATATCACCTATAACATTGGAAACCTTCTGTGAACTCACGATTAAATTATGGATAATGTTAAGAAGACAAATAGAAAATATGGCGTATCGTGATTGGTTGTCTGAATGTCATAGGGAACAGTACATAGTTAAAAGCTACGTCACAACTCTCTATCGTTATTAAAGAAGTAAGATGCTGCAATAAGAACAATGCAAGAGCAACCTGGAGTCTTTTTAGTGTCTGCAGGTACTTGATATAGAACTGAGAAAACAGCTGTTTATCTCTTTTTAGTATTACGATTCCGTATTACATTCATTATTACTGTGTATTTATGCATTAATTTAATGACGGGATAATCCATGATTTTATGTATGAGCATGGTGCAATATTGTCGTTTTCTTAATCAGACCATCTGGAATTCGGATGTTACCTGATTAGTAACCATACTTCTTTTGTTCGTCGCCAGCAGTGAAGAGTAGACAGCACTAATGACTAGAAGCATTCGGGATCAGACACTATAAAATTTTGATTTTGATGTTACCTGATGGTAATTATTTGGTGAGTTTTACGAACGTAACCAGAACAACGGTGCAGATATAATATACGTAACTAAACGCAAACGAATTTCAGAATTATAATTTAAACATTGAAAGCTTAACTCTTTCCTTATTAACTTGATTAATTAGTACTTTTACGAATTATCATAGATAAAATTAATGGTGCTAATCCAAGTTTACATAGTTAAAAATATTGTGAGGATAGCGTTAGATTGTTATCGGTGGAGCCGCTAAAGCGTATGTTTAACAAATATTCTACAGTTTGACGTTTGGTTCATTTGTTTAAAAAAAAATAACAGCCTGTCAAAATTCTTTTTTTCTAAGAAATCATAATAATATCTACTTTTTAGTAAAACATTTTGCTTCTTAAGAAATTATACTCATGTACAATTTACGAAGTGCTTTGTAGTTTTGTTTTTGCTACGCAATTCGATTTTTAAATTTTGTAAAATTTAAAATAAGTTACAATATTCAACATATACTTTTTATTTAAAAAAATTTTTTTTTAACTACCTCTTACAATTTGGATTCAATTCAAATACGCAATATAATGATAAATTTATGTGATGTATGTGTTTTAATAATACATGTTATTAAAATTGTTACGGTTTCCTGCAATCTTAGTAAGAAGAGGTCTTCCATCTTCTATCACATTTCATTTTCTTTTCATCTTTAAGCCTTGAAATTGTATTTTCTAAATAAGTATAATCCTTTCAAATTTTAGATTATTTATCAACTAAATTTACTCATGTATTCCATGCTCTGGCCTTGTATGGTTTATTTTAGAGGTTAAATTTTCATTTTTCATTTGTTAATGAAAATGTTTTTATTAATGCCAATTTATTTCCTTATTTTAATTTAAGTTTTTTGTGTGTTATTGGTAGTACAGACTGAGGAACCCGTTTCACCACACACACACACACACAGGTTGATGCCCATGTGGCGATAATTTCCTATAAGATATCTGTTATGTATTCTATTATACTCTGTACATAAATTTTGGAAATAAATCAATCAATCAATCCCTCAATATACTTGTCACTCTGCAAGCCGAATAATATATTAATTTTTTGGGCACTAAAGTTGTTGGTTATTTCTCCCATAGAACACCTATCAAGAAAATAATACTTCCAGTTCATATCATTTTAGAGAGCTGAAAGTAGACTCACTGATTCGTTGAATTAACTACTTGCTGACAATGCTAATAGTTTTACATTATTTAGAGGTGGAATTATTGATTACGTTAACATTTGAATATCAGTAGTAACTAAAATAAAACTTTAGATATTAGCTTACTCATAGGATAAAGTCATGATAACTAACTAGTTACAATAAGCCGATTATTTCTAAACGCCATACAAATTTGTTCGGAGGTATTTAATATTTAAAAAACAGGAGTACTTGACTATGAATAGATTCATAACTTGTTGACCATGCAGCAAAGTAAATATTCCTGGTGAATAATCTAAAATTATATATATATATATATATATATATATATATGCGAAATCTTTAAATATCGTAAAGGAATTTAATTTATAGAATTGAATGCTGCTGTAACAATAGGTAACTATGATATGGATTTTGATCTTTCAATATTTTATAAACGGCACACAAAAAATACTTCTTGTATGAAGAGTGCATGTTATAAAACTTCTGTTTTCGATTATAAGTAAATAAATATATATGTTTTATTAATAAATCCCAAGCTTAATAATTAACCAGCAAACTAAAATTGTAGAGACTATTGCAAATTTTTAAAAAGACTAACAAATTATTCTATAAATTACTTACAAGTACAGGAAACAAGATACGTTTTGCCATAACTGAACGATGAAATTCCCCAATTAGTGACAATATATTATTAAAATACGAGTAAGGAAGTAAATAATAAAAATGTTCAACAAAGGTTAGATGGAGTTAATTATTGTGATTCTGAGCATGGCTTCGAGTGTCTCTATAAAAGATACGCTCGAGTTACTTTCATTTCATTCTTCCATCTCTTTTGCAACTCGTTATTTAAACTTCTGTAAAAAGGATTTGCCCGTAATTATGACTATACACAAATCTCAACATACCTTAAGAGAATTTTGTTTAAATTTCAAGAACCGTCTTTTTCGAAATATAGGATATTTCTTTACATGTGCACTAAACATTGGGTATCGTTTAAAACTTAGTAACATTCGATTTCCTTAGTTATGTCTGACGTTGAAGTATTATTGGAAATATATTTCTCATATTATATGTCTTTTAAACTTTGAAATATCTCCGGTATATTAGCTTATTTTATTTGAACAATGATGAAGGGAAAATCCTGTTATCACGTCTATGGCAAAAGGGAGTATATAATCACATATAACATAATAGTATATCTGAGGTGGAGAGACAGTGACGAAACAATCCAAAAACTTGTTTAGAGTAGTATTGGAATGTCCCGAAAACAAGCATTGAAGAAAGGCAATATCCTGTTATCCTGTCTATGAAAAATTGCTTATATAATCACATATAATGTAATACTGTGTCTGAGGTGGAGAGGCTACCAATTCAGTGTCACTAGCTAGGCTACAAAACCTGTTGGAAAAAGGCCTGAAGAATATCCTATTATCCTGTTGTAGCGTTTTTAAAGCTACATTGATTTATTTTTTTATTAAAACTTAAATTAAATAAAAATTTTGGGATCGAAATATTTAATTTTAGATTAGATTGTGAAATGTCAATTTGATTTTTAGTTTAATATATTTGATTAATATTTTTATTTCTTGCCAATGGAACTTTTCAATTTACTAAACGGTTTGTCAATTCTTTGTGGAAAATAGAGTGATGAAAATTCTGAAACGTTGAACTTATTAATTAGCCAGTTTAAAATAAATCCATTATTTTTATTTAGAACTTTGGTTTTTATTTTAGACAGACCAGATAATATTTGATAGTTAACAAATTTAGTAATACATTTTACTGAATATTCACTAGGAGCTTAGTAATCATAAAATATTTTTATATCGTCTTGGATGTCTCATTGATAATTTAAATATTAATACTCTGGAATATTAATATCGACAATCCAAGTCGTCATACCTGTCTATAATCAAAATAGTTAATTCATCATGTATAAGATAACGAGGTGAAATAGCATTGGGAAGCTGTTTCAATGTCACTATTTCGATTACAACACATAAGCACACATAAGCTATTTCGATTTTTTCGGAGTAAGCGTTGTAATTTTCGGGAAACATTCATTGATAAAAGGAAATTTCTTGTTATGATGTTAATGACAAATTGCTTATTTAATCAGAGGCTATAGGATAATGGAGCGTTGTTGTCACTATTTCTACAACAACAAACTTGTTGGTTGTTACAATTGTGATATCCAGAAAAGCCATTTATAAAAGCAATTATTTGGTTATATTTGCACTACACGGTGTTTTTGACATTACAAAAAATACAACATTCTCACTCGCAGTTGTAATTAATATTCCAAAACGATTTGAATAAATACTGTACCTGTAATACTAAAAATTTATGGAAATAGATTATCTAATTAGGCAGCACTGAAACTAACTATAATATATCAAGAGAAGTAGCTTAGAGCAAATCCATGGCAGTTCAATAATATTAGGATATGTTTATTTTCTATTTTAGACGTTTATATTCTTATTAAAACGAATGTTTTAAACTTTAAACACTCAAATTGATGGTGGTTGTTTACATGTTATTAAAACCGCAATGAAACAACATTTAGATTGAACTCAGAATAATTGAATACGTGCACTAACTAAGAAGAACGCTCAAATTGCAATTTTGTGTTAAAAAAAGGATACACCTTTGCTAATTTATTTCTAACAACTTCAGAAAATTTATTTATATTAAAAGAAAGCACATTCACTTAACTTGAATCATCCGCTCCATGAAGTCAGCTTTCGACGTATTTAAATATTTGATAAATATTTTTAAATAAAATATTATGGTAGGTACAGTAATGATTATACTGTTATATTTATGTTTATGTATTGTAAGGTTGAAAAATTAATTACTTTACTATTATTATGAGTTAATTACAACACTCACAGATCATTTATGTGTGCAGGATCTATAAGACCATCAACGTTATGTTAATGCATGTACGTATACAAGGATAATCTCATAGCGTTACTTAATATAAAACCGCACATTAAATTCCCAATAAGGCCCTGTACTTTATCCATGTTTAGTGTAAAATTCGCTTGTTCAATAAACACATTAATTCAAACACAATAGTAACACTGACCGCTAAAATTAGTGTTAATAATTAGTACATATTACGTAACCACAGCTTGAGTATATGGTATATGGAGACAACAGACGGAGGTTTAACGGTGACTCATTAATGAGATTGGTTTTATTAAAGAAGGCAACGCCCTCGATCCTTTCTTTATAAGGCGATGTAGACACTTAGATAACGTATGAATCAGAAAATAACAATTATAGGTCTAGAGAAGAATCTTATATTCGTTAAAATATCACAACATAACTGGATTGAATTGATAATGCCTTATTATATTGGCCGTGAAATATTATGTTTTTAGTAAAAGATTTTAAGGATATTCATAAGAAGAACTAAAAAGTGAAATAAGAGTTTAGCAAAGTCAAAAGGAAAATCGGCGATTGCAAAGAAGCACACCCTGTTTTCAATGTTTCAATGAGCCTTGGTGAGATGGATCAGTATGGCAGACAATTGCAATTTTACGGTGTAAAAGTTGTAAACAAACCTGAAGAAGAATCTGTAAAATTTGCATTTTAGCAACTAACAACCAAGATAACAGTAAATGTGAAAAGAACAGCTATCCACAAGGCTCAAAAACCTGAGAAGAGAACCGTTGACAGACCACCTAATATTCTGGTTAAATTTTGTACTAGGAATCTAGGGACTTGAGGCTTCAAGCTGAAAGGAAGGGCATATTTATAGACCCAAATATTTTCGTGGAGTTGTACAAGTGCTATATGGATCACTGCTTTTACTTAAAATTGCATATAAATAACTATGTCATAGAAATAAAGATGCGAGATTTTTATAATTGGTATTTGGAAACCATTTAGGGTTGTAGGGTTGCAGGGTTTTTGCTATTATAATAACGGGTTTGCAGCATGAGTTTGTGTTTATATAGAGTTATATGTGAGTAATATTATATAGATGCATTATTTGTCTTGCTTTAATTTGTTTGTTTATAGATTTCTATATATTTTATTGCTTTTAATTGTGTGTAATTTCGTTACTATACAATATATGTATGTATGTATATAACTTTCAGAATACAGATTTAAATTTGACTCAATCTTTCCCATGTGCACTGGGGCACAGTGGTTGAGTTGACACAAATATTGTCTCCAATACCCGGTATGGGTGAAGTCCACGTCTCAGCACCAGCACAGGGCCGCGACTCACGGTGACTTGTTGGCAATCTTCACCTCTTGGGTTTTGTTTTACGACTTCAGTGTAGTTTTCATAAGGTAGCGAGAGTGTTCCTATGGACGGCGATGGGGCAGAGATAATGACGCTCAGGCTGGATGGGAACAAACATGTCTCCAGGGCGGGATTATTCCATTCTTCGCCTTGAAAAAGGCAGGCCAACAACACTCAGAACCCACTCTCCATAGGATTTGAGATACATTCCATGACTGATAAAAAACTGCCTCCTGATTACAGTAAAATCGACGATATGTTCATCTAAAGTATCAGAGAGTTCCTATAAGCCGAATGTACCGGGACTTCACTATCGATTCAGTAACGATATTGCGTGATACTTTCGTAAAGATTTCAGTATATCAAGGGTTAATAAGGTATTGAGTTAACGTATGTGGTGATTCAGCAGGAAGCAACTTACGGACAATCAATAAATCTAAGATCAAATGTATCAACATTCTTTTCGTCACAAGTGAGAGAAAGCAGGTAATTTATTTAAGACAATAAAACATTTGCGAGTATTTATTCAGAATTCCTAAATGAAAGAGTATTAATTATTTACAATATATTACTGAAACATTAAAGGAGTGAATAATATAAGTAGACTAAGGTTTGGGAAATATTTAACACAAGGTTTAATATAAATATACAGTACAAAAGCTTTTACGGATAGATAATTCCAAGGTTCATGGTTCAATCACTCAAAAAAAACCACCAGACCCACTTATTGGAATATACTTTTTAACTAAATAAGCAGCTAATCACGTTTGAGAGAAGAAATGATATCAGTATGTCTGTCTCTAAGCAAAAGGAAACTCAATTTAATTTTAGTATGTCCCCTGCAATATTTTTCCAGGATTGCGCAACTGAGTATAAGTGAATTAGTGTCATATTAGTGTTTAAACGATGTTGCATTAAAAAACATAATTTAAACTATATATAATATAACTTACGTTATAAGTATTACCTAATGAAATAGTAAACGCTCTACCTCTTACCATTATTCACTGCTATTGCAAATTCAAAGAAGTGGTATATTTCTAGGTTCACTTGAATGATGAAGTATTAAAATACAGTTATTTTTGTAATTTTATATCGCTTTTATTCCATACAAGAGCTTAATTTTTTGTTTAGAGTTACCATGTGTCATTTGTAACAGTCAGTTGGAATAACGTTTCCACTGAACCACTGAACGTCAAAAGGTTATAACACCAGTAACGATTACAATAATCTTTAAATAAATGACTGTATTATACAAAAATGTGTTTATATATTTTGAGAGTTTATATCTTATACGAGATTAATATTATTAGGTTACGTTTTATGTTTTATTGGTTTACATTTATCAATATTTATTCGTTCTAGAATCAACTAATCAAATAAAGGTGCGTTTAAAGAGGTCAAAAGAACTGGTCTAGTGTTTTATTGTCCAATCTAAACGGTAATAACATAAAAAATTACACTCAGAATTACTTTAAAACACTTATATTTTTATGTTATTCATTAAAATGTTAAGAGGAACTTGGCCTCACTAAATTTGAAATAAGTTTAAGTACAAAACACACATACACACACAAACACACACATGTAGTACACGTATATTTATGAAAATATGATACAAAACATCATCTTTGCTTGCCAAATAAAACTTAAACCACAGGTTGCCAAGTCCTTTACACGAGCTTACGTGGTTATTAGTGTTAGAGGCTAGTGTAACTATTAGGCTATGTTTCAATTAATGTGTGTAATTATCCAGTGTATCTTACACGTTATATGGATTACTGGAAGGTAAGTTGAAATCTTACACTAAAGCTGCAAAAATGTTATTTTCTCTTCGTCTAATAGTTATTACCTATTATTCGTCAAAGTAATTATAGGAGCACTATATATTTCTAAAGTCCAGCTAGATGGCTCTTTTACTACATCGGCTTAACAACGAATTATATTAACCACACAGCCACAGTTTGTTAAGTCATTTATCAATTACCTCGAAAAACGATACGTAGCAATAATCATTAGAGATTTTCAACTATCATTCAAATATTCTGTAATACAGGAAAACAAAACACTCAATATAATTAAAACGGTTTTAATATAAAAATATGTATGGCTAGTAGTTACTTTGTAACAACAATACTCTGTATTGTATATATCTGATTTTTTAATCCACCCCCCCCCACCCCCCCCCCCCCCCACCCCCCCCCCCCCCCACCCCCCCCCCCCCCCACCCCCCCCCCCCCCCACCCCCCCCCCCCCCCACCCCCCCCCCACTGTGAACATACTGTAATTTCGACATGAATATCGAATAATTAAGCCTTATTAAATATCTATACATAACGCTCAGCGCGGGAGACGTGTGCTGCAGACAAACATGTTACGATTGGTTTTTAATTTAGTGAAAATAAATGTTTCTATTCTTTTATCTGGACAAAAAAAAGAAAACTTGTGAAAATAATATGTGTTTCAGAATACATTTAGTCAAACAACTAATTTCTCATTTACATATTTTTTTCTTCACCGGTCAATTATTTATAGTTATCAATAAAGAGTTTAATGTACATTTTTTGAGAATGACAACAGCTAGCTCATGAAGTTACATATGAAACCACTTATCACATCTCCTTCATAATATAGAATTTCAGTGGGTTCCACAAGTACTTGTACTGAGCAGCATATTATATTTTTGCGCTAATTTACTATATCAGTATAAAGACACGCACATTTATCAAAACACATCTTAAAAAAGAAAAATTGTATTGAATAGTTCGTTTTTGGATGAATAGAATTGGGTTAAGAACCCAAATATGTATTATTAGAATTTCAAAAACGTTTTGAATTTTGCGCTACAAAATGAAATTGCAGTGTTATTGGAGAATTAAAGATAAAACTAAATTTTATTTTCTACTCTAGCAAATATTTCAACGGGCTGAACAAATTCATTCATTTATGGAATATGCATAGCTACAGAGTATTTTTTCATGGTCGATTTTGAAAAATTTCAAATATAAATCTGAATTGTTTAAATTACTCTTTACAGAATACATAAAACTTTCTAAATCTAGGTAAACACAATCTTTGCCTTCAAATGGCAGGTATTAAAGTAAAACATGTATAATTTCTATGTATCACGCTAAATTTTCTTTCAAAATAATAAAATATCTAAAGGTAAAATTTCTTAGAAATACGCCCTGCAAAATAACGCGACGTTTATTAGTATTTTATTAGTGTAAATTATTGTAAAACTAACGAATGGTTTCAATGAACTTAGCTAAACAAAGAAAAATAAGAAGGTACGTTGTAATTGTCTGTATTTTTAATTGTCTGCTTATCTCTATAAATTGTAAGCCTTCGAGGTAAAAGTTCTGAGAAGATTTGCCTGAAGCTCAATTCTCTTTATACCTTGAAAAGCAATGAAATAAGAGACTCTTTTGTTTAAAAATCATTATTCTCTATGGAATATTGGATCCGATGAATAACATGATTATAGACATTAGGTTATTTGTTGTCTACCTATCGTCACTGCGGATGACAGTTGCACTCGTGCGGGATCTTGTTTTGTGTTTTGCGTCCTGTATTTGCTATTTATAAATAAATCTCATAATGCAATGAATGAAAAATATAACTTTAAAAACTGATAGCGTCGTATTAAGGATACAATTAAACAACATTAATTGATATGGTAAACTAAAAAAGTAGACAGTATTGACTTACAGGTCAGTGAATCAGTCCTGGGGATATACGTAATGACCACAGAAATAGCTCTAACAAATAACTGGGTTAAAATAGAAAAAGAAGAACGGATCGGAATAAATCATTCATCGACATTACTAATATGTAATTAGAAAATAATGTATTTATATTTTATCTATCTATTGTTTCTGGCACAGATTTTTCGTGGGTTTCAGGGGATCAGTAATGCCTTCAGATTTACTGGTTTACGCTTCCCCATAATTCAAAACAATAAGCTGCTGGTCAATATTTTATTAATGGATTAATATAGTAATAGTTTATATGTTTTGTATTTTGGTGCATAGAGGTATATTTACTATAGCATTTAGCATATATGGCTGATACACGATGAGTGGCAAGCTTATTTAACTTATTTCAATTCCAACCACATTAGAATTAGCAGTTAAATATACAGTTTAGCATACATACATACTTAATTTATCCGCTGATTTTTCCACCTCAAGCGCAGGTGTCAGTTTTTCAAATGGCCAGTCTTCTACTTTGTTTTCAAAACTCTAAGGATATATCTAACGCATAAAAGAGTTTTAGGTTAGTTTTAAGTTTCTTGGGCGTTGTGGCATTTGTTTATCCAGTTTGGCTTCTTGATTAAATGAACACACACATTTTAGAGCTAGGCTCCTTTAACCATTGTCCTGTGGTTCACAGTTCAGTAACATTCCTTGCCTATTGTCTCATACGAAGGTATATATCGCCCAATATCGGCTAGTTTTTCATAGTCATGTTTTTTAATTGCAGGGTGTAGGTTCTGTCTGATTGTCTGAAAATGTGTCTGAGACAACATCTTGCAATATCTTCAAAACTTCTTTCAAGAGCATAATGTAGAATTTTGACTAGTCAGTTAATATTAAGACCGAATAGTTGCTAATTAATTCGTGCATTCGTTTCCATCTTAAGGTAACTGACTAAAGATTTGTTTTGTACCTATATTATAGGTGTTAGTGAATGTGCGCAGTTCTAAAAATTGGTTAGTAACACACTAATCGTACAGGAAGAAATTATATCTCCAAGATTGTATTCATATCTCCTTTAACATGAAATTAATAATGTTTCAGTAAGGCAATAAGAAATATTCACAATATTTTGCGAAGCGAGTGAGACAAATGTATTTATGTATAAAATACATTAATACAAAATAATAAAAATACAAAATACAATACAATACAAAATACAATACAAATAATACAAAATAACATAAGGTGGTGTATAAAAATCCTTACAATCCAGCAAAGCAGGTCAAGTACGAGCAGCGTGACACAAACGCAGACAGATAATCAGGGCCTGCTTGCGGCTGTGTACGAGGTGGCTTAATTACCTCACACCGCTCTAGACACAGACCATGTCTTGACTGATGTACAATTATTGTTACTGCACTCTGGGTATAACTACCTTTGAATATTATTTATTATTTCGTAAATTAAATTACATTGTAAAATCACTTTCACCGTGTTTAGTATTCGGTTTGCACCGTTTAGTAAGATCTGAGGAAGCCAATATTTGTAAATAACATATAGCCATAAAACATGCATAGTATTTGTACTGTAAACTGTATAACTTTGTAATGATGTATATATCGGTTCAGACTATTTTAATGAAAATGAAAGTGTTCTAGATGGAAAATAGAAGTTACGTGATTTCATTTTAACTGTAGTAAAATAAATTTACTTTATCTCACATTTCAGTAATCATATTCTCTTTATATTTTTATTCACAAAAGGTAATATAAATAAATATGTATATGTAGGTGTATGTGTGTATTTGTCTGTGTAAAAAATATTTATTATTCCAAAATATCTGCTAAAATAAAGTTAACTGTTGGTATTATTCTTTCCAGGTTCTAATAATTGGGTGCAATTTTTAATATCAAAAGTTCTAATAATTTTGTAGGTTTTCTCATTGCTCGGACCCTGCTTATAAAAATATATATCCAGAGCTCCAGCGGAGAAGGATGTCAACTGACAAGTTGTGCGGTTTCTATCGGAATATATTCTCAAACGCCCTGAGTTTATTACAGAATTAGAAGATAAGATGCGATTCCTTCATAGCTGTTTGTCCATATTCAGAAAATATCTACATGTCAAAAAGCATTGTTTGTACAATTTTTTTTCAGATCTAGAATTCTAAGTCTAGAATTAGTTAGTTTTTATTTTCAAAGATTTATGCTAGATCTGAGGATATTTATATGAAACAAATTAAGATACAGATACTCAACAGAATCGATGCTGCTAGATGTATTCAGTCTCATTTTCTCGACTCTTCAAACTATAAGTTTAAGATTCATAGTTCAATAACATCACTAACATTCTTCCACTGAGTCCTTCCTGACACTTGGATTAACCAAGGCATGAGCAGAGTCTGTTATACTGTTATAATAATTTACTTTGGTTACCTATGAGGGTTTTGATGTATAGGATACAATTTTTCTGTAACATCCTATAAGTTTAAATTACTATATTGGGCAATAACCCATGATTTCCAGATCAATTTCATTCATTATATATCTTCATGATGGGCATTTGGCTTTTAGAATACTTATTGATAGATTTGGAAACCAGATATCTATGCCATCCCAATGTGTTTTAAACAGGCGTTATGTATGAAAATACATTTTTTATGTAAATTCCAGTCTGTTGCAGTGTAGATATAAAGAAGAATAAAAAAATTCCGATGAATGATTATGTAAAATTAAACCATTTTGTGGAAGGAGTGTTAATACGAATAAGTCTATAATTAAACTGATTAAATTTATTTTTACGTTTATTTACATGACAATTTAATATTAATATTATCTGAGTTAACATCACTACAAATAAAAGTAACAATAAATCCTATCAGTAATCAATTTACATGCATTATTCACAATTTAATGACATTCAAACAGTTTCCTAATATTCCATATATAAATACAACAGTGAGTGATACAATATATAACTCACAACTCGCTTAAAATATTCGATGAACAAATAATTCTTATCTGGATAAGTAGACATGTTTTATTTAAATAGTGTTTTAAGTCTAATCGAGGGACTCAGCGGATACATTAAAGTCCTCAAAACCTAGTAGCCAACTTATAGATTATTTCTAAGAATACAGTACCAAATTATTTCTATACATAAAAAAGAGTTACAATTTAAAATTTGTATTGAAATACTCTCATCCTAACATCAGTGCTCTACCCAATACAACATTTTAATTCAAGAAAGTATTAAATGGAAATTAATGGAAGTATACTCAAATTGTATTGCTTCATGTTAGAAAGATACTCTGTAATACTTGTAATGGGGTTTCAATTCTTTACACCTGCTAAGTAACCTAAATTCTCAAATTTCATTACAAATGTTTAAAATAGGCCTGCAGGTGTCCGATGAGGTATCTAAAGGGGGCCGGAATATTCTGCATCCACTGCAGTTGGACAAGATAGAATTCACAGTTTGGAACTTCTGATCACCGACCCTGGTGTTTTAAATATATAGCAATATACAGCACGTTCAAGAATATTTTGTCATGATGTTAAAAACAGTAAAGAGCGGAGCCGCTTAGAAAGTTCAAATTATAAGATGTATATAATATAATACATCTTAGGCCATGATTTTAGAATGATAATCATTCTGCTTAGGAGTACTTCGAATTTTAAATCACAAAATAGTTTTACAATCACTTGATAATACAGGTACACGGCAGGATTTTTAAAAACATCCACTGTTTACAGAGAATTACATGCAAATCTAATTATTTCACATTTTAGTAACTGATAACCGCTTTCACTCGAAATAAAAAAACATACATATTTTAAATGTTCAAAGAAGTAAAGAACATTGAATAAAATGATAATAAGCCGGCATTAGATGAATTTTTTGAGTCTAAATAGTGAAAATATAAAACAAAGTTAATAAGAAGTGAAGTTTACTGGGGAACACATCGTTTTTTTGAATCGCTAGGAATAAACTGTTAGATTTAATCTGTCAGACTTCAGAAGTTCTGACAAGAAGGATGTTTACTTTCGGCATGTCGAACGTAATAAAACATGACTGCTAGGGAAGGAAAGCAGTTGAAATTGTATTTCGTATACATTAACAACACTCCACAAGGTAATCTAAAATTTTGTATTACAATTCTGTAATAAATGATAAAAATTATTAATTAAGTTTTTAATTCTATAACTGTAAAAGCGTAATGTTTTTGAGCAATTGAGCATTAATTCTTAGTTAGTTTAAAATAATATGGTTTTTTATATGTATAAGTAAATAAGCTGTAACTGATTTATGTTCAAACCTATAGTTTGTATTTGTAAGCAT